>NC_047125.1:17455992-17774117 GCF_902500255.1 Thalassophryne amazonica | reverse complement strand
CTCAGCATTTGCAGAGTTGCAGGGTTTCAAACTGTAATTTGTCCTTTGTGTCAGCAAGTTGGTCAGTTCTTCAGATGTCCACAGTTAAAGCAGTTAATAAGGTACCCACAGTGACGAGGAATTAAACCACCGAAGCTGGTGACTGGAGGTGTCGCATGATAAACCTCAAGGGTTACGAGGTATCCCTTTACCAGTCACAGTGGAACATTTTAATTGAACAGGGAATCTAATTGACAAAAATGATTTTCAGTAATGGTTTGACAGCTCATAAAATGTCAGGACCTGAGAAAGAAAACTACTTCACTGAGCTCAACACTTTGGCCCGTGACAACAGGTTGTAGATAGATTGGTTCAAAAGAAAGGGTAACCAAATAGCACTGGCCAGTGCTGAGACCCTACAAGCTGTTGTGGTTGTGCTCTAAATTTAGTCACTCCTCTACTTGTGGGCGAAATTCCACCGATGACAGACGAAATGGCACCCACCCACTCATCCAGTCACCCACTTAGTCAGGTTCAACTTGAGCCTCCTCTGTCTACAACACCTCCAGTGACAGACAGCGTGAGCGACCACACTGATCCATCAACCCGGTCTGACCTTCATCTCATTTTTCTGACCTCCGACCCCAAGAAGACGAGTACAACTAGTGACTTGCCCATAAGGTTCTTCAGGACAGGTAAGACATCACTCTGGCATCTCCACAGGTGTGTCTGGGGTAATTTGACACGATAACACCACAAATACCTGTCCGTCACACAATTCTGAATTATTATTCACATTTATGTTGGACACAGTGCTCACTGGAAGCAATTCTGAAAGTTTGGAGGTTATTCATGGGCGGTGAGATCATGTTATTGGCAGTCGTTGGCACAGCTATCTTAAAGGTTTAATCTGATAATCTGCATTTGTTAAAATAATTCTTAAGATCCTATTGTCTTACGTACAATTTGTACATGTTCAATAAAGCTCCTCAATCAATCAATCAATCAATTAAAAACAATATTTACGTTTTAACAGTGCCTGCAGGAGGCTTTGCGTGTGCGTGTACATGAGCTTTTAACAAGACTGTAAGTTGTGCAAATCAAGGAATATTTGTAGATCACCCTCTGTGCATTCGCAGGTATTAAGGCAAATTTAATTCCATAGGAAGTTAGCTTTGAGTTAGCAGCTGTTAGCGTGCATGCTGACGTCTGCAAAATGTTTTACAAATCACTCCAGAGGTGTTATCAGCTTCCAAAAACAGCATTTTCAGTTTTACAAGTGTTTATATGTCTCTTGAGTTTTGCAGTTAGCTAAACCAGCCTGTGACATCATCACGCTAACATCCGTAAATTGTCTGCAAATGGAAAAGTTAAATGTGATCATGCTGAACTGACAAACCAGCAAAGCATTCTACTGAAGAAAGTGAAAAGTTAATCGGTATGATGCAAAACCGATAAGCCACTAAATCATTTAGCTGAAGCTGGAGATAACCGCTAACGTATATGTCTTTAGCTTTGGGTTGATTTTTATCTGTTGGCTGCAAAACCCTGAAAAACAGACTGAAAGAGCTCTAATTTTAATATATTTTAGCACTAACATGGAGGTTCCCAAAGAGGTTTAGCATGCCAAGGTCACATAATGATAATGATTTATGCAACAAATCAAAATAAATAGTAAACATTCAACATAGTTTATTCACAGTACAGAAAGTATTAAACATTATTCAAAGGAAAAACTAAGATAAATGGGGGTAAATGCTTTTCAGTGTTGGCTGAAAAGCTAATCCAAAAAAGTTAGCTTTGCTAATTAGCTGTTCACTGATTTGCTTCACTATGCCTACCACTGCTTAAAGGTCACTTCTTTTTTTTAATACTGAAATGTCTTATTAGCCATTTGTGCCTTTTGCAGCCTCAGTGTAATTTTCTTTTGCTGTCCTTTCGACCCACTTGAGTCATTTCGACCCTATTGATTCCTGGACCCCTGACACAGCTGGTTGTCATGTTTGAAGAGCTTCTGTGTTTAACAGCTAGCGTTATTTAAAGGGATGTGCTAACTTTGCCCTTTTCGCTGCCCTGATAAATTCTGTCTGCTCCGGCGTTTCTTGGGAAAAGCTGTGGCGTCTCATTGTGCGTTGTGTGAACCGGGCGTCCTGATGTACACCGTCTCCAGTGAGAAGGCTGCAAGTCTGTTCCATGGCGACCAAGGAAAGGAAAATGCTGGCAGCAACGTACCGCTGGGAGGTTCAACGACGGGAAGGTAGCTGCCTTCACCCCTCCCCACTTTTGAACTAAACAAACAAATAAAAAAACATCTTTCCTTGAGTTGCTGCATCCATCTTACATTTCTCCTTCTGCTCAATAACACGGGTCCACTTCACGGAAATTGTCAGCTAACCATTTTCCAGTGCACGAGTCACTCCTTGGCATGACCCCAACTATAAATAATCAAATGAAAAGTTTTTACGCACCAAAGTAACCAATCCCTTTTGTCTATGTCCTTTGAACACACTATTTCAGGGTGAGGAAACTTTGAGAGGGACTTGAAGGCTCCAGACAGCTGAAAGATATTCTTGTAGATTATACGACTCCCACTTGGCCATGGGACTGTGACATCTCCACGATCAGAATGCAGTAGCGGGCATGCGGCATAACCGCAAAACAAGTCGTGGATATGAGTGGATTGATATAGAAAGATAACCCTCGTTCATCATATGGGCAGGAACACCAAATCAGCAATTTGTGTAGTTATTTAGAGTAGAAATCCCTCCCCAAGCAGAATATCTGTGATAGCTGCAAATACAGGAAAGAAGCTCTTGTTGGAAGTTTGTTTGGTTCAGGGGTTGTCAAACAGTATAAAATATAGCGGAATGCTAAAATACATTGCTTCAAACAGAAATACAAGCATTGTGTTCTTTCTAATTTGCATTTGTTAAAATAATTCTTAAGATTTATTGTCTTACATAAAATTTGTACATGTTCAATAAAGCCCCTCTATTAATTAATCAATCAATCAATCAATCAATCAGTCAAAAACAATATTCACATTTTAACAGTGCCTGCAGGACGCTTTGCGTGTGCGTGTACATGAGCTTTTGACAAGAGTGGAAGTTGTGCAAATCAAGATCACTCTCTGTGCATTTGCAGGTATTTAAAAGACAAATTTAATTCCATAGGAAGTTAGCTTTGAGTTAGCGGAAGTTAACGTGCATGCTGATGTCTGCAAAATGTCTTATAAATCACTCCAGAGGTGTTATCAGCTTCCTAAAACAGCATTTTCAGTTTGAGAAGTGTTTATTTCTCTCTAGTTTTTGCCAAATATATGACCAAGAGGTGATATTTCCCCACAAACAAAACAGAGTTTTGCAGTTAGCTAAACTAGCCTGTGACATCATCGTGCTAACATCCGTAAATTGTCTTGTAAATCACCCCAGAGGTATTATTAGGTTACAGAAACAGCATTTTCAGTTTGAGAAGTGTTTATTTCTCTCTAGTTTTTGCAAAATATATGACCAAGAGGTGATATTTCTCCACAAACAAAACAGTTTTGCAGTTAGCTAAACCAGCCTGTGACATCATCACGCTAACATCCATAAATTGTCTTGTAAATCACTCCAGAGGTATTATTAGGTTACAGAAACAGCATTTTCAGTTTTAGAAGTGTTTATTACTCGCTAGCTTTTACATAATATATGTGAAAGGTGTTATTTCGAGCCAAAGATGAAGTGAAGTTAGCAGCTAGCAACACCAGGAAGTGATGTCACCACACTAAGGTCCACGAGATCATACCATAAAAATAGGAACAGAATGTGACTTTTTAACCTCTTAAAATACCTCTTATAATAGGTCAAGGTTAGCCATCTTTGAACTTGTCTAAGGCCTGTGTCTCATGAATGTTCCCTGTCAATTTGATGACTCTGGCAGTAATAGGACTGGACTTATGCTGAGCACGGACAGACGGAAGGACGGACAAAAAGCCTTTGCAATATCCAATGGCCATATTTGATGGCCTCAGGTAAAAAGAATCATAAACAAGGCATAAATAATCACCAACATCAATGTAGGGTGACCAAACGGACATGTCCTGTTTTCATGTCATGTCCTGGCTGTCCTGCTTTTTTGTTGTTGTTGTTTATTTTATTTTATTTTTTTTAGAAAGTGATGAAAACATCTTGGTTTTCATTGTTTTTCATATGTGAGCATCTTTGAGTAAACTTTGAGTATCATTTGAGTGTCTCATTGCCAGGCTGAGCGTCCTGGTTTTTCGGTAATCAAAATATTGTCACCCAAAATGGTCTCGTCATGTTTCTGACTGAATTTGCCATTCTAGTAGTACTTCATCAAAGACTGTCATAAAAAGTCACATTCAAAGTTACAACAACAAGATGGAGACATTCTCTGCAGCTTTTATTTTGTAATGTAGAACAGTGATGGGATGTCTATTGTAGTTCTGCAGCTGGACCACTTGAATACTTCGAAATGAGTAATTCCATGTCAATTGGATCAGGAATGTCCAATACAGCCCCCAAGGCCCACTGGGTTGGTGCTTATCCCTGGAGAGTGTGAAACAGATGAGAGACCATGACTCCTCTTGGATCAGATATCAGTCCATCACAGGTTACCTCCCCGGCAGAAGCTGGAATCCATTTACTGCTCAGTAGACTGGGATAATGTGGATGAAGTAACTTTTCCAAGAAAAAAGACAGCTTGCCTGAAACACATGCCTGGAATCAAACTCTGGTCTGTAGACTGGTAATCTGATGCGACAGGTGGTTCTGTTGGGAAGGTGTAGTGACACGGACCCACAACAGGGGGCGTTAATGAACGGACAATGGATAAGCCAAAAAGTAACAATTTAATGCTGTGAATTGCACAATGGAATACAGACAAAAACAAATAGAGGAGTACAGTCAATCATACACAAGGTGACGTGTGGGCAGGCTCAAGGATAGAAGACGTCTGTCCAAAGAAGAGCCGGATCCCACACGCTTCCACTGCCAACGGATCTGAAGAACACCGGAGCCGCCAAGTCCCGAGTCCCAGGTGGCCACCGTCTCCAGCTGTCAGACCAGGTACTGCTGGCAGAAACAGAAACAGTTAATGGTGGGTGTGTGAAGACACACCCAGTAATCGTCCCTTAAGTAGTTCCTCCGGGAAGGAGAACCTCCACCTCCAGAAACAATTTCACCCGTGCAGCTCCTGTTGGTCTCTTTCCTGGATGGAGTGAGAGGCGAAGAACGTCGCACTCTCACTGTCCACCAATCCAGCCTCCGACAGAGCCCGCAGGAACACGGCTGCACACAGAACAATGTTTTTAGTCTCAATATAAATCGCAGAGAAGGTTACCTCGATTGGTAGCTGATTTCTTGGCGGGGAGGTGGAGTTGCAGTCCGGGCTTTATGGTGATGGTGTTGAGTAGTGGATGAGTGACAGCTGGTACGGATGATGAGTGACAGCTGTCACTCCCGGTCAGTCAGGTTCAGTGGTACAAGACCTTTTAAATATTCTTGAACTCGATCTTGTGCAAGTAAGAAGACATAATTTTAGATGTTAGCACTAAAGTTTGTTGAAACATGAGCTCCTGACATTTGAACCCTATACTGATTTTTTTTTTTTTCTTTAAACCTTGAGGTTGATTACCTAACTTCCTGAAATTCAAACCCACTTAACTTGGAATGACCCAATGTGGAAAAATAGACTTTATACACCCTTTACCTGGTTTTGAGGAACTCAGCAGCCAAAGGAACACCCTGATTTTACTTGGCTGCTGCAGAGAGATGGATACATTTGAGATGTGGTGATGGGCCAATTGCGTGCCTGGGTGGTTGTCCTCGACCCAAGGCGTTTCGGTGGTGTGATGGATGCTGTATGAGAGCACGGAATCCGATCATTCCCAGACAGGCTGATCTGTTCACTCACCAAACAAATCATCTCCTGAAAACTCATTCAAGATCAATTCAAATGAAATGATAAAGTTAGCAGCACTTATTTTTTTCGTTTTGGTTTGTGGCACCCTTGTGAAGTCGGGAGATAAAATAATTGACACTCCGGGGAAGGTTCCTATCCCTCCTCTCTTCATCTTTGAAGTGAGAGAGACTCACATATCTCTGGTTTTATTGCCCAGGGCAACTGTGAAAGATTTTGTTTCAAGATGTCAACATTTCCTGAGGAAGTCCTGGAGTAAATCATCATAAATCGCTTTGAGAGGATGAAAGCTGGACACTTGCACTGCATTTCATTTTGTAGCCTGGAAAAACACTGTTTCCATGTGTAAAATTAAGGCATATTAACTCCTTTGAGACAAATCTCATGGCACATACAAAAGAAATTGTCTGAAAAAGGTTTTTATGAAATATCAACCACATATTTTACACATTTGTCAAATGCCGTCACAAAATTGCAATCTTTCTAAGCCTTCCATTTGATCAAAATATGCTTGATTTGGGCTGAAGGGTTGAAATTTGGCATTCAGCTTATAGCTTTCCATAGTCATTCTCATCGATATGATTTTGACCGGTATAGCACATTTTTGCTATTAAAACACACACAAAAAATGTTTTCTATGTCAAAAATAGTATGAGGTAAAATGAAGATGAGCTCTTCTTTTAAGATCATCTGATCTATGTTTCTTCTAGAACTCTGTGGTTCCTCAAAAAGAAAACAGCAATGACATGAACAGTATTATTAGCGGGAACAACCCTGTAGATGACAAGCTCCGCAACAGTCTAGCCAATACGCCGAGATGGTACTACACCCAAACAGGTGGGTCACACACAGACATTTTAATTCCCACCAAATAAAGTTGGGTGGAAAACCCAAAAGATAACCATTTCTGGTCCCAATACTGATCTCAAAAATGAATTAAAACCTGTTTTATTCGATATTTACAACAGAGTTTTAGGGCCACATTGAATTTTTTAAATTTTTTTGGACTTCGAGAATACAGTCGTAATTGTACGAGAAAAAAGTCATAATATTACGAGAATAAAGTAGAAAAAAGTCATAATATTACAAGAATAAAGTAAAAAAAAAAGTCATAATATTACGAGAATAAAGTCAAAATATTATATTATGACTGTATTCTCGTAAAATTACGACTTTTTTCTCGTAATATTACGACTTTATTCTCAAAGTCTTAAAATTACAACTTTATTCTCGGTCTAAAAAATAAAAAAATTCAATGTGGCCCTAAAATGCCATCGTAGAAATTGACCAAGATTACACTTAATTTTTACTTTAAAGCTGTTTCATGATGAAGATGACAAGGTCTTCCAAGATGAGTCATCATCAAAATTATCGGAGGTGTTTTGGAAATGATGACTGGTATTCTGTTTATGATATTGATTCTGTTCATATCCATAATGTTTGTGTGTGTCCAGGATAGTTTGTGTTCTGAAAGCTAATTAATAAATGTTCTCTTGATATTAAAAACTAATTTTAGTTGTCAAATGAAAAAAAATATAGAAGATTTTAAAATGCAATCTCATGACCATATTGGCTTGTACTATTTTGTGATGAACTAACACATGACCAATCATTGCTACTTCCACCTTAAGTTGTCTTTGCATTATAAAATAGACAACATTAAGTTAAACATATCCCAGCGTGCCTTAACCCAGCCACTACGCCCTGCTATTGAGTGCCATTACTGAGGTATTAGATTTACAGAATTTGATAGTATCTCACTAGGTGTGCTGATGAAACTTGTAATGTCTACTAAAAGCACAACCTGCTTATACCAACAAAATTGTTTAAGGACCTGTGGCCCACTCTTGGGTTGACTGTGCTGGAAATTATTATATTATAATCTCTGGATCTGTTCCTAAATGTTTCAGATCTACAGTGATTAAACCATTACTTAAGAAATCTAATCTTGACCCTAGTGTATCGAAAAACTATAGGCCGATATCAAATCTATCATTTTGCTGTAAAATTCTGGAAAAGGTGGTTCCACGGCAGCTCGTGGACCACCTTACTGAGAATAATTTTTTTTGAGCCACTGCAGACTGCTTTTAGAAAACATCATTACCGCAGGCCAGCATTAGGGGTCTCCAACTGGTTCAAAATGTGGCAGCTAGACAGAAAGTTTGACCACATTCCACCCATTTTGGCATCTCTTCCTGTCCCTGTGAGATCAGATTTCACGGTTCTGCTACTAGCCTATAAAATTATTAATGGACTAGTACCTCCCTACTTAGCCGACCTAATTAAACCCTACGTACCAGCCCAGGCTCTGTGTACTCAGGGTGCAGGACTAGTTTGTGTCCATAGGGTGAATAAAAAGTCTGTGGGTCATAGAGCTTTCTCTTAACATGCAGCTGCTTTGTGGAATGATCTCCCTGCATTTTTCTTGTTGCTTGTTGCTGACAAATTATACCTTATTTGTAGTCTTTCTGCTGCCTGATTCTGTTTTTTTTTTTTTTTCTCTGAGGTGTGGCTCCATCCAGAAGTGAAAGTGGGTACCTTCTTTTGCAAGCTTCCTGTCCTGGACACCAGCATGGACTCCCAAAATTTTCTGTATATTTGTATTGTCAAGTGTGTGTGTTGCATGGCCCAAGCAGAGGGTCACCCCGTTGAGTTTAGTCTGCTTGAGGTTTCTTCCTCAAATCATCAGAGAGAGTTTTTCTTTACCACTGTCACCTGTATAGTTGCTCTAGGGGTTGGTAAAGTTAGACCTTACTTGTGTGAAGCACCTTGAGGCAGCTTTGTTGTGATTTGGTGCTATATAAATGAAATAAATTGAAATTGAAATTACTACCCTCCTTAAAAATAACAGCTTCCACTGATGGAAACTCATCTTTATGTCTAGTCATGTTTCCTGAGTAGCGTATTTGTTAAGTATATATTGTTTATATTATATTCTTTATATTGTATGGCCTTGCCTTACAATATAAAGCGCCTTGGGGCGGCTGTTTGTTGTGATTTGGCGCTATATAAATAAAATTGATTGATTGATTGATTAAGTGTTAGACAAGCACCTAGCATGTGCCTTCATTTAGCATCTCCATAGCCCTGCCACGTTTTAGACTCTAGCTAGCCTATATATATGACTTTACATTAAATCACTTGCTGCAAACCTTCCTGTGCAGCTTTTAGTTCTCCTTGGAGTGTTTGACACTCAGACTTTAGGCCTTTTGTTTGTTTACCTTTGTTTACATTCTTGCTAGCTAGCTGCATAGCTTGCTAGCTCCTTGATGGGTACCAAATGCTTCAACCTCTTCTCTGCTCTTGCTTCTCTCTGTCTCATTTTTGTGGCAAGTTTTGTCTTATTGTTGTCTTTCCACGACTAACAACCCTAAAATCACTGTTGTTTATGGATGGGAATTTGAAGCAGTTTCTGCTGACAATTTTACAAGAGAAAAATGGCGAGTATCGCTACAGTGTCACCACCAGATGTACAAGTGTGAGAAAATAGGATAAGTGGTTCTGCAGTATTTATTCCTTTTAGGTGATGTACGTTTTAAAACCATAAAAGTATAAATCACAGGAGAAATTGTTCCAAAAGGAGTGGATCTGCTGTTCAGCTGTTTTTCACACTTGTGCAGGCTTTGATCAGGGAGAAAAATATTTTTCTTCTTGCTTGGATCTGCTGAGCTCAGGCAGAACATGATTATATTTTTTGTTCCTTGTTTCATGCCTCCTCCTCTGCGCTCTTTCTCCACCTCCTCTCTTTTCACAGCATGTTTCAAACACAATTTTAAATTCAAAACATTCGAATCACGTTTGCTTCTTGTGCAACTGAAAGATATTAAATATCGTAAATCTCACTTCTGTCCAGCTGAAATAACACAAAGACTGATGGAAGGATGAGAACATGTACACAGTGTTATTCCTGGAACTTCAGACCAGCCACACCTTTTGTGCTTAAATGAAATCACTCCAGATAACAGTAAAAAGTTGTTTTTATCCTTTTTTTTAATTCTAGTTATTTTATGTAATTTTATTATATTTATTTATTGAAGATTGTGCTGAGAACTTGCAGTCTGCTCAAAGATACACAGGGACCTATCTTGACAATCTAGCACATGCTCATTTTGGGGCTTGTCCAACTTCACTTTGATGTTCAAACAATGCACAGTGTGAGCGCAGAGTATGGTGGGTGCAGTGTGCGAAGGGGTTTTATCGTAGTTTTGGGCTTAACCTGAGTTCGACTCATCAGACTGTCATCTGTCATGCCCTTTTAGAGTCAGGTGTGCTGCAACCTAATGCATTTCTATTTAGATGGTGGATTCAAGAGAAGTTTTCTGGCGAGTAAACGGGTCAACCCACAAGGCACCTTGGCATGAAGCACTTGTGCTTTTATTTCATCTTTAGTTAGTGTTTTCATTTCAGTTTGTTGTAGCTTGATGCACGAATGCACAATAAAGTGCATCCAGAAAGTATTTACAGCACTTCACTTTTTCCACATTTTGTTATGTTAGAGCCTTATTCCAAAATGGACAAAATTCATGTTTTCCCTCAAATGTTCTACACACAATACCCCATAATGACAATGTGAAAATGTTTTGTTTTGTTTTTTAGATTTTTGCAAATTTAGTATTATTATTATCATCATGGGAGAAGGGCCCTAGAACCTTCCAGAAGGACATCCATCTCGGCAGAAATCCACCAATCAGGCCTGTATGGTAAAGTGGCCAGATGGAAGCCACTCCTTCGTAAAAGGCACATGGCAGTCCACCTGGAGTTTGCCAAAAGACACCTGAAGGACTCTCAGACCATTAGAAACAAAATTCTCTGGTCAGATGAGACAAAGATTGAACTCTTTGGTGTGAATGCCAGCTGTCACGTTTTGAGGAAACCAGAAACCATGTTTTTCTGTGGCAGGAACTGGGAGACTACAGAATGTACAGAGACATCCTGGATGAAAACCTGCTCCAGAGCGCTCTTAACCTCAGACTGGGGTGATGGTTCATCTTTCAGCAGGACAATGACCCGAAGCACACAGTCAAGATATCAAAGGAGTGGCTTTAGGACAACTCTGTGAATGTCCGTCAGTGGTCCAGCCAGAGCCCAAACTTGAATCCGACTGAAGATCTCTGGAAAGATCTAAAAATGGCTGTGCACCGATGCTCCTTATCGAACCTGATGGAGCTTGAGAGGTGCTGCAAAGAGGAATGAACAAAAAAACAAAAGATTGGTGCGCCAAGCTTGTGGCATCATATTCAAGAAGACTTGAGGCTGTAATTGCTGCCAAAGGTGCATCAACAAAGTATTGAGCAAAGGGTGTGAATACTCATGTACATGTAATTTCTTAGTTTTTGCTTTAAATAAATTTTCAAAAATTAAAAAAAAAATTTCATGTTGTCATTATGGGGTGTGGTGAGTAGAATTTTGAGGGGAAAAAATCAATTTACTCTATTTTGGAATAAGGCTGTAACATAACAAAATGTGGAACAAGTGAAGCACTGTGAATACTTTCCGGATGCACTGTGTCTCCAAGTGGTCATGCATCATGAATATTGCACTGTATGAATAAACTTTGGATTTATACTTGGGTTTTGGTGGTCTATGTTGCAGTTGCTTTCAGATGCCTTGTGATAGCAATAGAACATCATATCTGATCACACCTAATTTTAATATGATAATGTCCATGGGTGCACAGATGAGCAAAAGTGTATTTGGTGTTTACACAATGTGGGCGCTGATTGTAAAACTGACATCCGTCAGATAGTCTGACAGTCTGAGAGCAAAGCGCTCTATTGGGGTGATATGGTACTATGAGGTCCCTAAGATAAGATGGGACCTGATTATTCAAAACCTTATAAGTAAGAAGAAGAATTTTAAATTCTATTCTAGAATTAACAGGAAGCCAAAGAAGAGAGGCCAATATGGGTGAGATATGCTCTCTCCTTCTAGTCCCCGTCAGTACTCTAGCTGCAGCATTTTGAATTAACTGAAGGCTTTTCAGGGAACTTTTAGGACAACCTGATAATAATGAATTACAATAGTCCAGCCTAGAGGAAATAAATGCATGAATTAGTTTTTCAGCATCACTCTGAGACAAGACCTTTCTAATTTTAGAGATATTGCGCAAATGTAAAAAAGCAGTCCTACATATTTGTTTAATATGCGCATTGAATGACATATCCTGATAAAAAATGACTCCAAGATTTCTCACAGTATTACTACAGGTCAGGGTAATGCCATCCAGAGTAAGGATCTGGTTAGACACCATGTTTCTAAGATTTGTGGGGCCAAGTACAATAACTTTAGTTTTATCTGAGTTTAAAAGCAGGAAATTAGAGGTCATCCATGTCTTTATGTCTGTAAGACAATCCTGCAGTTTAGCTAATTGGTGTGTGTCCTCTGGCTTCATGGATAGATAAAGCTGGGTATCATCTGCGTAACAATGAAAATTTAAGCAATGCCATCTAATAATACTGCCTAAGGGAAACATGTATAAAGTGAATAAAATTAGTCCTAGCACAGAACCTTGTGGAACTCCATAACTAACCTTAGTCTGTGAAGAAGATTCCCCATTTACATGAACAAATTGTAATCTATTAGATAAATATGATTCAAACCACCGCAGCGCAGTGCCTTTAATACCTATGGCATGCTCTAATCTCTGTAATAAAATTTTATGGTCAACAGTATCAAAAGCAGCACTGAGGTCTAACAGAACAAGCACAGAGATGAGTCCACTGTCTGAGGCCATAAGAAGATCATTTGTAACCTTCACTAATGCTGTTTCTGTACTATGATGAATTGTAAAACCTGACTGAAACTCTTCAAATAGACCATTCCTCTGCAGATGATCAGTTAGCTGTTTTACAACTACCCTTTCAAGAATTTTTGAGAGAAAAGGAAGGTTGGAGATTGGCCTATAATTAGCTAAGATAGCTGGGTCAAGTGATGGCTTTTTAAGTAATGGTTTAATTACTGCCACCTTAAAAGCCTGTGGTACATAGCCAACTAATAAAGATAGATTGAGCATATTTAAGATCGAGCATTAATTAATGGTAGGGCTTCTTTGAGCATCCTGGTAGGAATGGGGTCTAATAGACATGATGATGGTTTGGATGAAGTAACTAATGAAAATAACTCAGACAGAAAAATTGGAGAGAAAGAGTCTAACCAAATACCGGCATCACTGAAAGCAGCCAAAGATAACGATACGTCTTTGGGATGGTTATGAGTAATTTTTTCTCTAATAGTTAAAATTTTATTAGCAAAGAAAGTCATGAAGTCATTACTAGTTAAAGTTAAAGGAATACTCGGCTCAATAGAGCTCTGACTCTTTGTCAGCCTGGCTACAGTGCTGAAAAGAAACCTGGGGTTGTTCTTATTTTCTTCAATTAGTGATGAGTAGTAAGATGTCCTAGCTTTACGGAGGGCTTTTTTATAGAGCAACAGACTCTTTTTCCAGGCTAAGTGAAGATCTTCTAAATTAGTGAGACACCATTTCCTCTCCAACTTACGGGTTATCTGCTTTAAGCTACGAGTTTGTGAGTTATACCACGGAATCAGGCACTTCTGATTTAAAGCTCTCTTTTTCAGAGGAGCTACAGCATCCAAAGTTGTCTTCAATGAGGATGTAAAACTATTGATGAGATACTCTATCTCACTCACAGAGTTTAGGTAGCTACTCTGCACTGTGTTGGTATATGGCATTAGAGAACATAAAGAAGGAATCATATCCTTAAACCTAGCTACAGCGCTTTCTGAAAGACTTCTAGTGTAATGAAACTTATTCCCCACTGCTGGGTAGTCCATCAGAGTAAATGTAAATGTTATTAAGAAATGATCAGACAGAAGGGAGTTTTCAGGGAATACTGTTAAGTCTTCTATTTCCATACCATAAGTCAGAACAAGATCTAAGATATGATTAAAGTGGTGGGTGGACTCATTTACATTTTGAGCAAAGCCAATTGAGTCTAATAATAGATTAAATGCAGTGTTGAGGCTGTCATTCTCAGCATCTGTGTGGATGTTAAAATCGCCCACTATAATTATCTTATCTGAGCTAAGCACTAAGTCAGACAAAAGGTCTGAAAATTCACAGAGAAACTCACAGTAACGACCAGGAGGACGATAAATAACAACAAATAAAACTGGTTTTTGGGACTTCCAATTTGGATGGACAAGACTAAGAGTCAAGCTTTTAAATGAATTAAAGCTCTGTCTGGGTTTTTGATTAATTAATAAGCTGGAATGGAAGATTGCTGCTAATCCTCCGCCTCGGCCCGTGCTACGAGCATTCTGGCAGTTAGTATGACTCGGGGGTGTTGACTCATTTAAACTAACATATTCATCCTGCTGTAACCAGGTTTCTGTAAGACAGAATAAATCAATATGTTGATCAATTATTATATCATTTACTAACAGGGACTTAGAAGAGAGAGATCTAATGTTTAATAGACCACATTTAACTGTTTTAATCTGTGGTGCAGTTGAAGGTGCTATATTATTTTTTCTTTTTGAATTTTTATGCTTAAATAGATTTTTGCTGGTTATTGGTAGTCTGGGAGCAGGCACTGTCTCTACGGGGATGGGGTAATGAGGGGATGGCAGGGGGGGAGAAGCTGCAGAGAGGTGTGTAAGACTACAACTCTGCTTCCTGGTCCCAACCCTGGATAGTCATGGTTTGGAGGATTTAAGAAAATTGGCCAGATTTCTAGAAATGAGAGCTGCTCCATCCAAAGTGGGATGGATGCCGTCTCTCCTAACAAGACCAGGTTTTCCCCAGAAGCTTTGCCAATTATCTATGAAGCCCACCTCATTTTTTGGACACCACTCAGACAGCCAGCAATTCAAGGAGAACATGCGGCTAAACATGTCACTCACATGTCCAATTGGGGAGGGGCCCAGAGAAAACTACAGAGTCCGACATTGTTTTTGCAAAGTTACACACCAATTCAATGTTAATTTTAGTGACCTCCGATTGGCGTAACCGGGTGTCATTACTGCCGACGTGAATTACAATCTTACCAAATTTACGCTTAGTCTTAGCCAGCAGTTTCAAATTTCCTTCAATGTCGCCTGCTCTGGCCCCCGGAAGACAATTGACTATGGTTGCTGGTGTCGCTAACTTCACATTTCTCAAAACAGAGTCGCCAATAACCAGAGTTTGATCCTCGGTGGGTGTGTCGCCGAGTGGGGAAAAACGGTTAGAAATGTGAATGGGTTGGCGGTGTACACGGGGCTTCTGTTTAGGGCTACGCTTCCTCCTCACAGTCACCCAGTCAGCCTGCTTTCCCAGCTGCTCGGGATCTGCTGGAAGGGAACTAACGGCGGCTAAGCTACCTTGGTCCGCACCGACTACAGGGGCCTGGCTAGCTGTAGAATTTTCCACGGTGCGGAGCCGAGTCTCCAATTCGCCCAGCCTGGCCTCCAAAGCTACGAATAAGCTACACTCATTACAAGTACCATTACTGCTAAAGGAGGCCAAGGAATAACTAAACATTTCACACCCAGAGCAGAAAAGTGCGGGAGAGACAGGAGAAGCCGCCATGCTAAATCGGCTAAGAGCTAGTAGCTGCGCTAAGCTAGCGGATTCCTAAAAACACAGAAAGTGAATAATGTGTAAATAATTTAGATAATTTAAATTAGATAATTTAAACACTGTGAAACAAATCGTTATCTAGTTATCTAGAACATAAACTCAGGAAGAAGGATTGTTCACAGTGAGAGGTTGGAACATGATGCGGCATCTCGTGTTCTGCAACACGCGAGCGTGGAAGTCTGCAGAATGAAGCGCCACATTGGAAGGACAATGGCCGTTGCAGACCATTTTGACTTGGGGGGGGGGGGGGGTCGTGGGACCCAGCTGCTATGAGACACCTTTGTTGTCCAAAATAATTTATTCACATGCAAACAGCATGTGAATAAATAAATATGTCATCGTTTTCAGAATTTGTCCATTCGCTGCTTGATGCCATGAAGTGGTTGACATGATGCCATCTATTGGACGTTTGTGGTGAATGTGAAGACAGTTAGCCCTTTTGAAATGGATCGGTTCAATCAGAATCACAGGCATTAATCACTTTTAAGACATTGTTAAAACTGAGGGTTATCGTGGTCATTATGGTCACATGAATGGATTGTGAAACTACTGTGGCGTATCAACGCTAAAAGTTTTTCTGTCTTCTTTTCAGGGCTCCTCAAACAGATATTTGTCTTAATACACGACTGGTTGGAGATTGAGTCAACTCATTCGCAACCACCGCTGCTCATGGGTATTTTGAGGTAGAGGTGGGCGGATCGATCCTAATATCGATAATAACAATACCGATGCTGATATTGATGTTGAATGATCCTCATGTGAAAAGATCGATACTCAATCTTTTTTTCTCTCCCGCACGCACTGACTGCTGGGCACACAGATTGATCAAAGTCTACTCTCTGTCTGTAAGAGTAGCGCTGCACTGGTCACACAACACAGTATTGTGGTTTGTCAGCCCTCTACCTCAGGCGATTTTGTTTTAAGTTGTGTTGAGTGATACTTTTTAAACAAAAATGTTGATTGTGATAATAAAGTATTTTGTTGTCACGTACAATGTTTGGTGAAATTCTATCCAAGGTCTTTTGGATCCTTTGGATCTATGAAGCTTAAATATGAAAAAGTATCGGTATCAGTATCGGTATCGATATTGGCGATACTGGGCCTGTATTTACTTGGTATTGGATCAATACCAAAATTCCCGGTATCGCCCACCTCTATTTTGTGCATGTGCTCGCACTGGCATCACGAAAATGGCCAAACTCGGTAGATTTTTCATACGCGACTTGATTAATTTGCACTTTCTCTTCTATGTTTGACTTTGCTGTTTATCTCCTCTCTCTGCTGACTGAGAGTTTTCCATTCCTCCACAAATTGCTGTTCTGTGGAATGATGTTGCTTCTGGTGCTATGAGTCACTGAGATGAGACGCCTCATGGTTATTCTGTGTTAGCTGCTGGTTTGGAGCAGCGGTGGGACAATGGCTTCCTTAAATATTATAATGTGTTTCCATGTTTGCCAGTCTTGCCTTTAATCATGTCTACTAACCAGTGGAGCTGTGCCACAAATCGTCCCGATCTGCTTGTGTCTACATTATGTTAAAAAAAAAAAAAGTTTTTAATCTCTTTTACATTCTCTTTGTGACATCTTCAATAATTTTTTTCCTTTAATTTCTTTTTGTTTAATTGTGAAATATATTCTTCATGGATTTCTTTCTTAGCATTCTTGCTTTTAACATATTCACAATAATTCCTTTTATTTTCTTCTCAAACAGTCTTGCCTTATGACATCATCAGACTCTTTCCTTTGAGCTCTTCCTTTGATATTGTGAGATGGGTTTTTGCACATTCGTACCTACAAATCATGTGATAATTCATCAGTAAATTGGATAAAAATACTCCTTGTTGGAAGCATGCTGTTATTTATGTCTGATATTGTCATATTGCGTAGAGGAGTGATTCATACTAAAAATGGTTGGCGCTAGCCATTGGCATTGGCAAAGTTAGCATGACCACATATGCTAACGCTAACCTATTTTAATGTGTTAGACAGTCGGTCAAATTGGCTTGTAGACCAAATAATGTCCAACATTCCAAACTTTGAAATTTCCAATTTCTTTCTTTACTGTAGTTGCCATGGAAACAGCTTAGCATTTGCTTAGCGCATCCTTGTACATTGATAAAGTACAGTGATTTACTTGCCCAGGGTATGGCGGTCCATTGAAAGTCATCCCTCATGAGACGTTCAACCAGTACATCCACGCCAAAGTTGTACTACTCATCCTGGAAGCCATCGTCAGGGATTCTGCCTTTGCTAACACGGTCAACACCTGCTAGCCTGAACGTGAACCCCGGCCAGATTTACCAGGGGTACAGATGCTTCATCAGGTAATAATTGTGAAAGGACCTGGTTTTGTCAAACTAAATTCAGCTGTTAAAATCATGTGACTCCATCAGATTTTTCAGGGTGCCAACCCCATTTGGTGACTTCATCAAAGCAATCACACTCATTTCCATTAAGTCACCCAAGATGGAACGTGGTTACACCGAGCTGCAAGGGACCACGGTGGCAAAAAAGATCCTGAAACAGATCTGCTTGGGAAGGATGTCAGCAAGTGCTCCAGTCTTCCCAACTATCATCAGAAGGGCTTTGAACCCATCATGAAGTTTTTTAAGTTGCTGCCAAAAGTGAGACAATCTCCATAGAACCCAATGTTAAAATGTCCAACTTTACAGCAGAAATAAATGTAACTAGTTTTCCTGTTCATGGAAACTGCATCTCGGTTTAATTTTTATATATATCTCCTCTGTTTAAGCTATTTTAATGCATAATATTGTGCCAAATCCAACTGCTAGTGTGTGGACTTGACCATGTTTGTCTTTTTTGAGCTTTTTATTACAAATATCTGAGATAATGTGACTTGCTGTGCAGTTAGTTGTAGTAACAGACCATTGAAGAAGTGGGCAGTATTTCTGCTGAGTGAAATTTTAATATTTATTTGTGTGGTAACGGGTTATCATTTGCTTGGTGGCGTTAGCTACGTTGATGGTATCGTAGTTATTGAGGCAATATGTAGGTCATCGCTTTTCATACCCACAACCAAGTCACCTGTTAAGAAACCCACTTCCCAGGATGCTAAAATATGTGTTAAACACTCGAACCAGAGTTAGCCTGTTAGCCTTAGCTAGCTTGGAAACTTCAAAATAGGGCCCACCCACGTTATTCCGGTCTTGTTGCTGTACTCCTTTACCTATTTATGAGCTGGCCACTGCAGAGATTGCACATTCTAGAGTTGCCCCTACCTGAATTTCAGAAACCCTCTGGATGACATCACGGGGGCTTATACCATAGATACCCAGAGGGTATCTATGGTATAAGTATCAACTGACTATTGTTTCAAGAGCTATGGTGTTGTTAAGAAAAATTCACCCTTTCTTCTTAATATGCAGATGTACATCAAACAACTGTCTGATATGATCAGCTCATTTGCAACCTGGAGGGTACCTATGGTGTAAGTATCAACTGACTATTGTTTCAAGAGCTATGGTGTTGTTAAGAAAAATTCACCCTTTCTTCTTAATATGCAGATGTACATCAAACAACTGTCTGATATGATCAGCTCATTTGCAACCTGGAGGGTACCTATGGTGTAAGTATCAAGTGACTATTGTTTCAAGAGCCATGGTGTTGTCAAGAAAAATCCCCCCTTTTTATTAATTTGCAGATGTGTACATCAAACAACCATCAAATATAATCAGCTCATTTGCAACCCAGAGGGTATCTATGATGCAAGTATCAAGTTTTGTTGTCTCAATGTGGTTAAAGTCACAAAAATCCCAGAGGAATCATCTCCATGAATGAATGAGTCCACTCGACTCAGGCCGGCATCAGCGTTATTCTGTTGGCCGCCGTCTGGAATGTGCAGCTCCTTGTACCACGTCCTTTTAAGTGCCGTAGAATTTCCTCTTGCCACTCTTCTCAGGAGACTGTGTGCACCGCACGCCCCCTCTCTGCCAGCATCCACCAGAGTGAGTGGCCTTGCCAAATATCACAGTAAATATTGAGCTGCGTTTATCAAGGCAGCAGGCGTGAACTCTCTCTGAACTTTGTAGCCATTATCAAAACGCAGAGATGGAAATATGATTGGCAGCGGCTGCAGCGTAGGTTGAGGGTTGGCGAGCCAGACGATTCGGTTATCACTCTCAAACTGCAACCAGTTTTCCCTTGTGGGGGTTGACCCACGGTGACATGGCACAGTAGGTCCTGGAAGCTGGATTCCAGGCTGGCAAACAATGACTGGTTCATGCTTGTAATATTATTTGCAGATCATCCGTGCGTGGTTTTCTCCTACGCCCTGGGTTCTGTCTTTAATGGGCAGCTGGTCTTCAGCATCTTCATCAGCAGTTACCACTGCCTTGTTCTGAAGCTTCTGTCCCTCAGGGTTCCACGTGCAAACACAGCACCAGACCCAGAGCGCACAGCGCTGCTGCTGCTGCTGCTGCTGACACAGACAGATGCTAAAAGGTTGAGCTGTACGACTGGCTGATATCCCACAAGGATTTCCTTAAGTGCACTGGGGCTGCTTTTAAAAACAAACGTGCGCTGAAGCACGTCTGTGCAAGGCCGCCGATCTGCACCCGGCGATGCACAGTTCTCCCAGAGGTTGCATATTTGGAAGTTTTTGACTCACATTTTCCACGAGAACCTCGCAACATGGGACTAATTTTGTGATTTAGAAGTTAATGGCAAAGAGCAACCAGGGCGTCGCACGTAAACCTGCTCAGACTGATGGAGGTGCACAGCTGGTAAACATTCTCACGGGAAAGTGCAAAGCTCATGGGTCAGCGGGGTGATGTTTGCTCACTGACGAGGTGGGGTGAAGGGTGACTGCGCATGCTTTCCACTGCTGGAAAATGTTTCACTCTGAAGGGTTACTCTGTGTCAGCAGGGTGGGCAAGGGCGTGCACCATCAGCTGGATTGACTGTGTAGGAGGCTGTACACGGTATTTAATTAGAATACATACTCCAGAATGTCAGAGCAAATCTTTAATTACCTCCGCCAACAAAAGCTGGACAGAGGTTATGTTTGAGCCCCCCGTTTATTAGTTTGTCAACAGCCTGGAGCCCACAATTTGTCATATATTGTTATGAAATTTTTACAGGAGATTAATAATCTTGGAAAATCTGAAAAATCCTATCCTTTAACACTGAACGAATTTTCATGAGTCCATAACTCTGTCAAAAAAGATCAAATCTCTTTCATATTTGAAGGCCTTATGAAGGATGGTATCCTTTATCGTCTGACAAAGTTTGATCTAGATCTGATCCAGATTACAGATTTTGTGGCCATTTAAATTAAACATTGAAAACCCCATTTAATGTATATTTTGCATTATATCTAAATCAAACATGCCCCAATCACACTCATATTTGAAAATGAGGTGCAGACTGGCACTCACTATCACCTCACAAAGTTTGATCCGGATCTGATCCGGATTGTGGATTTTGTGGACATTTGAATTTAATATTGAAATGCCCATTTGGTGAATATTTTGCATTATATCTCAATCAAAAGTGCCTCAATCACACTCATATTTGAAAATGAGGTGCAGACTGAGACTATCACCTGACAAAGTTTGATGCAGATCTGATCCATATTGGGGATTTAACGGATATTTGCTTTTAACATTGAAAGGCCCTTTTGATCTATATTTTGTATTATATTTTAGCTGATGAAAACCCACTTCTAATCGGACTTTGTGGAATTGGAAACTGGTAATGACGGAGATTTGTGCTGTACAAGCACGGTGCTCTAGTTAATTTTTTGTGGAAATGAGTAGGGGGGAAAGGGGCTCATTGTAACACTGGGATGTTTTTAAGTGGAAACTTTAAACACCATCTCGCTGCTGCTTGGATTCAACCAGATTATACACATAGATAAATTAATAAATAAATTTAGTGAGTTACAAGATGGTTGCATGAATTGTTTTTGAGTTATCTTGTTACAGACCTGGAGGGGATGAACTCATTTGCTTTCTAATTTACTCATTGCCTTTATAAGGGAACATGCCGAGCCCAGAGATAAGCTTCTGGACAAAGTTTGTTTATTTATTTATTTTTAAATTAGCATTGGTAGGTTTGTAGTTAAAAACTTGTATTGCAGTCATTTTACCTTCTTTTGCTTTGCTTTAAATTTAGCCTAGCAACAGTTACAACCTACTCCAAAATTACCGTAGCTTGAAACAATTAGCCTCAATGAATGAAATGTGTGACATCTTAAAGAATTCATAATTCTGTGACAAAACGTGTGTGCTAACACAAAAGCTATAGTCGCTGACTGAAAGTGTGTTATGCTTGTTCCCTGCCTCCCCTACAAGATGCATATTCTTGAAGTACAGCGAGGTTAACCACACAATAATTCAACAGGGTCGGAGCTCATTTACAGAAATTAGACTGTTTGCACGAATGAATGTTGAAGATTGTGTTCCTGTTTACTCGCAGAACCCTCGAGACCAATTACAGCCATGTTCTCTCACAATAATCCTCCTTCTCACTTTGACCTCAGCAGGTCATCGAGTCTCCTGACTGGTCAATGTGTGCCGCAGTAAATAAACAGCCTTACTCGCTTTGCATTCGTAATGTATGAGCGAGTGCTTTGGAAATTTTTTGATGATGTTATTGTGGAAGGAGTCGTTAATGTGCCATGTCTTGAACGGTTTGCAGCGCCGAGGCGACGGCAAAGTTATGCTGCAGCTACCAGTGGCTACGGTGAAATATAGCTCAGTCAACGTTTGGCTGCACTCCAGAGTGAATGCAACGTGGTCGATGGCCAAAAAAGCCACGCTTATGTCATCACGTTTTCTGCAGTAAAACTGTCGATGCAGTCAGAAGAGCAAAAAACGTGTACATTAATGCTCAGTTAAAGGAGCTACCCAGCTCAGGGTCTACTGTTCAGACCCTTCTTCTTTATGTTGATGTTTGATCGTGGTGATTCATATACATGTTTCTAATTACAGGGGGTACAGCGGGATCTGACGCCCCCCCCCCCCATTTAAGTTTGTGTTCCCTAAAATAGGTCAAACTAACCATTTGTGGGGTATATACGTATATACACTCAACAAAAATATAAACACAACACTTTTGGTTTTGCTCCCATTTTGTATGAGATGAACTCAAAGATCTAAAACTTTTTCCACATACACAATATCACCATTTCCCTCAAATATTGTTCACAAACCAGTCTAAATCTGTGATAGTGAGCACTTCTCCTTTGCTGAGATAATCCATCCCACCTCACAGGTGTGCCATACCAAGATGCTGATTAGACACCATGATTAGTGCACAGGTGTGCCTTAGACTGCCCACAACAAAAGGCCACTCTGAAAGGTGCAGTTTTATCACACAGCACAATGCCACAGATGTCGCAAGATTTGAGGGAGCGTGCAACTGGCATGCTGACAGCAGGAATGTCAACCAGAGCTGTTGCTCGTGTATTGAATGTTCATTTTTCTACCATAAGTCGTCTCCAAAGGCATTTCAGAGAATTTGGCAGTACATCCAACCAGCCTCACAACCGCAGACCACATGTAACCACACCAGCCCAGGACCTCCACATCCAGCATGTGCACCTCCAAGATCATCTGAGACCAGCCACTCGGACAGCTGCTGAAACAATCGGTTTGCATAACCAAAGAATTTCTGCACAAACTGTCAGAAACAGTCTCAGGGAAGCTCATCTGCATGCTCGTCGTCCTCATCGGGGTCTCGACCTGACTCCAGTTCGTCGTCGTAACCGACTTGAGTGGGCAAACGCTCACATTCTCTGGCGTTTGGCATGTTGGAGAGGTGTTCTCTTCACGGATGAATCCCTGGTTGACACTGTCCAGGGCAGATGGCAGACAGTGTGTGTGGCGTCGTGTGGGTGAGCGGTTTTCTGATGTCAATGTTGTGGATCGAGTGGCCCATGGTGGCGGTGGGGTTATGGTATGGGCAGGCGTCTGTTATGGATGAAGAACACAGGTGCATTTTATTGATGGCATTTTGAATGCACAGAGATACCGTGACGAGATCCTGAGGCCTATTGTTGTGCCATACATCCAAGAACATCACCTCATGTTGCAGCAGGATAATGCATGGCCCCATGTTGCAAGGATCTGTACACAATTCTTGGAAGCTGAAAATGTCCCAGTTCTTGCACGGCCGGCATACTCACCGGACATGTCACCCATTGAGCATGTTTGGGATGCTCTGGACCGGCGTATACGACAGCGTGTACCAGTTCCTGCCAATATCCAGCAACTTCGCACAGCCATTGAAGAGGAGTGGACCAACATTCCACAGGCCACAATTGACAACCTGATCAACTCTATGCGAAGGAGATGTGTTGCACTGCATGAGGCAAATGGTGGTCACACCAGATACTGACTGGTATCCCCCCCCAATAAAACAAAACTGCACCTTTCAGAGTGGCCTTTTATTGTGGACAGTCTAAGGCACACCTGTGCACTAATCATGGTGTCTAATCAGCATCTTGATATGGCACACCTGTGAGGTGGGATGGATTATCTCAGCAAAGGAGAAGTGCTCACTATCACAGATTTAGACTGGTTTGTGAACAATATTTGAGGGAAATGGTGATATTGTGTATGTGGAAAAAGTTTTAGATCTTTGAGTTCATCTCATACAAAATGGGAGCAAAACCAAAAGTGTTGCGTTTATATTTTTGTTGAGTATATATATATATATATATATATATATATATATATATATCACTTCCCTTCCATCCATTTTCTTCCGCTTTATCCGGAGTCAGGTCACGGGGGCAGCAGTTCAAGCAAAGCCGCCCAGACCTCCTGATCCACACACACCTCCCCAGCTCCTCCGGGGGAACCCCAAGGCGTTCCCAAGCCAGCCGAGAGATGTAGTCCCTCCAGTGTGTCCTGGGTCTTCCCTGGGGCCTCCTCCCAGTGGGACGTGCCCGGAACACGTCTCCAGCGAGGCGTCCAGGGGGCATCCGGAAAAGATGCCCGAGCCACCTCAACTGACTCCTTTCGATGTGGAGGAGCAGCAGCTCAACTCCAAGCTCCTCCCGAGTGACCCCGAGATACTTAAACTCCTCCACTTGAGGCAAGGACACTCCACTGACCTGAAGAGGGCAAAGTACCTTTTTCCGATCGAGAACCATGGCCTCGTATTTGGAGGTGCTGATTTTCATCCCAGACACTTCACACTCGGCTGCAAACCACCCCAGTGCACGCTGAAGGTCCTGATTTGACGAAGCCAACAGAACCACATCATCCACAAACAGCAGAGACGAGATTCTGTGGTTCCCAAACCAGACCCCCTCTACACCCTGGCTGCGCCTAGAAATTCTGTCCATAAAATAATGAACAGAACCAGTGACAAAGGGCAGGCCTGGCGGAGGCCAACGTGCACTGGAAACAGGTTTGACTTACTACCGGCAATGCGAACCAAGCTCCTGCTGCGGTCGTACAGGGACCGGATAGCCCTTAGCAAAGGACCCCAGACCCCATACTCCCGGAGCACCCCCCACAAGGTGCCCCGAGGGACACGGTCGAATGCCTTCTCCAGATCCACAAAACACATGTGGACTGGTTGGGCGAACTCCCATGAACCCTCAAACACCCGATGGAGCGTGTAGAGCTGGTCCAGTGTGCCGCGACCGGGACAAAAACCACACTGCTCCTCCTGAATCCGAGGTTCGACCATCGGTCGAATTCTCCTCTCCAGTACTCTGGAATAGACCTTACCGGGGAGGCTGAGGAGTGTGATCCCCCTATAGTTGGAACACACCCTACAGTCCCCCTTCTTAAACAGAGGGACCACCACCCCGGTCTGCAATCCAAAGGCACTGTCCCCGATTGCCATGCAATGTTGCAGAGGCGTGTCAGCCAAGACAGTCCCACAACATGTAGAGACTTAAGGTACTCAGGACGGATTTCATCCACCCCAGGAGCCTTGCCACCTAGGAGCTTTCTAACCACCTCGGTGACTTCAGCCTGGGTAATGGATGAGTCCGCCCCTGAGTCCCCAGTCTCTGCTTCCACTTCAGAAGACGTGATGATGGGATTGAGGAGATCCTTGAAGTATTCCTTCCACCGCCCGACAACATCCCCAGTCAGGGTCAACAGCTCCCCCACCCGCACTGTTTACAGTGCGGGTGGGGAGAGCTGCTTCCGCCTCCTGAGGCGTCGGACGGTTTGCCAGAATCTCTTCGAGGCCAACCGATAGTCCTCCTCCATGGCTTCCCGAACTCCTCCCAAACCCGAGTTTTTGCCTCTGCGACCTCACGGGCTGCGGCATGCTTGGCCTGCCGGTACCTGTCAGCTGCCTCCGGCGTCCCACCTACCAACAAAGATAAGTAGGACTCCTTCTTCAGCTTGACGGCATCCCTTACTTCCGGCGTCCACCACCGGGTTCGGGGATTGCCGCCGCGACAGGCACCAGAGACCTTGTGACCACAGCTACGAGCGGCCGCATCGACATTGGAGGTGGAGAACATGGTCCACTCGGACTCCATGTCTCCAACCTTCCTCAGGATCTGGGAGAAGCTCTTCCGGAGATGGGAGTTGAAGACCTCGCTGACAGAGAGTTCCGCCAGTCGTTCCCAGCAGACCCTCACAATACGTTTGGGCCTGCCAGGTCTGACCGGCTTCCTCCCCTCGCAGCGAATCCAACTCACCACCAGGTGGTGATCGGTCGACAGCTCTGCCCCTCTCTTCACTCGAGTGTCTACGACATGTGGCCGAAGATCAGATGATACGACTACAAAGTCGATCATCGACCTCCGGCTCAGGGTGTCCTGGTGCCACGTGCACTTATGGACACCCTTGTGCTCGAACATGGTGTTCATGCACAAGGGTGTACCACTTCCCAAAAATTATAAATATTCCAATATTTCTGACAGTATATTATGACCTGGAAAAAATGTTGCAATTTCAGAAGCTGCTAAACTCCCATTTTTGCAGCAGTTCGTTTAAAGCAGAGGCCTCAGACTGATTCCAGAAAGGGCCAAGAGGGTGCAGGTTTTGTTTGCAACCACCCAGGTGTCGATTTACTGCCAGAATTCATCCATCTCTACATCTCCAATGGCAGCTCTTCCTGTGAGCAAATCAAAGACAAATATCTTTGATTTGCACCCAACAAAGCTGATCTGCTCAAAGTGATGTTCATGTTATGGGGTATTGTGTGCAGAATTTTGAGAGGAAAAAAAAAATAATTTCATCCATTTTGGAATAAGGCTGTAACATAACAAAATAAAAGTAAATATTTTCCACATGTACTGCATATACAGTGTGTGTGCATATATATATATATATATATATATATAAATGTGTGTGTGTGTTTATGTTGTGTGGGCCGCCGAAGAGGAGGTACTGCTGGCCCACCACCACCAGAGGGTGCCCTGTCTGGAGTGCGGGCTCCAGGCACCAGAGGGCGCTGTCGCCTCACAGGAGCAGCCAGGGTGACAGCTGTCACCCATCACCTGAGACGAGACAGCTGATATCAATCAACAGGGAGGTATATCAGCAGGACGGCATCTCCACCTCATTGCCGAGATATCGCTTTACCAAGGAGGTAACGTATCCAGCCGATTATATCAACCTTAATTACCTTTTGCCTTTATACAGAGAGAGAGAAGAGCAGCAGGAAACAGTATTTGGATAAGTACTCACACTCCTGCACTTTAGTGTTTTCCTGACAAGAGGTGGAGGTGGTGTTCCACCCTGTGTGTTGCTGGGTGCAGCCGCACCCACACCTGACTGTTTCTGTTCCTTGCCAGCAGTACCGGATCCGACGAGCGGAGGCAGTGGCCACCTGGGGTTCGGGACTTGGCGGCTCCAGTATCCCCGGGGTTCGGTGGCAGAGGAAATCGGGTGGTTCCGGTTCGACTCGGACAGACGTCTCCTATCGTCGAGCCTGCCCACACGACACCTTTGGAATTCGGTTACTGCTGTATTTGCAATCTGTTGTGTTTGTTGTGTGAATTCACAACAGTAAAACTTTGTGATTTGACTTTCTCCGTTGTCCGTTCATTTGCGCCCCCTGTTGTGGGTCCGTGTTCCTACACTTTCCCAACAGTTTAGGTGTTTTTGCTTTTAGTATTGTTGACCCACTTTTCCTGCTGTATCTCTGTATCTCTCACGTACAAAGTACACTAATTTAAAAGCTACACATCTGCTTAAATGCCTCCAACTTTAAAAGTTGGTGACAAATTTAAAGCTACCTTCAGAAAATCTACAAAATAAAATGACTTTTTTTTTATTAATAGCGCTATTCTGCAGAGTTGATATTTACTTTTATTGTAGAATAAAAGTGCTGTCAGTACAGAGAAGGGACACCGATTTGTCATTTGAGACAAGTTTATCAGCAGTGTTGTGCAATTCGCTGGCTGTCCATTGGGACTTTTTCAAGGTGAGAAACCACGACACTGCGCTGAGCTCTCAGCGGAATGTTTGGACCGTGTGTACCGTGTCTGTGCACATTAGAATCATTTGCACAGAAGCTGGAATTTTGTGAGCTGCAGTGCAAGAAATGTAAATTTAAATAAACTGAGATCATGAATTTATTTGGTTGCATAAATCAGGGAAATAATGAATAAACTGGACCAAACAAAACCCCTGCTATTTTGCATGAGTTATGCTTGCCAGTGCTGCAATAGCATGTCCAAGTAGCATTTTTGTTTTTCAGTGTACAGGATCGGTTTCTTTCAGTGGTGATATTGCAGTCAAAAGACGTTTGCATTTTGTAAACTTTAAAGGTGTTGTCCCTCTTGATTTTTTCATGGATATTTTAAAAAATCAACCCTTTCTTTTTAATATGCAGATGTGAACATCAAACAATCACCAAATCTAATCAGCTCATTTGTAACCCAGAGGGTATGAATGGTATAAGTATCACGTGACTCTTGTTTCAAGAGCTATGGTGCTGTTTAGAAAATTTCACCCTTTCTTATTAATATGCAGACATACATCAAACAACCGTCTGATATGATCAGCTCATTTGCAATGCGGGGGGGGGGGGGGGGGTACCTATGGTGTAAGTATCAAGTGACTATTGTTTCAAAAGCTATGGTGTTGCCAAGAAAAAAATCCACCCTTCTTATTAATTTGCAGATGTGTACATCAAACAACCATCAAATATAAACAGCTCATTTGCAACCCATAGTGTGTTTATGGTGTAAGCATAAAGTGCCTATTGTATTGTTTCAAGAGCCGTGATGTTGTCAAAAAAAAAAAAATCTTTCCTAATTAATGTGCAGATGTGCACATCAAACAATTCACCCTTTCTTATTAATATGCAGATGTACATCAAACAACCATCTGATATAATCAGTTCATTTGTAACCCACTGGGTATACATGGTATAAGTTTAAAGTGACTGTTGTTTCAAGAGCTATGACATTGTCAAGAAAATTCAGCCCTTTCTTATTAATATGCAGATGTACATCAAACAACCATTGGATATAATCAGCTCATTTGCATCCCAGAGGATAGCTATGGTATAAGTATCAAGTGACTGTTGTTTCAAGAGCTATGGTGTTGTCAAGAAAAAAATCCACCCTTCTTATTAATTCGTAGATGTGTACATCAAACAACCATTAAATATAATCAGCTCATTTTCAACCTATAGGGTATCTATGGTGTAAGTATCAAATGCCTATTGTATTGTTTCAAGAGCCATTGTGTTGTCAAGAAAAATAAATCTTTTCTAATTAACATGCAGATGTGCACATCAAACAACGATCAAGTATAATCAGCTCATTTGCAACCCAGAGGGTATCTATAGTGTACGTATCAAGTGACTATTGTTTCAGGAGCTATGGCATTGTCAAGAAAATGCAACCCTTTCTAATTAATATGCAGATGTACATGAAACAACCATTGGATACAATCAGCTCATTTGCAACTGATATGGTACCTATGGTATAAGTATAAAGTGACATGTTTCAAGAGCTATGGTGTTGTCAAGAAAACTCAACCCTTATTCATTTGCAGCTGTGTACATCCAGCCATTAAATATAATCAGCTCATTTGCAATCAATAGGGTATCAAGTTCCGACTGTATTGTTTGAAGAGCCACAGTGTTGTCAAGAAAAATCAATCTTTTCTTATTAACATGCAGATGTGCACATCAAACAACCATCAAATATAATCAGCTCATTTGTAACCCAGAGGGTATTTATGGTAGAAGTATCAAGTGACTGTTTCAAGAGCAGTGGTGTTGTCAAGAAAAATCCACCCTTCTTATTAATTTGCATATAAGGACATAAAACAACCATTGGATATGATCAGCTCATTTGCAACCCACTTGGTATCTAAGGTATAAGTACCAAGTGACTATTGTTTCAAGAGCTTTGGTGTTGTCAAGAAACATCCACCCTGTCTTTATAATATGCAGATGTGTACATCAAACAACCATCAGATATAATCAGCTCATTTGCAACCCAAAGGGTATCTATGGTGTAAGTATCAAGTGACTATCGTTTCAAGAGCTTTGGTGTTGTCAAGAAACATCCACCCTGTCTTCATAATATGCAGATGTGTACATCAAACAACCATCAAATATAATCAGCTCATTTGCAACCCAAAGGGTATCTATGGTGTAAGTATCAAGTGACTGTTTCAAGAGCAATGGTGTTGTCAAGAAAAATCCACCCTTCTTATTAATTTGCATATGTGGACATAAAACAACCGTCAGATATGATCAGCTCATTTGCAACACACAGGGTATCTATGGTATAAGTATCAAGTGACTATCATTTCAAGAGCTTTGGTGTTGTCAAGAAACACCCACCCTGTCTTCATAATATGCAGATGTGTATATCAAACAACTATCAAATATCTTCAGCTCATATGCAACCCAAAGGGTATCTATGGTATAAGTATCAAGTGACTATTGTTTCAAGAGCTTTGGTGTTGTCAAGAAACATCCACCCTGTCTTCATAATATGCAGATGTGTACATCAAACAACCATCAATTATAATCAGCTCATTTGCAACCCAAAGGGTATCTATGGTGTAAGTATCAAGTGACTGTTTCAAGAGCAATGATGTTGTCAAGAAAAATCCACCCTTCTTATTAATTTGCATATGTGGACATAAAACAACCGTCAGATATGATCAGCTCATTTGCAACCCACAGTGTATCTATGGTATAAGTATCAAGTGACTATCGTTTCAAGATCTTTGGTGTTGTCAAGAAACATCCACCCTGTCTTCATAATATGCAGATGTGTACATCAAACAACCATCAGATATAATCAGCTCATTTGCAACCCAAAGGGTATCTATGGTGTACGTATCAAGAGACTGTTTCAAGAGCAATGGTGTTGTCAAGAAAAATCCACCCTTCTTATTAATTTGCATATGTGGACATAAAACAACCGTTGGATATGATCAGCTCATTTGCAACCCACAGGGTATCTATGGTATAAGTATCAAGTGACTATCGTTTCAAGAGCTTTGGTGTTGTCAAGAAACATCCACCCTGTCTTCATAATATGAAGATGTGTACATCAAACAACTATCAAATATCTTCAGCTCGTTTGCAACCCAAAGGGTATCTATGGTGTAAGTATCAAGTGTCTGTCTTCAACTGTTAATGATCATGTTGTCAAGAAAAGATCTTTAATAATAAATAGAGCAATTTAAAAAAATGGAATTAGTTCATCTGCTGCGTTAAACCCATCTGATCTGCAAGGGGATCCACGGTGTTAGGGTCAAGTGGAGACATGTTGATATATTGGCATCATGCCCACAATATCCAAAGATAGTGGTGGGACATAATTATTTTAAAAAACATAATTGCAAGTATTTTAGTGGCAGATAACGACATTAAATAAAGGTTTCAGTGTCAGGAAGTCATTGAATTGTCTGCCAACAAAACCATTAAAGCTCACGTTGCTTCACCGATGAATAAGAGTGAAACATTTTTATTTTAAGAGCGAGCCCTGGATATGTCCTGTGAGGAAACCTGTTCCCTTTGAAGTACTTCCCATGGAAAGGCTGGACCACGCTGATGTATTGTGACCTCTTGTTGTGCACTTGAGTCGAGTTTCTTCAGCCGCACGTTGTGATTTGTTTTTTAATTCTTGAAAACCTGTGAGCCTGGTTAAAAATTACCAGCCCACGATTTCCATATGATTATGCGCCGGCATGACCGGGAGCTACACTTCACTTCAGGCCAAACTCGACCTCCGTCAACACTAAATTCCAATTCCACCAAAATTTTACCTTGGAAAAAATTTTCAAGGTCAGAGTCCTGTTCGACTTTGTTTCTGACTGATAACCGGGAGATTGTTCGAATGTGTTCTCATGGGGTCATGACTAAAAATTGTTGTCGGAGACTAATTTATTTATTCTTACATCAAAATCTTGTTAATAAAAGATGATGTGTTGTTTCAGGGAAGACCTCCTCCTGCAAGATAGCTTAACTTAACATAACTTAAGATAGCTTAGTTTAACATAACTTGTTCCTGTTAATATTTGTCTTGAGAATGAAACATTTCCGGATAACGTCAGAAAATAGAACAATATTTTTTTCCCAGGATAGCTTGGAAGACAAGACAATTTGTACCCACAAAGTATCCTGTTCCCATAAAGTCAGTATTTATTTATTTTTTTCATTAAGTAACTTATTGTTACAAGATGAATATCTTTACTGGCCATGAAAATTGGTTCCCATTAAGTATCTTGTTCTTGCAAGATGAGTATTTTGCTTTCTTCTCACTAGGGAACATTGCCAAAGATGAGGTTCTTGACTGTATGACAATGCCTGTTCCCACAAGATGAGTGTCTTGCTTTGTTCTCATTAGGTAAAGTACAAAAATACATGAGTATTTTGCCTAGCCAAGATCATTTGTTCCTACAAGGTATCTTGTTACCACAAAATGGGTATTTTGGAAGTCTAAAATAATTTGGTCCCACAAGGTATCTTGAAAGTTCAAGATAATTTGTAACCATAAGTTAACTTGCTCCTACAAGGTGAGTATTTTGCAAGTACCAGAAAACTTGTTACTTCAAGGTAACTTGTTCTTACAAGATGAGTATATTGCAAGTTCAAGATAATTTACTCTCACATGGTATTTTGTTCCCATAAAACAAATATCTTCCAAGTACAATATAATTTGTTTCCACTAGGCATCTTGCAAGTACAAGATAATTTGTTTCTATGAGGTAATGTCTTCTTACAAAATGAGTATCCTGCAGGTACAAGATAATTTGTTCCCACTCTGTAGCTTGTTCTTAAAAGATGGGTATCTTGCTTTGTTCTCATAATGTACAACAATACATGAGTATGTTTCCTGGCTAAGATAATTTGTTCCCACAAAGTAACTTATTCCCACAAGATATCTTTCAAATACAAGATCATTTATTCCCGCAAGGTATCTTGCAAGTAGAAGATACCTTGTTGAAACAACGTATCTTGTTTGAACAAGATGAGTATTTTGCAAGTACAAGATAATTTGTTCCCATAAGGTAACTTGTTCTTACAAGATGAGTATATCGCAAGTTCAAGATAATTTGATCCCACAATGTATCTTGTTCCAATAAAACAAATATCTTGCAAGTACAATATAATTTGTTTCCACTAGCATTTTGTTTCTACAAGATGAGTGTCTTGCAAGTACACGATAACTTGTGCCCATGAAGTAATGCCTTCTTTCAAGACGAGTATCCTACAAGTACAAGATAACTTATTCCCATGAGGTAATGTCTTCTTACAAGATGAGTATCCTGCAAGTACAAGATACTTTGTTCCCATGAGGTAATGTCTTCTTACAAGATGAGTATCCTGCAAGTACAAGATAATTTGTTCCCATGAATCTTATTAGTACATGAATATTTTGCCCTAAGATCATTTTCTACCACAAGGTATCTTATTCCCACAAGATATCTTTGAAATACAAGATAATTGGTTCCCACAAGGTATCTTGTTTGAACAAGATGAGTATCTTGCAAGTACAAGATAATTTGTTCCCATAAGGTAACGTGTTCTTACAACATGAGTATATCACAAGTTCAAGATAATTTGATCCCACAAGGTATCTTGTTCACATAAATCAAATATCTTGTAAGTACAATATAATTTGTTTCCACTAGGCATCTTGTTTCTACTAGAAGAGTGTCTTGCAAGTACAAGATAATTTGTTCCCATAAGGTAACGTGTTCTTACAACATGAGTATATCACAAGTTCAAGATAATTTGATCCCACAAGGTATCTTGTTCCCATAAATCAAATATCTTGTAAGTACAATATAATTTGTTTCCACTAGGCATCTTGTTTTTACTAGAAGAGTGTCTTGCAAGTACAAGATAACTTGTTCCCATGAGGTAATGTCTTCTTACAAGATGAGTATCCTGCAAGTACAAGATAATTTGTTCCCATGAGGTAATGTCTTCTTACAAGATGAGTATCTTGCACGTATCTTCCCACTCTGTAACGTGTTCTTACAAGATGAGTGTCTTGCTTTGTTCTTATTAGTACATGAATATTTTGCCATAAGATCATTTGCTCCCACAAGGTATCTTATTTCCACAAGATATCTTTCAAATACAAGATCATTTGTTCCCATAAGGTATCTTGTTTGAACAAGATGAGTGTCTTGCAAGTTCAAGATAATTTGCTCCCATGAGGTATAGTATTCCCACAAGACAAATATCTTGCAAGTACGAGATAATTTTCCACAAGATATCTTGTTCCCACAAGAAGAGTATCTTGCAAGTACAAAATCATTTGTTCCCACAACATAACTTGTTGCTGCAAGATTGATTATGTGGTCCGCAGGTTATTTGTGTCCTCCACATGTTTCTGCATTGCTGTAAATTGCTGCTTCTTAAAAGTCCATTTATTTGACATTAAATAGATGACGCAGCCTCCTCGCGCCATGCATGCATTTATTTAGCAGTAACACAGTTGTAAAGTGAGCACTGTGGTGGGCTGGAAACCGCAGCCCCCTGCAACATAATCAAGACCCGTGCAGGCGGCTGCCAGCAGCTTGGCGCTGTGCGTGTGGCACACTGCAGTAAATACAGCGTGGGGAGAGCCGAGGGGCGGGGCTTCGCATGGCACCGCTCTCATCCAGTATTTCAGGTGGCCGATTGAAGCAGAGCTCAGTGCCGCCGCGCTTCACTCCAAACCGGAATCCGTCGCGACGATTCCCGCTTCCACAAGGGGATTTATCAAGTAAACCGTGGACAGCAGCGCGCAGATAACACTTTTAAAATCTTTTGGTTCGCTTTTAGCTTCCAGCGGTTCTACAATAATTACCTTTTCACCACCCCCATTCGTCCGGGGTTTTTTTTTGTCCTGTTGAGCACTGCTTCGAAACTCTCACCGAGAATAGAAAATCTAACTTTTTTTTTTTTTTTTGCCAACACTGGAGGATTAAAAAGAAACCGCTTTTGGACTTTTCGAGGTGAGTGTCTCATGATGTGACTGAAGTTTAGTTTTTGAAACTTTAGATAGTTGTTTTTTGTTGTGGTTTGTAAAGGGAAAAAAAAATCGTGGGGCGGAAGCTTCACCTGAAACTCAGGTAAAACTCGGAAGTTCGGTAGGCCAACAGCCTCACGAAGCGTAAAGGTGTTGCTTCTGTCATTTAAGACCGTGTTTCCCCCCTCTTATTTAATTAGCAAACGAATTTGGTGTGGCATTCAGTTTCTCATTTAATATTGAACTGTGTTCGGATAACAAGGTCACGTTCAAAAACAGCAGCTAAACTGACACGAACCTGTTTTTTTTTGTTGTTTTTGAGTGGGGGCGGGGGTGTTGTTGCAGCCGATTTGTTGTTTACACCAACAGAAATGCTACAGTAATTTTAGGTACACTCGGTGTAGCTTTTCAGAACATTGTGAAACATCATATTTCTAAGAATGGAAAAGATTCCCACTTTGGCTAATAATAATGCATAATTATTTTCAAGTATTATGCTTTTTTTTTTTTGTAGCTTACATTTAAAGGACAAGCTCACTGTTTGTTTTTACAACAATATTCTCGATACTCACCCCAGGTGAAGTCACCCCAATCCAGCTGTCCATGCTTATTATTATTATTATTATTATTATTATATTTTTTAATAATTAAGAATGACTAGATTAAAGTGAGGGACCTGCCACTGTAATGTATAGAACTGGGCTTTTTAACTGACAGTTACATTCGTCTACCTTAAAAACATCATCTCACAAACAAAACTTGAGTAAGAACAGTGTATTATGCTGCTGGTGTGTATAAATAATTTATGACATGAACATGTCAGAATTGAAATATTGCGTTACTAGAGTGGGGTGACTTCGCCTGGGGTGAGTTCTCAATGGGGTGACTCATCTACAGAGAATGTTGTTCAGCTCTTAATGAACATAAACTGCATTGTTCATAACCTTAAAACTGCATTGTATACGTCTTAATGTGTTTTTTGTGTTTTTACGGTTACTTCCACGTAGATTTCTGGTGGATTATTGTATTTATTCGCAGTCTACTTAAGATACTGATGTAAACAAGCTGACTGGAGACAATGTTGAAGACCAACACAGGGTCGGTACCCCACGTGAACTGGTATAAAAATGCACTGAGCTTGGTTGTATTTCTTTTTAATGTTATACCACTGTCATGTCTATAATTACAAAAGAAACAATATCAGAGGTGAGCAGAGCACTCAGACTTGATTGCGAACAGTGTTTCATTATAACTGCAAGAAAAAAAACACTGATTAGTGTTTATATATATATATATATATATATATATATATATATATATATATATATATATATATATATATATATATATATATATATATAAGCTAGTGTATAACTTAATTAATTCCTTCTGGAAAATAGAAAAAAAAACATCTTGCATTTGTTTTTGAATTGTGATATTTGGACCCTTCAAGTTAGATTTTCTATGAACTCATTGAATGAAACAAGAGGGGAAAATGCTTTTATCAAAACTGTACTGTTTGAAAGTTGGCAAAATGTGTAGACGACCTTAAGTAACAATGAAATTTTGGTAACTTTAGCCAATAATGTTGACATTGGCTTTATATTGTTTAAGAGATGCAGGCGAATCAGTCTGTTGAAATGTTAGCAGCTGCTTCCAAATTTTCCTTTCTTGCATTTTGAAAATGCATAAGTATTTTTTATATTATTTATTTATTCTTATCTTGCGTAACATTGTGTCCCCTTTAGAGATGTAAACTTTTTGCACCAGCCCTCTTATGTTTTCCAGTGTTTATTGCTATTGTGTAATTTTTGCAGACCCTTTGTATAATGGGACAAAACATTCAGCAGTTTATAGAGTTCCTTCAGAACTTGCTGGCAGGTGGTAATCCTTGTGGACCCAGTGAACTGGTTTCTCTAACTGGCTCCGTCAGACCCCAGCAAGACCTCATGTTCCGTAAGCACTGCCATGATGAAGCAGTGAGATCATCAGCGGTTGCAAAATGCCTTGCGGACGTTGCGCGCCGTCATACTTGCATGTTGCTGTGGAACCTTACCACCAGGATGGTGAGGTAAATATGGAGGCATGTCGAAGAACCGGTTTTGATAAGAAGTTTGTTTTTGTTTTCTAGGCGATGGCGAGTCTTAGTTCCGAGCTTTTTTTTTGTTGTTGTTGTGAGCAGAAAAAACTAAAAACATCATATTTCAATACTTTCTGAGAAGCAGGTTTTTTTATAAACTTTGAAATCCTATTAAGTGTAGGATTCTGCAACGTGCGCTTTTGTTTTCATGTCCTCTGCAGGAGAGAATAAGGAATAATGATTTAGTGGTTGTGGTGTGGATGACCCGGGAGTTTCAGCCGAGGTTGAGCACTGTGACCGTGCACAAACCCCCAAAGCAGGAAGCCCACACAGGAAACGGCGGCTGTACTGCTGCCCAAAGGCGTAAGCCGTGTCTGACTGTGTAGTCTCAACAGATAGGTGCAACTTGCATTCACCATTAAAAAGCCATTAATACTTGATGTTGCCTTTTTTGGGGTTTCATGAGCCTAAATTTTGCTTTAATGCTGTTTTTCTCCCACACCACTATGTTTGCATTACACCAGCTAATAATACCTCAAGCAGAAGGGAGAAAACATGTGAAATTTGCTTGTTCAACTTCTTTTACACAGAAGTTGACATTTTGTTTCTGTAGCAACAGTAATTATTTTTAAAAGCCACCAGTTTCTGTCTTCCAGCAACTCTAGCATTCAAGGTTAGAGAGTATTTAAAATATAATAGCCTGTGTCTAAAAAAAAGTCTTTGACAACTGGCATGTTGGGTCGGAATGGGGGAATGTTTTCAGTAAAATGGTACTCATTTAAATTTTCATGTGAAATATACAGTGTTTTCAAAAAGTTAAATGTTACAATTTTATAAATGTAGTGTTTATTTTTTCTTTTTCTTAATCAATGGGCCAACTAATTATCAAATTATATATTTATATTTTTTTTTTAAAAGAAGGTTATAAAGCTATTGGGCTATTGAAGAATAACAGACGGCTATATTTTTCTACAAAATTAGAAAGTGTCTATATATTTGGTGCATAGCTGTATCGTCAATAAGAACACTTATTTTATTAAAATTGTTTTGCAGACATATGTAGTTATAAACCTAATATTCAAAATTTAAAGATGATGTTAGAAGCCACCTGGTATCAGAAGAAATATGTTTTTATTTTTCAACTTTTACATATTTAGATTAGATAAGAGGGAGCTTTATTAATCCCTTGAGAAGACTCCCTCAGGGAAATTGGGGTTCTAGCAACTTGCATAGCAGCACACAGGGTAAGAAGCACACAGAGTATCAAAAGTAGAAGTAAAAAATAAAATGCAAAATATAAATACCAGATACTGGCTACTACTTTTCCTCTCTTTCCCGCCCCCTGTCTTCCTGTTAGTCCTCCTCCCTCGAGTGAAGGGTGTATCTGTAATATTTCTAAGTATGTTCCTAATTGTATTGCTGGTTGTTCTTGGATAGCACATGTCTTGGCTGCTATAATACTGTGGTGAGGTATTGTACAAGTTCCATCTTACATATTGAGTTGGTGTGACTCAATTCACCACTCTTTGATTCATCAGATCCTCTTGTTATTACTGCGTAACGGAACAATTTGAGTCATTGTTAAATACGTTACTATCAACAGATCACAAACTGATAAATGATGGCATCATGCTCGCTGCCTTCACACAAAGATGCCCACATCACACTGACTCAGGCGGCTCCGTCAAGCTGCTGATGTGTGGCATGCTTTATGGGGGGGAGTTCTAAAAGTTTGAACATTTTGCCTTTGAACAGAAAGAAGAGATCTTTGTTTTTTAAAAAGCAAAGCAGGACATCCTGACCCCTTGCAGCAAAATTTGTACAGAGTTAAATAAGTGCTTTGACTTGTCTTGCCCTGCATTTGCAAAACGGTCTCAATTTGGTGATCCTGAAAAAAACACTTTGTCAATATCGTCCCAGCTTTTTTTCATTTGAGGTTGAAGATATCAAAAATGATAAAATGCACATAACAGATATGAATGGAAAGAGGGACAAACTGTCAGGGACTTTGTCTGCATAAGTGCTTGTGCTATTAGAATGTGGTTTGTGTTATATTGAATGCTGTTTAATAATGCATATAAGCTCAAATGTTAAGCAGATTTCACATCTTTCATTTCAAATTAATATTGCCATAAGAAAGATCTTCTCCATGTTTGAGAAAACAACCAGCCACCATTTGGACATGAGGCAAGGTAACATTGTGACTAAATGTAACCTTCAGCAGGTGTTGACACCGTATTTTTCATGTCCAATTGGATAATGACACAGATTTATTAAAGTTGCATTGGCCCTTGTGTCTTTATGATGGAGATCTTTGAAGTGCTTTAGTTTAATCATAATAAACAACTAGATTTGCAAGAAATATGAAGTGCAGCACCATCTACTGGTACAGTTCCACCAAATTTGGCACTGTGGTTCTAATGGAGGCCATCCATACACATGTTAAATTTCATGCCATTCTGTTATCCCGTTAATGGGAAAACCCATCATAAATTAAATAGATGTGCACATGGTCAAAGTCAAAGCTATGGAAATTGCAAACAGAGGAACGTAATTTAATGTTTTAATGTTAATACAATCCAACAACGCACCCATGTGCCTGAAATGGTGTAGGCAGAAGCAAAAGCTTATAAATGCCCACCCCTTTAACCAAAAAGTAAAAATATACCTATAAATTAATCACTGAACTAAAATTTGAAACTCAGAATAGGCTCACTATATCGATCACAGCGGTATGTTTTCCTGTGGTTGAACTTGACCCCAAGGATCGAAGGTTATTTGCCTCAACATGGTTTTTGTTCATTATAGCATCACCTAGTGTTTTTTACCAGCCATTTGTTTGGATATGGTGACTTTTTCCTGACATCTACCAGTCCTGTAAATTTCACACTTCAACTCCACCTGGTTTGTACTGCCCAGTCACTGTTTTCTACCTAGAAAAAAAAAATCACAAAAACAATAAGGTCCTACTAAGGACCCTATTAATGTGCTTATTTAAAAGGTCAACAGAAGCTAAGAGGCTCTGTGTGCGTGTGTCATAAAGCAAGCATCTCCTGTTTGAAGCTTATTCGCTGTGACAAGTCTGTGTCCCAAAGGCAGTTTTTCTTCTTCTGTAAACTCTGCCGTTCCAATTCAGTTGCATGTCAAGGAACTGTGCATTGCTTTATATTGATGTCAATCTAATGGTTGAAATTGCTGTGAAATTGCTTTTAATATGTGTTCAAAAAAAGAATGGCCTAAAAACACGAAATTCACTTGAACATGCAGACAATACTGTTGTCTGCATTGTTAAATACAGTGGAGGGAAAACTATGGATTGTGTTTTCTCTTAAAAAATCATTACACTGAATTGAATTACACATTCAGTTTTAGAAGAGGAAGTATGGATTACAAGATGAACAGTGATGATTTTTGACTCAGAAGTAGTACATTCCTGACACAAACACACACAAACCATTTAAAATAGAATTGATACTGTTTTAATAAGAAATCTATCTCTAACTCAGATTGTAATGTAATGGGAATACTCATTGAATAAGTTATAGATGTATGTAGTATAGGCCTAATAAGAAAAGACAGAAGGTTCTGTGGACTGTAATGTGTGCAGATAACATTAGGATGTGAGAGGAGAGCATGTTGAGTCTGGCTTGGAGACATGGAGATACACTCTGGAGAGAAGGTGAATGAAAGTCAGTAGGGTGAAGATGGGGTGTGTGTGTGTGTGAATGAGAGGGGGCATGTGGGATAGTACAGTTATTGGCTTGAGGTGGTTATTTTTGAGTAACGAGGATGGGCTGGTTTAGGTATGAACATATCACAGGCACAGTACAGATCAGACGGTTTGGAGAGAGGTGAGAGTGGGATTGTTTGGACATGTGCAGAGGACCCAAGGTATATAGGGAGAAAGATGCTGATGATGGAGCTATAAGACAGGGGGTTGGTGTGACAGAGGTCGATGCAGTGGACAGTGAGATGAGACTGATGAGCCGCTGTAGTTTACTATGTTCTGCCATTAATTTCAGTAGACTGCACTGATGTTATTTATTGGGTTGTGCTGGTTATAACTGGAACTGCCAAAGATTACTTGCAATGGCTAAAAGCGTAACGTTCGGGGAAATCAACGCTATTTAGTTGTATAGGTCCATATATCAATAAATAAACTGCTTAAACCTAGCAAATGCATTGAAAAGCGGTGTTGGCATATTAGCTATTAGCATCTGTTCTAGTGCATTTTCATTGAGTTCACAGCAGTTGCGATCCTGACATTGACTGAAAAGAACACTAACAAAAAACAATACGTTTGTTCAAACGTTGCCACTTTTTATTTTTTGAAAGACTTCACAAACATTTGATGTTTGGGTTTTTTGTGGGACGAGTGAAACCTAATGTTCAGCATGGCCGTATTCCATGCTGATCAATGCATTTGCTTGCATTGAAATGTCATTCCAGTCCTACTTTTAAATTGGGGGCAAAAATTAAACTAGATGTGGCACTTTTTTTTTTAAAGTGTCAATGATAGGGTGACCATGTTTTGATTACCAAAGACCAGGACACAATCTGGCAATGAGACACTCAATGATACTTGAGGTTTACTCAAAGATGAAAAACAATGAAAACCCGGACATTTTCATCACTTCATAAAAAAAAAAAAAAAAAAACCCAGGACGGCCAGGACAAGACGTGAAAACAGGATTATTTGGTCACCTGAGATAATAACTAAAGAATCTGTTGTTTTAAAGAAAACGTGCGTTTGTTGAGATCACAAAATGCTACCCGTTGCCCTTTACCAAGAACATTTTGCTTTTAAAATGTCACTGACATGAAGTCAGCAACTGCCAATTTCTCTGAGACGAGGGGCCAGTTTAACATAATGGAAGTTGGCGGTTTTTCATGTGGAGTACTATAATGCAATTGATTTTCTCAAACCCGAGGTGGGGAGAAGCCGTATTTACTCGGACGTTGTCAACCGTGTCACTATATAAAGCATCCATTAGTTCATTCGAACTTATTTATGTTAAGTCATCTGGACACGGGAATTTGTGGAGAAAAATTTGATTTAAACAGCTGCTATCAGGATATGATGCAAATTTTACATTTATTTATTTATTTTTACTTCCACCAATGTAGTTGGAGGAGGTTATGTTTTCGCCCCGTTTGTTTGTTTCTTTGTTTTTGAACAGCCTGGAGACCACAGTTTTTCATATATTGCTAGGAAGTTTTTTGATTGAAGATTCATATTTTGATAAGCAAGATTTCAAAGTTAAAGTCAGGAAAACTTTAAAAAATGGCAAAATCCCCATCTTTAACATTGAATGAATTTTCAAAAATTCATAACACTGTCAAAAAATGATCAAACTTTTTTATATTTGAGAGCTTTATGTAGGATGGTGTCCTTTATCGACTGACAAAGTTTGATCTGGATCTGATCCAGATGACACATTTTGTGGCCTCTTATATTTAACATTGAAAACACTAGTTAATGTATATTTTACATTATATCATAATCAAACATGCCCCAATCACTCTCATATGTGAAAGAAAGGTGCAGGCTGGCACTCACACTCACCTGACAAAGTGACAAATCTGATCCACATTGTGGATTTTGTGGACACTTAAATTTGATATTGAAAAGCCTATTTGGTGTAAATTTTGCATTATATTTCAATCATTTTTCAGTCATGGATTTACCTATACCACCAAAATTGGATGGAGGTTCCAATTTTATGCCTGTTTGTCTATCTTCCAGTTGTCAGCTGGAAACCAAGTGCCAAAAAGCAAAGAGAAATTGTGCATAGTAGACCTGCCACAAAAAATTATTTTGAAAATCGGCTAGTCACAGATTATTTTTGCGGTTAGTTGACTAATCGGCTCAAACATAAATTCAGACTTATCACACCAGCCTGCGGCTGTTTTTGTCCTTGAATGTTGCTATTGTTTATTATATCATTTAATTAATTATTTTACTATGTTATTGTTGGCAATATTGTTTTCATATATTCATGCCAATCAAGCAAATTGAAATTGAGCAAGAGACTGAACTCATCGGTTGTATCATATTTCTTTTCCATCATTGTGGTGAAGTGAGATCAGTCTCATGTCAGTCACCAGCATCTTCAAGATTGCTTCAGTCAGAATATTTGCTTGCAGAGGTATGCAAAAACATTAGCGTTATCATTTTCCTATTCAGACATGACATCGCTGTTATAACTTTACAGCAAACACATAATGTATGCTAAGGCTAAAGAAATGATCATCGTTAATATTAATGTTTACAGCTATAAGCAAGTATCTCAATATAGGCGTTCATGTTAGCAGCTAATTAGCCAATTAGCTTCCCGAGATACTTAGCTTACCGAGACGGCTGTCCCTCGTCAGCATCAGCCACAACGTGTTTCCTTCTCAGATGCTCCTGCTTCGCCATTGTACTGCGGTGGAAGGCACGTTCTGTCTTGCAGATTTTGCATTGCATATTTTTCTCTTTAATTTGGTTTCAAATTTTCCCAAACTTTTGAGCGCGTTGCCAGCTAGTCATGATATTGTTTGGGCATAACTTTTGTGGTGACATCACAGCTGACCCGGATTACCACTACTGCGCATGTACGTCAAGGACAGAAAGGCAGTGGAAGGTGCGGTGGCTTTGAGAGAAAAACAAAGCTTTCGTTTATTAAATTAGTCGCAGACTATTTTGATTGTCGACATAATCGTGACGAGCTGGCTAATCATGGCAGCCCTCGTGCATAGTTGAGATAACTAATGTTCTGTGAAAAGTATCTGGAAAAAGAATTCAGAAACTGAAAAAGTTGAAAAAGTGCATGAACTAAATACATACTCCTGACGTTTGATCATATCTAATTTAGCTTATGAAAAGTCACTTCTAACAGGACTTTGACCTTGAAAATTTTTCCAAAGTAAAATTTTGTAGAATTGTAAGCTAGTGTTGGTGGCTATCATGAAATCTGTTATCATATCTGCTATCATGAAATCATGCCTAATATCGCCCCTTCGCCATGAAATTACGTTCTTCCTTTTTACGGCTTTAATTTTGTCATATCATCATGAAAATTGATACACAGATCAAGCATGACATCCTCTTACAGTTCATAGGGGCGTCGCCCATGGGTGGGGCAAAGTGCTTCAATAGCGCCCCCTTGAAAATTTCAAAAAAGCCCTCCCCATAGGGGTTTTTTTGGAGTAGGGAAATGAAAATTGGTGCACATGTGTGACTTGCGTAGACGTACAAAAAAGTCTCTTGCACCATTGGTCTACTCCCAACAGGAAGTTGACCATTTTGAATTTTCTTGTCATTTTGGCGTGATTTCCATGCGTTGTATTTGAACAAACTCCTCGTAGGGATTTTGTCCACTGCACTTCAAATTTCTTTCCCAGTATCCAGAGATGATACCGATCAAGTTATCAAAAGCTTTTCTCTATGTCAAAGGGTGTGGCTGCTATGGTGCCGCCATTTTGGCCCTTTGCCATGGAACATCAAGTCATGATAACTCCTTCATGCTTTGCCTGATTGACTTGAAACATCACATGTGTGATGACAGTTGGCCCCTGAACACACCTGGCCCCTCTGTTTGTGCTCTGATCGCACCCTAGTGGATGAACCATCAACATGTCATAACTCCTTCATGCATTGTGTGATTTGCTTGAAATTTGAACTGTGGGATGAATGGTTGCCCCTGTATGCACATGCTCACAAGGGGACACGCTGGCCTGGGTAGGCGGTCGCGCGGCCCGTATATGACTGCTTACAGTCTTTTTTTTTTTTTTTTTTTTTTTTTTTTTTCTCCTTCATTAACCATTTGGCTCCATGCTAACAAATGTCAGGTCTCAGCACCTGGATAAAGGTTTGATGGACCGAGTTCCAGCATATGACAATGTGATGTCATTCATGAAGATGATCACTTTCCATTTTCTCCTTCACTGGCAAAAGTATTAATCTGAAAACAGCCGTTCTTAAGCAGCAGTGGGCTTACAATATTTGCTTTGAAATGCCAGGGAGGTGAATGCAGCCACAACTAGGACGTGTTGTAAAGATGCAGGGTTGCAACATCACTGCGATTTGGGGATTCTTGAAATAACAGGATTGTAAAGTTGTCTGACGGGTTTCGGCTGAAACTTGTGCTCGAGCTAGAGAGTGTTGCAAGAGTGAAGTTTCATTGTTTGTGCAAACTGGGGGCAGAATTTTTTTTTTTTCTCTTCTCATGAGCAACACACAGGTCTGAGGTTTGCTCTCTTGAGATTATTCATTGTGGATGGCTCAAAAAGGGGGATAAATGTATCACACAGGAAAGCCTTGCTCATTTTTACCCAGTTCTGCTTCGTCAACAGTGGAGCACATCAAATTTGCCGTGATTTCAACTTTCCATAAAGTCACAGGAAACTCCTGTTGTTGTTGTTTTAAAATGGCTTAAAATTCCCTCCGATTAAAATCACTCCACACTCACAGGATGGCTGTATTTATCTCTCAGGGCATTAATAAATTTAATATGCGCCACATCTGTTCCAATGGCTCACTGAGCACAAGCATATTCTTTGTGCGACCTCTCAAAGTGTTTGTTGTTCACCAACACTGTCATAGGTGCACAATGCACGCTCACTGCAGGTTTGGACAATTCCACAGCTGTTTGGACTCTTCAGAGTAGGGCTGCCACAAACGACTATTTTGATAGTCGACTAGTCAACGATTATTTTTGCGATTAGTCGACTAGTCGGATCATATGTAATTTCCTAAATTAAAGGCCTGCAGCATTTTCCAAGAAATGTCGAGATGGAAACATGAACATTTCCAAATCAATGCCTATGTCTTAGACTTCATTTACATCAACCATTCAGAAATACAAACAGTGTGGTACTTTTATAGTAAATCTGTGTCAGGTAGGCAGTTCTCAAAAACTGGAAGGAGACAACTGAGGGAAGTCACCAAGACATAACTCTGGAAGAACGTTTGGCTTCTGTGAGTGAAGAAACTGGGAATAGTGCAATTTTTTAAATTTTATCTTCATTTTACATATAGTCTCAACTTTTTCTGATTTGTGGTTGTTTCTGTTGCATTTCTAAAATTACAGAACTGCTTTAAAGAAAAGTGTGAACATTTTAGTGTTTTAAAACTTTGTGGAGCAAACACCAAACTCTTAGAAAGAAGGAAAAAATACCCAGATGTGCAGGCAAACTTTGATATAAACTGAACAGAACAATGCAGGCTGATTTGACTCCCCATATTTTTTGTATAAATAAATCAGAATAAAATAAGAGGTAACTCACTTTGAAATAATTAAAACATATAGCTGCAGCTTATAATAACTTTGAAAAATAACAAAAATTAGCAGCTTGTATCTTTATTCTGACTCATTCATTTTAGTGTGATGAAGTAATTTTTAAGTCATTTTTTTCTCCTTATTAGTTATATTTTGTGCTTGAACACTACATTAAGCTTAAGATTGAACAAATAAATACCTTCAGAAAATAACAGCTCTTAAAGTTCAGAGTTCTCACCTGCTTTTTGTGATCTGTGCATCTGAACATCACAGCGGGTTTTTACCCATGTATGTGCAATTTTTGCTCCGTTAATTTATTTATTCTCATTTTAAAGGATATTTAACTGTTTATTTCATGTTATGATCTCATAAATTCAGTATACGACACGCACATGGTGTGAACAGGACGGTGCCATCAGAACCCCACGAGTAGAGAAAGTGCAGAGAGAAGTAAAGGCAGCTCCATGGTTAGGTTCGTTTTTTTTTTTGTTTTTTTTTTAACATGTTCACTCGGGTTAAAGTTCTCTCTCTCTGCTCCGCACTCGCTGTCTCACCTGCACTGATGGTTCTCAGCAGAATGTAACGTCTTGTGCCTCCGTTCAGGAATCTTCCTCCTCCACCCCTCCCTAGCAGTCTACAATCAGTTGACTCCGCATGCACACACACACGCACACCCGATAGCTCCTTCGGTAAACTGCGCATTTTAAACGGCTTTGAACAAGACGGCCACTGTTTTAATCGGCGTCTTATCCAGATTTGAACGTCCAAATGACGGCAGGACGACTCGCTGCCTAAAACTATGAATTGAGAGAAAAACAAAGACTTAAATAAAATAAACGACTCGTCAAATATTAAATTAGTTGTCGACGGTTTCAATAGTTGACGTAGTCGTGACTAGTCGACGAGTTGTGGCAGCCCTACTTCAAAGTACTTGTGCAGTTGTTGCTTACATGTAAATAAAAATCTTTTGTAAGTATGACCTACAAAAGCAGTGCTACATGGAAATATTTATGCAAACCTGTTTGGTGTCGCAGACCGAACAGTCCGACCCTAAAAATTGGTCCGCCCTGCCTCCACTACACATGCGTCATTTCAGAGCTCTGAGACAGTCTCTTCACCCAAAGCGATCAAATGGATTAATGGGATTATTAACCATCAGATGACAAGATAAAACCTCTTAAATCATTCTAAAGTCAGTTTTAAGCAGAAATGAGGTGGAATGACCGATGTACAGTGAACGCATCAGCTAGCAGCTTGTGTAGCTGCTGCACTCGATTGCTTTCTCCATCTTTTATGATGAAATAATGCTCAATTTATGTGGAAATGATTGTTGTACAAAAGCTTCTGATATCTTTTGCCGAAATAGATGATGACTGGAGTGCAGTTTTAAGCAGAAACGAGGTGATAATTGGTGAACCGTGGCTAAAGACGCATGCGCAGTGAAGGCAGGGGGGGACCGTTCGGTGTGCGACACCCGAACTGAATCTCTTGAGTTGGCTAACAGGCCAATATGTCTGTAAAGTGTCGGTGATATTTCACAATACAAGCAGTGTTCAGTTCAATGGCCAAATGACAGAATAGGAATTGTTGTGAAAGCTTTTTGTGATTTTTAATATGCAGTAATAGTTAAAATAAAGTCTCAGTCTGTTTATAGTATTGAAGGAAACGCTATCAATGTTCACATTTGATCAAGACTGTTTTTTTTACAACCTTAGACTTCTTCATGCACAACATAAGTCAGAGTTGATTAAAATTTTATCTTGCATCAATATCAGCTACGGGCAACAAACTTATTTTTGTAATCTTATTAATCTCATGATTTTTTAAAATGTTTTTATTTGTCATGTTATCCTTTGGTTAATTCAATAAATTAACCACATTCCCTCTGTCAAGAATTTGCCATGCTTTATGACCCCCCACGTGACCCTTAATTGGAGTAAGTGGTTGAAGATGAGTAATTAAATAAATAAGCCATTGTACCAATAATTTTCAATGCCTTTTTTTTTTTTTCATCTAATGGATATAAAACGACACATTAAAAAGGCAGTCATGGAAAAAATATGGAACAATATCTTGCAGGAACGTTTGCCGCCTCTTGACACAAAAACGGTGACAGTAAAATTATAATATTTTATGTAGAGCTACAAGTAGTAATTATTTTACTGTGTGTTAGTTGTTTTGTAAATAAAGTGGTGAACGTGTTTTCTAAACCCAAGATAACATCTTCAAATATCTTCCTTTGTACATAACCCAAAGATATTCAGTTGACTATCAAAGACGGGTAAAGAAAACAAACAGAATATTTGCTTTTTAAAAGCTGAAATCAGTTTAGGGAAAAAAAATACCGCTCAAAACAGTTGGTGACTAGTTCAAATGTTGATATTTAATTGTGGCTCTAATATAGTTGTTCTTTGTTTTCTGTGACTCTTATGACACTTGAAAATTTGTGATGTTGGAGTGTTAATGTGCTGGCTGAGCTTGAGCTTTGTGTGTCTTTGCTGCAAAGGCTGGAAAAGTTAATGTACAAACTTTGTTGTCAAGTGTGGGAAGTGCAGTTTGACATTCAACCTGGAAGAAAACAGGAGGGGAGTTTTTTGGCGGGTTTACACTCTGGTTTCTACATAACCATGTTTTGCAGAACTGTTCCAAAAATGTCCAGTGAATGGATCAGTTAGAAACATGAGTGAAATTGTTATCCAGAATGTGCCGCCTATTTATTAATTTTTCTTTTCATTACAGCTTCACCATTTCAGATACCCAGTACCATGAGATTCCAGGACAGAACTCCACAATGGATAAAAATCAGAGGGATGATTGAGTGCAGCTGACGTTCACAACCATGTGGGAAACCTATTTGCGCATTTTTTTTTTTTTTTTTCTGAAGCCCTTCTGCAGCTTTGTGTAAACCATTAAGACCAAATGATGACTGAGACATGATTGGATTCTAACTCTTTTTTGTGTGTGTGTTTTAAAGTTTTTTTTTTTTTTTTTTTTACTGATTATTTTATAAGAAGCGGATCAAGTAAAAAGACACTGCGTGTGAGCTGAAGAAAATGGACTCGAAGCCCATGTGTGAACAGGCAGACGGTGCAGCTCATGGAATAATGTAACCCCACAGATTTGAGGAGTCTGTTTCAGGACCGAGTCCAAACCCGTCCTGCTGACTGTCCCACTTGTCTAAAGGCAGCCTCCACTACTCAATGGCATGGACCAAGTTCTTCAAGAAGCGGGGCAACCTTGGGAAATCTTACCAACCAGGGAGCATGCTGTCTCTGGCCCCAACCAAAGGACTGTTAAACGAACCAGGCCAGAACAGTTGCTTCCTCAACAGTGCTGTGCAGGTGAGTTCAAACTCACAATCACACCAGGTCCGGTTTCATAAAGCAGTCGAATACTTTAGTCTGCTACACTTACTTGGTCGATTAAGCTTAGTCGCCCAACATTAGCCAATTTACCTCTGTTTCACATAGACAGCTAAACTTGTAGATTAGCTGTCTAATGTTAGTGGACGCTTTTCATGGACATAAGTGGCCTCGCGAGTGCCATTGCCTGGAAACGCCTCCAATGCGCGAGAGTTTTGTTTACTTCTATGTTGGTTGTCTGCTACAACCATGGCCGGAACTGGCCCTTGAGAAGTGCTCCAGGCCTTGGTGTCCTTACACATCTGCAATGGGTTATTCCGGTCCTGGAACACCCACTCCCGCCACGAGGCTCTCCTTCCTTGCTACTCCATCAAGTGGTGGTACATGATAGCCACCATTTTTGGGTATGACGCTGAAGTTTTGTTGACTAAAATAAGATTGGCCTCCTCTGTAGCAGGCTAAAGATTTTAGTCGGCTAACACGAAGCTTTAGCCGACTAACTGCTTTGTGCGATTAACAGCAAAAGATTAGTCAACTAAACAGAATTAGACCGCTTTATGAAAACGGGCCCAAGATCACATCACTGGCAAAGAGAACATTGATTATAGTGGAGCAGACAACTGTAACAATTGTTCATTTCTGGAAACGAGCACCAAAATTGGCACACATAATCTTCAGACATTAGTCTTTTGAAAAATCTTAGGATCCACTTGAATTTTCAATAGGTGGCCAGGTAGGGGTCAATTGAAGAATTGCACAGGGATCAAAATTGAAAAATGTTCCAATCACATTGAAAGCTATACCACATTATGTGTCTGATCACAAAGATTCCAGAAATGTATAGTTTGGGCTATCTATGATAGAATGTTATTGAATGGTGACAAAGGTCAGTTTCAGTTTGTACAGTGGTCAAAAGTTAAAGTTGCTCCAATTTTGGTAAAAAGTGGTGCAAATTATTGGTTGAACTAATAGAATTAATAAATGGAATAGTTTAGACTGTGTTAAATGCTTGGTCTGCAAGGTAAAGGTCAAACAATCTTGATGTCCATTGCATTCTATGACATGTGACATATGCTACCCTGTAAAGTGATAACTAAGCATGACACAAAGTGCAAACTATTCCTTTTTAAAGCCTTATTAACTCAACCAATAATTTGCATCACGTTTTACAATATTTTGAGCAACTTTAACTTCTGACCCCTGTACAAACTAAAGCTGACCTTTTGTTACCATTCTTGCTGTTTTTACCCCATAACTCCATAACATTCAGTCATAGATAGTCCAAACTATACCTTTTTGGAATACCTATGTTCAGACAAATGTGGTATAGCTTTCAATATGATTTGAATATTTTAAATTTTGACCCCTACCTGGCCGCCTATTGAAAATTCAAGTGGATACTCAGTTTTTTCAAGAGTTAAGGAGTATTTGTCCCACATTTGGTGCTTGTATCGCCATTTGAAGGATTCCTCTGTAAATATTCTGTTATCTGCTGCACTACTCAGCCAAAAAGTAATACTGAACTTCTGTACTTAATACGCTGAAACATTGTCAGAACTGTTGGAAATCAGCTTGGTGCTGAATCATTGAGTTTCAGTTTCAGGATTTTTCAAACAAACGTCATTTTGAGTCAGTCTGTTTATTTTTATTATTGTTATTTTTTAATATCTGAATTGATTCCACCAAAAATTGTGTTGGCATTGACAAGTCAATGAACTGGGGTTTCTGTGTAGGCTCTCAGTTGTCCAGGTGGTTTCCATAGTAGAGAAGCTTGAATCTTCGACTGGACTGGGTTGCTTGACGCGAGGACATTTCGCTTCAAATCGCAGAAGCTTCCTCAGCTAAAATTCTTGCTCTGGAAGTCTGACTTCTGTCTGACTCTTGTAGAGAAGAATAAAACAGAAGCCAACAAAAGCTGGAGTTTTAAACCTAACCAGACCCCTCCTAGTGAGAGCCAGACTGCTATAGGCTAGTGACTAAACAATAGCTCTAATTAGCAACTATTGTGCTGTAGTTAGCACACCTCATGGTAATGAGTCATTCACGTCATCAAGGGAGCTATCAGAAAGGCATCCATCCCATCATTAGAGGGACAGCTGTCCTGCCATTAGGTGTGCTAACTACAGAACAATAGTTGCTAATTAGAGCTATTGTTTAGTCACTAGCCTATAGCAGTCTGCCTCTCAGTAGGAGGGGTCTGGTTAGGTTTAAAACTCCAGCTTTTGTTGGCTTCTGTTTTATTCTTCTCTACAAGAGTCAGACAGAAGTCAGACTTCCAGAGCAAGAATTTTAGCTGAGGAAGCTTCTGCGATTTGAAGCGAAACGTCCTCGCGTCAAGCAACCCAGTCCAGTCGAAGATTCAAGCTTCTCTACAATGAACTGGGGTAATTTTTTAATTTCCTGTTCATAGTACACTGAATGCAGGGTGTGCACTTAAAGAAATGTATGTTGCTTATTTCAACTAACAGTTGATAGTGTCCTTGGGCATGAGGACAGCAATGACTGTGGCAAGGTGATATTTGACTCCAGTGACCTTGACCTTTGCCAAAACACACTTTAGGGGCAATTCTGTGGTTCAGTGTCATTCACATATCAAGTTTGGTTGAAGTGTGCCAAAGTAAATGGGAAGGGTGGGAAGAGATACAGAGAAAATAAAATTTTGTCCTTTGATCCCAATGACATTGTCCTTTGCCTAAGCATATACTTTAAGGGCAATTCTGGCATCAACCTACATACTATCAGTGGGCGATATGACGTAAGTTAATAGCATGGTATTTTCAGTGTTTGGATGGTGGCAGTATTGCAGGTTCTGCCTTTAATAATTATCTTATTTGAGCAAGAGTTTAACCCTGACTATTTTCCTTTTCAAATCTGCTCTTTCAAAGTAAAGATTTAGACAAAAGCCATCCTGAATCAAGGATATTTACGGCTTTGTAGCTCACGAAGGCTTAAATGAGCGTACACCCAACGCAAAAGTCTGCTAATTCACACAACACGATCACAGTTTAACCTTTTCCATGACTATATTGTGTCTTCTTGTGAGAATGGCTTTGCCAGTAACATCTGTAAGAAAGTTATTTAACAGATGTTGTGACTCACATGTGGTGCTTAGCATAACAGCAGCAGCTGGGCGGCGGGGGTGGGGGGTGTTAATGGCGTCACACATGTCCTGATGGTCACAGCCTCAGCGCGTCATCAGACTGGAATATGATTTCCAAATGAATGGATATTTGGTGTTTTATTTTTCATTGTTTTGTCAGCAAATGATAAAAAAGCTGTGTTGAGGTTTTTACGCAATCCATATCACCGTGATGACTGTGACACAGGTGTGCTGCCAATTAGAACAGTATATGCACACAGCAGCTTTGGTGGAAACTGTCCCAAGCACCCCAAAGGAGGAGTGAAATGAACAAACACATGCAAACATTTGTCAAAGCTTTGCTCTGCTAAAATATGTGGTCACATTTCAAAGCTTCGTCACCATCTGTCAGCACTTCGCAGCAGTTCATTCATGCGCTTGAAGGTTGCGTTTGACTCGTGGCTGCCGAGTCGGTTCCCTCTTCCAGTCAGCCCGCAGTGGAGTCACTCTCAGGGAGACTCTGACTCACACGGTGACACCACTGATGAACTGTTTGAGGAGGATTGTTACTTTCGGCTTTCTTACCGTCCTGTTACTTTCGGCTTTCTTACCGTCCTGTTTAAATGACCTTGGAGGCTCTGTCCTGAAGCATAAGTTCCATACACCATATGAAATTAACTGAAGCCCCTTTCACACCAGGACTGTGCAGAGTTGCATTGTGCTGGGGTTGTGCTTGGCAGGAATGTGCATAGGGGGAGAAGCTTGGCTCCATGACACTGTTTTTACAAATAAGATTCGGTACATTGGGAAAAAGTGAGAATACATCTTTTCCAGGAGTTAATGGACTTTATTTAATGTACCAGTATTGTAAGAGAACTTGAGGTGAAGGTAGAACTGCAGCCGGCGACCGTGTGAGCGATGGGTCCGTGAGGAGTTAGAGTGGACGTGGAAGCTTGGCCCGCCTCTTCTTCTTTGATGGTTTTGAAGCTTCACTGCCAGCAAAGTTCAGTGGGATGAATAAAATCCAGCAATGCGGATATGTACTGACTAAAGAAAGGAAAAAAAAAAAAAAACCTAAAAGGATTTTTTTTTTTTTTTTTTTTTTTTTGTCGGACTGGCGTAGGGTGTGTACAGTAGCGTACTGTCACATACACTCACATACAGTAGCGAAGTGTTGTCTTCTTGTCAAGCATTGACTTGTGTCCGGTATGTACTTCGAAAGTCAGCAAAAAAATTAAAGATGTTTAATTTTTTGCGTCTCATGGACTCCTTCACATCATTATGCAACTCTACGTTGGCCCGGTGTGAAAGAGCCGTAAGTCTGTATTCATATTCATCAACTAGATTAGCACTCATAATAGGGTGGAGATGATTTTGAATGGGACCACTTGCAGCGTTCATTTTCCACTCCAAAATGTACTGTAACATTTTCAATCTGAGCATCCTATTCCTGGATTTGTTCCTGTAACTGAAGCCTTAAACATTTTCCAGGTACTATGGCACTTGGACATTTTCAGGCGAAGCTTGAGGCAGCTACCTGGGCATTTCTGCCAAGGAGATTCCTGCATTTTTTGTGAACTGAAGGTAAAGTCCAATGAGCAACATATTATTATAATTTTGGCTCTTTGTTGAAAACCATACTGAATGAGTTCTTCTTTTCAGGGAATTTTCTCCCAGTTCCAGCACAGTCGGGAGCGAGCCCTGCCTTCTGACAACCTGCGTCACGCCTTGGCGGAGACCTTTAAGGACGAGCAGCGCTTCCAGCTGGGCTTCATGGACGATGCTGCTGAGTGCTTTGTAAGTTTCTGTGGCAACCAGGGTGTCCTGAGGGAGGGAGGCTGGCGTGCATGTTTGTGCGCTACCACTGCGATGCAGTTCAGGGTAATGCACTGCAACAGACTGTTTGGCGAGGTCACCAAAAGAGCTTCTGTGCCTCCCGTCAACCCCTGCCACATTTCCACCGAGTATCATCGTGATGTATTACATAAGCACCCGAGTTGTTTGAACCTCATGCAGCATTAGTCCTGCTCAGTGTTCTGACTCAGTCATGGTCTTTACACATCACTTCAAATTGTTCTGCACCTGTTTTTTTTGACCTGCAACACCTGGTGATATACAGTTATAACTATTGATTAGCAACTTTGATTTGCACAAACCGTCGTTACATTTGAGGTTAAAGTGCACATGTTTATAGGAAATTCTTAATCCTGCACCCATCTTCACCCTTGAGGATTCATCGTGTAACACGTTGGCAGTGGCATGAATGTACGTCAGGATTTATCCAGTGTCAGATTAACCGGCTGTGAAGCTGCACCCTGTAACCTTCTGCAGCTTTACCTAGCAGACTTAATTTTTTTTTAATAAACTCAAGTGCAGCCACAGGAACAACTTCCTTGTTAAATGTTGTCGGGCCTGTCGCAGCATACTTTGCCCCCTGGAATGTTGATGTTGGAAAAGATGAATTGACATTTCCTTCTTGGTTGTGACACTGCTTTCTTGCAGCAAAGTTGCAAATGCTCTGCGCTGCACATGATGGATGTCTTATTCTCTTGCAGGAGAACATACTTGAGAGGATCCACCTTCACATTGTGTCCGAGGAGACTGATGCCTGCACTTCAAAGATGTGCATCACGCACCAGAAGTTTGCCATGTCATTGTATGAGCAGGTCAGTCGGGGTTAAGAAGTATTAAATACAGTTAGATTATTGCAGATTGTGTGTTTATGTGGTTGGCTTGTTTGTCTCTAATATTATGGCGCTGCTCTACCGTGTCTTTGTTCCAACTGCGTTTACACACCCCACAGTGTTGAGAACCCACAGTTTCCAAACTGGCATTGGGATTAAGCAGCACGGATAGACGGGTTTATGAATCACTGTCTGAGGTAGTAAAAATCCAATCCGTCATGTTCTGCTGCTGGGTCGCCCCAGTGGAATTGGGAAGATGTTTCTAGTCACACTTCTCAAAGCTGCCATGGTAGCAGATAAATGGCATGGCACAAATCCCGCCCTGCCCTGCATCCTTGACTCTTAGCACTGTGTCTGTCCCACTCTGTTTTTATCTGTGATGCATGGTCGGGTGAAACCCAAATATGGTCAGGTCAAGGCATTTTTAATGAGGAGTTTCTTGGTCACCAGAAGGAAGTTGTAAATTCAGTACTTAAATCGTTTGTTTGAAAAATCTGAATTTTTGGAGAGATGAAAAGGAGAGTAGTTAGTTGTATGTCATGTTGCATTTTATTTAAAAGTCAGGGTGATTGGTGGTCCTATGCTTTATAATGTTAACTTTCAGACTTGATCATTTGGTGTAGCAGATAAGAGAATATTTACAGAGGAATCCTTAGACATTGCTCTTTTGAAAAAGCAGGGTGTCCACTTGAATTTACAATAGGCAGCCAGGTTTGACTTACACAGAAGTCAGAATTTAAAAATACTCCAGTCTTATTGAAAGGTATTCCATATTATTTGCCTGATCATAAAGATTTCAACATGGTATAGTTTGGGCAATCTATGACTGAATTCTAGCAAAAATGGTGAGAGAGGTCAATTTCAGTTTGTACAGGGGTCAAAGTTAAAGTTGCTCCAATTTTGGTACAAAAGTGGTGCAAATACTTGATTGAGCTAACAGAATTAATAAATAGAATGGTCTTGACTGCATGGTCTGCGACGTAAAGGTTAAACAATGTCAACGTCCATTGGATTTTATGACGTGGGACATATGTTACCCCAAATATGATAACTAAGTATGACACATGATGCAGACTTTTCCTTTGTGAACCCTTTTAACTCAACCAATAATTTGGATTTTCTTTTTTTTTTTTCCAAAATTAGAGCAGTTCTTAACTTTTGACCCCTGTCCAAACTACAACTGACCTTTGTCACCATTCTTGCTGTTTTTACCCCATAACTCCATAACATTCAGTCACAGATAGTCCAAACTCTACCTTTTAGGAATCTCTGTGATCAGACAAATAATGTGGTGTAGTATCCAATATGATTGGAGCATCTTTTAGATTAAGGCCCCCGTGTAATTCTTCAATTGACCCCTACCTGGTTGCCTCTTGAAAATTCAAGTGGACACCCTGCCGTTTCAAAGGGCAACGTCAAAGGTGTATTTGTGCCAAATTTGGTGCTTGCATCACTATTTGAAGGATTTTTTTAAGTTAACCCACTGCACTAATTAGTGTGTTGCTTTATAAACAGGAATCACACTTTCTGATCTTTTTAAATGCCCTGCTGTCATATTGATGGGTTCCAGGACATTATGTCATCATGCTTGCGTGTGTGGACACAAACTTCTGAACACTATAAATCATTAACAACACATGACCGACACTCGAAACCTTTTCCACAGGCACAGACTTTCAAGTCGATATGGTGATGAGATTTATCTCCAGGAAAGTCTATGCATTGTTCAATACAAAAATGCAAAAGAACATTCTGCGCATATTATACAGGCATGGCTACAGAAGAAGTGGAAAGATACTGGGCTGGCCTGTCCACCTTCCTGACCTGTCCCCATTTGAGAATGTGTGGGGAATTTTTAAATGAAAAAAGCAATTATGACAACCAGATGTGTTTGCAAGAGGAATGGGACAAAATGACACCTAAAACGCATCATTGGTTGTTGTCCTCAATGCCAGAACCTCGACTGGAGACATTAGAACGTAGTAAGTGCTTTAGCATCCCAACCTTTTTGGAATGTTTTGCAGGAATGGATGCATATTAACAAATGAAATGAAGTTGGCCACACAAAAGATGAAATATGTTGGTTCATACTGTCTGCAGTGAAACATAAGTCAAAGTAAAATGTAAGAATTGGTGTCACTGTGGGGTGTTTTTAAATTTGCATATTTCATATGTCTCAACAATTTCTCACTATAGGTACCCTGTGGGGTGTAAATTAAATGATCAGTATTATTTTTTTTTTTGTTGTTGTTTAGGACATACATATCATTGCATATCAATGAGGACAAACCTTATTTATTATTTTTTATGAACAAGTAGCATGGTAAAGTCTGCTTTTTGTGTCAAAGCACGACGGTATGAACGCTAATTTCTAGGCAGTGTAAAGTGCCACTTTTGAGAGGTGATGGACAAGTTGTCTGCCTGAGTTTGTCGCACCGCATTTTAGGGATGTGAATCTTTCAACAACTCACGATTCAATTAGATTCCGATTCTTGGGTGACGATTCGATGCAGAATCGATTTTCGATGCAAAGAGCTCTGAGAAATAGTTATATTACTTAAAAATGTTTATGTTTAAGAAAATGCAGCTTTACAAGGTTAATCAAGTGATTCTAGATGTAAATTTACTTATCTGCTTTGCTCGTTTGGAGTTGGCTGGCAGTTTAGCGAAGCGCTGGTCAGTAGTTGGCAGATACCGCTGCTCCCCTCTTTTAGCTCCGGGTGATGTAGCATGTGGGCTTTTGGATTTGAAGTGCTTCTGAAGTACTTGACTTTCATGTTGCAGATTTTGCACACTGCATAAGTCATGTCAAGCTCCTTCTTACGCAGCAAATAATAAAATCCAAAATGCGCCCAAACATTTGCCTTCAGCAAAGACGGTGCTGGCTGAATTAGCTCTTCGTCCGCCATGCTAAGCTACAGCCACTGAACTCTGCAGCTCACGAGTGTTTGAAGCATGCCGGACCACCCATCTCCCTCGCGGGGACGCTGTAGTACGGAAGCCGTTGCCTGACAAACAGTACACGTAGCGATGATTCTTGGACATTTTGGATAGATTCAGAATCATAATAAATAAGAATCGCGATTTGGACGTGAATCTTTTTTTTTTTTTTTTTTTTTTTTTTTTTACAAACCCATAATATGTTTCAAAGCACCGAAACATCTGAGATCACTCCAGAATATCACCAGTTTACCGAGCCTTACATTTGTAATCCACGTATGAAGAAGGGGGACTTGTTTTGTTATAATAAAAGTTTTTTGTTGTTGTCACTGCAGTCTGTGTGCCGTAGCTGCGGGGCCTCTTCTGACCCACTGCCGTTTACGGAGCTGGTGCATTATGTCTCTACCACCGCACTCTGGTAAAGCACAGGCAACATGAAACTTCCTGAGTTTCTCACATTTCAGCTGTCCTGATCTGCTCTCTTTTCACCGTTTGTGACTTTCTGCACATTTATCACGACTCTGTCCCTTCAATTTTTTGCTGACATTTGACACGGTGCACTTCTCCTCCCTCCCACCCACCTCCACCCGCCATATGACCCAATTTCCATTTTTCTGTCTTATCTCCTTCTTCACTTTGCTCTGGATTTTTTTTTTTTTTCTTTTTCAGTCAACAAACACATCAGCACAAAGATGAGTCTTTTGGGGAGCTCTTACAAGCAGCAAGTGCCATTGGGGACCTGCGGAACTGTCCAGTAAGTTTTTAAATGTGGTCCACTTACAAATCCAGTTGACAATTTAACAAGTCCTGTAGAATTATTTTGGACGCTTCTGTAGAACAGTCTTTACAGTCTGACGAGAGTGACAGCTTTGATTTAAACAAATTTCACATACATTGTGAAACTCAAGGAGTTAGTTGAACTCAAACCATTTGAGGAAACCGATTGCCTTAAACTATTTGAGTTTGCCAACTTAAATAAAATAATTTTTAAAAATTTAATTATTAGTTTTAGTAACTTAACTATTTATAGTTAATTAAACTTATGTAAATTTAATTTGTTTTTCCAATAAAAAAAAAGTGACAAATTTCTGCTTAAAAAAATTTGCATTATATTTTGGACTAGATTTTTTTGATGCATTCTTTGGTTTACTTGTTGACTCTGCGTTTTGTTATGACTGCCCATTCGCTCTTCCCTTGGACGCGAACTCTGGCATGGAAGTCGGACTCTCTAACCAGAAGGCTAAAACCCAGGGCTTTGGCCTTATGATCAGAAAATTCTTTTGAGCTGTTGGGATTGAGGTTTACTAGCTACATCTGCACAGCGATACCTGCTGGCCTCCGTTACATAAACTCAATTAAAATGAGTGAATGGAATGCACTGGAAATACATCACCAACACTTAAATGCCCCAAAACTTTAAATGCACTTAAAGGAACTGAGTTGTTATGACAACAGTTCATTTTTGAGTTAGTTTAATTAATGGAAATGAGTGACTATAACTTTTTTCAAAGTATGTGTGACATTAAGTTAATTATTGTATTAAAATGGAGTGTTCAGTTTAACAGTGTAGGCTTATGGTAACAGTGCTGGTTTCTGAGTTCGTCTACTTGGTAATCAGGTGATATTGTTTGACAGTAGTACTGCAGATTTATTTTCGTGTCTGTTCTTTTGCCAGAGCAACTGTGGCCAGAAGATCAGGATCAGACGGGTCCTTATGAACTCCCCACAGATTGTTACCATCGGTTTTGTCTGGGACTCGGACCAGTCAGACCTGATTGAGGATGTTACCCGGTCACTGGGACCCCTTCTCAGCCTCTCTGGGGTAAGCATAGTCTTCCAATATGAAGGAAATTATTTCTCTAGGTTTGAGGGATTGCTCAAAAATTCATGGATCAGTTATGAAAAATTTTTGTGAATAGGTTGGTCATAGGTCTTCTGACTAAAGTAACTCACCTCTTCATGAAGTGGTGAGTGGTCAGGTCTGGGAACATGCAGTGGAACTGTGAGTCATCACCTTCACCACATTATGGGCATGCTCTGAGTCCTCGGTTGGCAATGACCCTGGCAGACAACCAGGCTGTTCCCATCTCCCAAATGCAGCTATCTATCTGCTGTAGCTAGGTAATGCGCAGGCATCCTCTTGGCCTTTTCAGGTCGGTCGTCAGCTGACATTCAGCCGTTGTAGTTGATGCTCCCACACAGTGCAAGTAGGATGCCTCATTTCAGTTTCTCTAAGTAACAGCTAATTTGGCACAAACACATTCCAGTGGTATCCAAGAGTCTTCTGGAGAGAAATAGTAAAAAAGATATTCACAGTTAGACTGTTTCACAACTATGCAGTAAGCTGGGAGGCACTGGACCTTTGTTCTCTTGAAAAAGTATCGGCATGACCAAAAACCTGTATTCAGTGATCTCATGACTCCATCAGCTCTTCACTTTCACTTCTCTGTTTCATTGATATGAATGTCACTGTTGAGATAAGTGAATCACTCTACATTTAGGTGCATGTCTTGTGACAGAATCCAGGAAATCATTGAAAGCTTGGTCTTGAACCAGGACAGTCGCAAACCCAGACACTCCAACTCTTGTCAGCTTCTCACGTGCTGAAGTCAGGACATCCATTGACCCAACACCCAGGCCATGCAAACATTTAACAGAGTCGGAACCGGAACATGTCCTAGATGAACACAAGAATTCACTGGGAGGAAGTCAGACCGCCTCCAGTCTGCACACACAGCACCACAGTAATTGTGTACAGGCTGGCTCTGATGTCCAGCAGCTTAATGAGGATACTGTGAATTCTCAGTATGTCCCACATCGTAGCCAGTTTAACCTGACTTTTTGAAACACAACACCGCCGGTAATCATGCTTGCTTTCAGTGAGTACTTGAAGAGCTGGGTTGCGGTTGATGGTTGACTTCTTGGGCATGAAGTCATCTGTTTCAGACTGAATCGTGATCCTTGGAAGTACCTTACCAGGGAAAATGAGCAGTTAATACCCCTGTACTTGAGGGAGTCCAGGCAATCACCCTTTCCAGAGAAGGACAACATGTTCTCTCTTTCAGTCTGTTGGGATTATGCCTGTTTCCCAAATGGAAATGAAGATTGTTTGCAACATCAGGAGAACAGCATCTCCAACTACTTGTAGGAGGTCAGCGCCAATACCACAGATCTTTGCTGCTTTATCCAAAGTAGTCGGGAAGGCAGCTATTGTCTTCTTGCAGTTGTGATATGTGATGCCATAGTACTCTTAGTTTGTTGGACTGTAGTGTTTTAGTTCCTCTTTAGCCAGTTAAGGGTCACTGGATCATAGAAGGTACATCATCTGTTCACAGCTGCTTCAACAAATTCTTCCTTCTCTCATCTCACTGCTTTTGTGACTATAGAAGGAGCTCCGAATATCACCCACAGGGCCCACGGAGATGAAATGCCTGTGAATGCACTTCACAATAAAATCCTTTGTTGTGAAACCGAATTAAATAAATGTAGTTCTGCTATTTAAAGTTGGTCTTATCGCTGTAAAATACAGAATGTCCAAACCAGATTTTATTATGTATAAAACCTGATGAAGGTGAGAGGAAAAAAGCATGTTTATTGTTAGCAACAGGAGTTCTGTGAGATCTGTGCAGGGCTTCATGTTTCAAAAGTTCTGCTTTTTCTTTGGCTGGATATTGGATTACAAAACACACAGAAGACTTTTATACTTTGAGTGAAGCTTTTCATCTCTGTGCCTGTGGACACACACAGGTCAGAGTGTCTGAACAATAAAACGGCGTGAAAAATCTGTGTTAAAATAAATCTGGTAAACAGTGCACAGTGTTATTTCTTCTAACTGGAGTTTCACATTGACAGACCTAAAAAGAATGTTTAAATACAAGATCTTTGGAAATTATAAGTGTAAGACTTATCCAAATCAGTTTTGTGGTTCATGATGTTGTGATCATCATAATAATTATTATTATTCTGGAAAAGAACAAGACCAGAATTATTATTATTTATTTTAAATAAGTCATTTGATTTCCTGATATTTTGACTTATTTTTCATTTTTTGACTTGTCATGGGTGAAATTAGAATTTGATTTTAGCACGTCTTCTGGTTGAAAATATAACTATTACAAAACGATTTATTTTTTTGTGCAAATAAACGTACGTGGCGCATGAAGTGGGGGATTTATTTCTCTGTGAGGCGGGGCTGTTGCGTAATCAGTCCAACGCCCAGTTGGTTCACGCCTCTAATCAAAAAGCTCCTGCTGGCCACGGTCAGCTTGTCAAAAACTCCTGCTCATGTGCGTGTTTGAGAGAACATGTGGGATGAGCAGACATCACAGGAGTGGAGAGGAAAAAAATGTTTAGAATTGTATTACACACTGTGGTTGCTGCAGTATTTACTTTCCCACATGTGGCTTTGGTTGTCTTATTTGCACTCAAAAAATTATTTCTTCCTGCATTTATGTACCTGATTAAACTATGTGCAATGTTCACATAAATTGAAACAAACATTTGGCACATTTCCAGTAAATATCCCTCAGTAGCCTGTTTGAATGTGATGACTTTGTTGGCTCAGTTTAGAAGAAGAGGGCCAAATCAGTGCAGTTCAGCTGAGGACAAGCTCTCATGCCTGACACGTTACATAACTTCTCTGATGAAGTTTAGAAATCTTTTTCTTGACTGCTCCCTCTTGAGCTCTTCCATTAGCATGAGAAGAATTTGTCCAGTAATGTGCCAGAAAAGCCTTGATCCATTTGTGAGCATACCATGTGACTCGATTTAACAAAGAAAGTCTTTTGCACATTTGGAGTAAGCACAGAAGTAGAAGAAAGGTTTGTATGTTTTTGCTATTGGACCAGAGCAGCTTAGAAATCAAGCGTTGCCTTTAATGGCGCCGGCTCACTTGTACTTATTGTTGAATCGTGCCCCCTCCTCCAACGCCTCAAACCATATTCCTTATACGCACACGGAGTAACTGATTCCACTGGTTGTCAACATCCTTCACTTGGCTGTATGTTGATTGTAACCGTTGATGGCAATGAGTAATTGGCGTTGTGTGCCCGTGCGGTCGCAGCTTTTCTACAGGGTGACAGACGAGCACGCCAAAAAGGGAGAGCTGCTGCTCGTGGGGATGATCTGCTACACCAGCCGCCACTATTGTGCCTTCGCCTTCCACACCAAGTCCGCAAAGTGGGTCTTCTTTGATGACGCCACAGTGAAAGAGGTGAGAAAGTTATGACGCAAAGCTCTCCCATTGCAGCCCCCCACCGCAGAGGAAAGCACATTGATTTGCCCTTCACGATCCCATGTGTTGATTAGGTTTTATAGCCCTGAAGAAGCAGTTAACCCCCCCATCTCCAGTTGCACTGCAGTTCCACAAAGACTATACTCACAAAGTACTGCAGTAGTGCCACCGGTTAAGTTGACATGTGGCTGAGGCTGCCTAGTTACAAGCTGTGAGGGGAGTTTATTTTCATTTGTCATCTGTTCCCCTTTTGTTTTCTGCACATTTGATTCATTTTGTGAGTGTGTACACACACACACACACGCACACACGAGGCAGAATTTTTGCCTCACACTTTTCTCCAGGACTATGGCGCAGCAGCTGGCTGGCTTTGTGTCAGTCCATCAGCAGCTTGTGCTGCATGTGCAGCCCACCCCCAGTTAAGATGGAGGATCTACTGTTGTCTGCTTCTGCCAAGTCCATACCTGGAAGGAAACTTGGCAGTCTTTCTGCGACTGCCCAAGTTTCATCCACGAAAAGAACTACTGTGGCATGTGACGTACAGAGCAATAAAGCCATTATGCTATTCATCTCACTGCTGAGTAAACTGCAGGTGTTAAAATGTCTCTTAATCAAAGTTTCTCAGGACTTACTGGGTATCTGGATGGGGAATATACAGCCATTTTTACCAGGGATGGTTATGTTGAAGAAAACTTTATGCATATGTTAAACAGTGTTGCGTTTGCCGTTACCATTGCGATATATGGTCATAACGGCTATGGGAAATGCTAACAGCGCTTGATGTGTAGTTTGAAAGGAGCATTCCATTTTGACAAGAAGAAACCTTAAGCTGTCCAGACTTCATTGGGTGGCAATATGCTTTGATCATTCTATCAAGAAAGGGTTGAAAAGGCAGAATGACAAACCTACGTTAAACTTTAGAATGGCTAAATACAGCCATGTTGGCACAACAATATCTGATTTATTCCAGTTTGCTTCACATCCAGAAATCTGGAAATTGCAGCAAATGTTCATTTTGGCTATCTGGTTGAGGCTAATCATTAGCAGTTAATGCTAACTGTTAGGGATGCCACAGCTGTCAACAATGTCAACCACAGTTGGTGCATCTGCATACGTAGTACGCTGAAGTACCATTGCATACACTAATGCTATATGCAGTTTTTTTTTATTTGCCGATGCATCAGATTGACGCAATGACAGGCCTAAGTAACTAGTATGTACAACATCCGATAATTTCCAACAACTTGATTGTCCAACTGTCTGGATTTTGTGAAAATCCCAAACAATTTATTTCTGAAGAGAAAATGACACCAAAAACTTGCAGCTAACATGTCTGAATCCAGATCCACATGTATGACTTGCCCTGCTGCCTGTGTTCCCTCTTGACCTTTTTAACCATCTCTCCCTCTCGTGCTTCCCCCCACCCCATTCCTTTCATCATTTGTTTAATTAAGGAGCACATGAGCATCTGTTAGCCCGCAGCCTGCCTTTGTGGTGCCTTTGTGGCGAGACGCACACCTTTCACAGCTTAGCTAATGTGATTGTACAATTTTGGCCTCAGTTGTTTTCAACATCCAAGACAAATTAAACTGTGCACAAATTTGGGAGCAGTTGCATTGGTGGAATGTTTTGTATCACCGGTCAGGCGTTTTTTTTTTTTTTTTTTCTCTGTTAGACTGTGGTTATAAATAATGTTCCCATGTGGGAACGCAAGCAACCAATCTTGTACAAAGTCCTTTTCTGAATTGATCAAAGCCATTGATTAGCACTGTGAAAATACGTGTGATTAATATAATTATTGGGTCACCCATGAGAAAGTTCTTTATGAAGCCTCTTTTATTTCTCTTAATTCAGTTGATTTGTACAACAAATTTAGTAGACAGGTGCAGTACTGTTCAGACAGTGTGTGGAACAATGTCTGTACCTATAATCATAACAAGCTGCTAAATACTCGTATGACATAACTTTTCACTCTAAGTACATAATTTATTTTCGATGTACATAATTTACATAATACATATGTACATAATTTATTTTTGCAGAAATTAGATTTTATCAGGTTTTTCCCAGTTGTTTTTTTTATTGTTTATTGTGGACTGACCATCGGTATGTGGTGTCATTACCCGGGTCATCTACTGCCAAAAATATTAAGTTTGAAAATGAGGTTTGTAATTCTGTTGTAGTAGTAATAATGTCTAGGCTACTTTTTCCTGGAAGAAGTGTTCCTGCCTTGCATATGAGGTTTTCCTGGTCACCTGTTGTTGAATACAAGAAAAGGACCAACCTTTTTTGTTTTTTCTTTCACCCAGAATTTTTATCCTAAGTATTTACAGAGTATGTACATGTCAGATTATTGTTAGATTTTCAGATTGTTATGTAGTCTTACGTCTGTTAAAATTGCAGCTGTGTTGAGCGCTTCGTGTTCATTCTTCTTCTCCAGATTGGCTCCAAATGGAAAGATGTGGTCTCCAAATGTATCAAAAGTCAATTCCAGCCGCTTCTCCTCTTTTACGCCAATCCAGAGGGGAGTGCAATCATTACAGATGACACCTCGCGACACAGCAGCGGCCGTTCAAACCACAAGAACCCTGTTAATGGTGAAGTGCCAGGTATGACATTTTATCTCCCAGTAAATGTCCCCATGTTGTGTACATTCTCAATTTTGCCTTTTTATTTGTCTCACAAAATTATTTAAAACTGTCAGCTATTACATGAAAAATGGTTTCGTGAATATTATACATATTCCAAACAGTGTTGCCAACTGATTTGGATTACATCCAGTAAGACTGAGTCATCAAATCAAATCAATTTTATTTATATAGCGCCAAATCACAACAAACAGTTGCCCCAAGGCGCTTTATATTGTAAGGCAAAAGCCATACAATAATTACAGAAAAACCCCAACGGTCAAAACGACCCCGTGAGCAAGCACTTGGCGACAGTGGGAAGGAAAAACTCCCTTTTAACGGGAAGAAACCTCCAACAGAACCAGGATCAGGGAGGGGCAGTCTTCTGCTGGGACTGGTTGGGGCTGAGGGAGAGAACCAGGAAAAAGACATGCTGTGGAGGGGAGCAGAGATCAATCACTAATGATTAAATGCAGAGTGGTGCATACAGAGCAAAAAGAGAAAGAAACACTCAGTGCATCATGGGAACCCCCCAGCAGTCTAAGTCTATAGCAGCATAACTAAGGGATGGTTCAGGGTCACCTGATCCAGCCCTAACTATAAGCTTTAGCAAGTAGAGAGGGTGTCTGTCTCCCTGATCTGAATTGGGAGCTGGTTCCACAGGAGAGGAGCCTGAAAGCTGAAGGCTCTGCCTCCCATTCTACTCTTACAAACCCTAGGAACTACAAGTAAGCCTGCAGTCTGAGAGCGATGCGCTCTATTGGGGTGATATGGTACTATGAGGTCCCTAAGATAAGATGGGACCTGATTATTCAAAACCTTATAAGTAAGAAGAAGAATTTTAAATTCTATTCTAGAATTAACAGGAAGCCAATGAAGAGAGGCCAATATGGGTGAAATATGCTCTCTCCTTCTAGTCCCTGTCAGTACTCTAGCTGCAGCATTTTGAATTAACTGAAGGCTTTTCAGGGAACTTTTAGGACAACCTGATAATAATGAATTACAATAGTCCAGCCTAGAGGAAATAAATGCATGAATTAGTTTATCAGCATCACTCTGAGACAAGACCTTTCTAATTTTAGAGCTATTGCGCAAATGCAAAAAAGCAGTCCTACATATTTGCTCAATATGCGCATTGAAGGACATATCCTGATCAAAAATGACTCCAAGATTTCTCACAGTATTACTAGAGGTCAGGGTAATGCCATCCAGAGTAAGGATCTGGTTAGACACCATGTTTCTAAGATTTGTGGGGCCAAGTACAATAACTTCAGTTTTATCTGAATTTAAAAGCAGGAAATTAGAGGTCATCCATGTCTTTGTCTGTAAGACATTCCTGCAGTTTAACTAATTGGTGTGTCTTCTCTGGCTTCATGGATAGATAAAGCTGGGTATCATCTGCGTAACAATGAAAATTTAAGCAATGCTTTCTAATAATACTGCCTAAGGGAAGCATGTATAAAGTGAATAAAATTGGTCCTAGCACAGAACCTTGTGGAACTCCATAATTAACCTTAGTCTGTGAAGAAGACTCCCCATTTACATGAACAAATAGTAATCTATTAGATAAATATGATTCAAACCACCGCAGCGCAGTGCCTTTTAATACCTATTGCATGCTCTAATCTCTGTAATAAAATTTTATGGTCAACAGTATCAAAATTACTAGTCATTACTAGTTAAAGTTAAAGGAATACTCGGCTCAATAGAGCTCTGACTCTTTGTCAGCCTGGCTACAGTGCTGAAAAGAAACCTGGAGTTGTTCTTATTTTCTTCAATTAGTGATGAGTAGTAGGATGTCTTAGCTTTACGGAGGGCTTTTTTTTTTTTATAGAGCAACAGACTCTTTTTCCAGGCTAAGTGAAGATCTTCTAAATTAGTGAGACGCCATTTCCTCTCCAATTTACGGGTTATCTGCTTTAAGCTGTGAGTTTGTGAGTTATACCACAGAGTCAGGCACTTCTGATTTAAGGCTCTCTTTTTCAGAGGAGCTACAGCATCCAAAGTTGTCTTCAATGAGGATGTAAAACTACTGACGAGATAATCTATCTCACTCACAGAGTTTAGGTACCTACTCTGCACCGTGTTGGTATATGGCATTGGAGAACATAACAAAGAAGGAATCATATCCTTAAACCTAGTTACAGCGCTTTCCGAAAGACTTCTACTGTAATGAAACTTATTCCCCACTGCTGGGTAGTCCATCAGAGTAAACGTAAATGTTATTAAAAAATGATCAGACAGAAGGGGGTTTTCAGGGAATACTGTTAAATCTTTAATTTCCATACCATAAGTCAGAACAAGATCTAAAGTATGGCTAAAGTCGTGGGTGGACTCATTTACATTTTGAGCGAAGCCAATTGAGTCTAATAATAGATTAAATGCAGTGTTGAGGCTTTCATTCTCAGCATCTGTGTGGATGTTAAAATTGCCCACTACAATTATCTTATCTGAGCCAAGCACTAAGTCAGACAAAAGGTCTGAAAATTCACAGAGAAACTCACAGTAGCGACCAGGTGGACGATAGATAACAAATAAAACTGGTTTTTGGGACTTCAAATTTGGATGGACAAGACTAAGAGTCAAGCTTTCAAATGAATTAAAGCTCTGTCTGGGTTTTTGATTAATTAATAAGCTGGAGTGGAAGATTGCTGCTAATCCTCCTCCTCGGCCCGTGCTACGAGCATTCTGGCAGTTAGTGTGACTCGGGGGTGTTGACTCAGTTAAACTAACACATTCATCCTGCTGTAACCAGGTTTCTGTAAGGCAGAATAAATCAATATGTTGATCAATTATTATATCATTTACTAACAGGGACTTAGAAGAGAGAGACCTAATGTTTAATAAACCACATTTAACTGTTTTAGTCTGTGGTGCAGGTGAAGGTGCTATATTATTTTTTCTCTTTGAATTTTTATGCTTAAATAGATTTTACTGGTTGTTGGTGGTCTGGGAGCAGGCACCGTCTCTACGGGGATGGGGTATTGGAGAGATGGCAGGGGGAGAGAAGCTGCAGAGAGGTGTGTAAGACTACAACTCTGCTTCCTGGTCCCAACCCTGGATAGTCATGGTTTGGAGGGTTTAATAAAATTGGCCAGATTTCTAGAAATGAGAGCTGCTCCATCCAAAGTGGGATGGATGCCGTCTCTCCTAACAAGACCAGGTTTTCCCCAGAAGGTTTGCCAATTATCTATGAAGCCCACCTCATTTATTGGACATCAATCAGACAGACAGCCAGCAATTCAAGGATAACATGCGGCTAAACATGTCAGTCCCGGTCCAATTGGGGAGGGGCCCAGAGAAAACTACAGAGTCCGACATTGGTTTTGCAAAGTTACACACTGATTCAATGTTAATTTTAGTGACCTCCGATTGGCGTAACTGGGTGTCATTACTGCCGACATGAATTGCAGTCTTACCAAATTTACGCTTAGCCTTAGCCAGCAGTTTCAAATTTCCTTCAGAGTTGCCTGCTCTGGCCCCCGGAAGACAATTGACTTTGGTTGCTGGTGTCGTTAACTTCACATTTCTCAAAACAGAGTCGCCAATAACCAGAGTTTGATCCTCGGTGGGTGTGTCTCCGAGTAGAGAAAAACGGTTAGAGATGTGAACGGGTTGGTGGTGTACAGGGGATTTCTGTGTAGGACTACGCTTCCTCCTCACAGTCACCCAGCCGGCCTGCTTTCCCGGCTGCTCGGGATCTGCTGGGGGACAGCTAATGGCGGCTAAGCTACCTTGGTCCACACCAACTACAGGGGCCTGGCTGGCTGTAGGATTTTCCAAGGTGCGGAGCCGCGTCTCCAATTCGCCCAGCCTGGCCTCCAAAGCTACGAATAAGCTACACTTATTACAAGTACCATTACTGCTAAAGGAGGCCGAGGAATAACTAAACATTTCACACACAGAGCAGAAAAGTGCGGGAGAGACAGGAGAAGCCGCCATGCTAAACCGGCTAAGAGCTAGTAGCTGCGCTAAGCTAGCGGATTCCTAAAAACACACAAAGTGAATAATGTGTAAATAATTTAGAGGTGATTCAGCAGAGGGAGTGCTTTAGTTAAGGCACGTGAAGATTACACTGTGAAACAAATCGTTATCTAGTTTTCTAGGTCAATCTAACTACGCAGATTAAACAGCCAACAGATACATCAAAACACCGCTGTGCTCCGGAACAGGAAGTGATACAATACCGCAGTGAGAGCCAACCACCAGTAGAGGCCTGTCATGGTTGAGTGTTTGCTTTTTGTTGTCAAAATTGGTGGAAGCAGCAGAAAATGGTTTATAAAATAAATGGTTTAATTCTAATTATAAAATGGTTTAATTTGTGTCCATTTTGAAGTTGGTCAAAGAATTGAGATGGGTTTTCTGGTAATACTTAGATTGTGGAGGTCCTGCAACTTATTTATATTGGACATTGGTACATTGTTATGGTTTTAACAAACTTTTTTTCTTGTAACTTCATTTGTTGATTTATTTTTGGTTAAAAGATTTATCCATTGGCTAATTTACCAATAGGTCAAATTATAAATTCTACCAATGATTTTTAACCTTATGTTCAAATATTTTATCATAACAAGTATTATGTGTACAATTTTTTTTTAATCCCAGCAAAAAAGGATATCAATTGACAAAAAAGATAGCCAGTTGGGTGTTTAAAAAAAATTCCTCTTCCTGAAATGATCATGTTCATTACTGGTTAATGTTTATTATTTTCTGATTTCGTCCATTAGTTGTTTGTTCCATAAAATGTGAGAAAATGGTGAAATCTATCAATCGGTGTTGAAAGCTCACGATGGTGTCCTCAAGTATTTTGTTTTGCCCATAACCCAAATTCAGTTCAGTTTGCAAACTTTATGCTGGATCCTCTTCCTGATGCAGCTCATTACATGGAGAGTAGGCAGGGGTGGTCTTTAACTTGGAACCTTCTGCACTGAGCACGCACAACCATTTGGCCTCCACTGACATCAGAAAATTGTTGATTAATTTAATATTTGATTTAATTGTTCTGTCTCTGTCAGGTTGAGATGGCACATTTGCCTGATGGGTCCAATTTAAAATAAAAAAAAACAAAAAAAAATTGGTTCAGGCTCACTTCACAGATCACTGTATTTGCGAGATGTGATGTCGATTTTCTTTAATGTTGTCTGCTATTACTAAAACACGTCGGTGTACCCACGTCGGGTAAAAATAGTTCTGGTCTACACAACTGGAAATTTGGTCATTCTTGGAAAGCTTTCAAAGGCACAAAGGTCTAATGTCTGACTGTTGGTTTCTTTGTTTTGGTGACCTGTAGTACACCCATTCAGTAGCTCCATAAACATGAGACTGTGCATCACTGTACCTTATGGTTTGTTAAACATTGACTGTTTCACACACTTGTCGTTTACTTTAGAGAACACGGACAAACTCGGAGAGAAAAGTCTCTGTTAACTTTTGAGACAGACATTTTCACTGGTTTGGAAAAAAGTTGGGGGTTTTGCACTTTATGTGGTACATTTTCAGACATGCCACCCAGTATACTTTTTCATGTTGTACAGGTTTCTGTTCATAGAGGGAAAACAGTTTGGTTTAAATGGAGGGTGCATGAAACGGCTTATAGAAGGACTTTAGGCTATCTGAACTCATCACCCATCAGGAGTTCACACCCCATTTTAAAGGAATGTACATTTGTTGACCAATATTTGTTTTCTTGACATTGTGACAGTTGACCTGTTAACAAATATATTTGTATTGTAACCGTGGATTTCTGGTGCTCCCTTGGCCAGGTCACTCTTAGCAAAGTGATGGTGGAAGGTCTTCTGATTTGTTTAGAAGAAAACCCACTGCAGACCAGATTAGATTAGATAGAAATTTATTAATCCCTTGGGAAGACTCCCTCAGAGAAATTGAGGTTCCAGCAGCATTGTATAGCAGCACACAGGGTAAGAAGCACACAGTGTCAAAGTGAAAATAATAAACAATTTGCAAATATAAATACCAGAAATACTGCTCACTGCTGGCTTACTGGCTCATATTGCTGTTCCTCTCCTTCCCATCCTCTGTCTTCCTGTTACTCCTGCTTCCCCCGAGTGAGGAGTTGTACAGGAAATTGTATTGCATATCGTTTCCCAAAAGCATTGTGACTTCATAGGCTTATCAAAATTGTTGTGGGTTGAGTACATCCTGAGTTAGTCTTCAGAAGCTCTAAACCTGCAGTAATAACCACAAATTACATTTTTTGTGTGTGTGTGTGTGTGTGTGTGTGTGTGTGTGTGTTGCTTCATTCAGTGAAAGTTTAACATGACCGCTAGTACCCTGAACCGGATGGATTTCAATGAAACGTGGCACACTATAAGATGATGAGAATCTATCATTCTGTTTGAGGTTTTCCAGAAAGGTTTCTGTCATTGTCATGATTGTTTTCAATCTGGGAGCATTATTGAATTGTAAATATTTTGATCAAAATGGGGGAAAAAATGTCCATCATCCTTTTTGGCCAGATCACCAAGCCAGATTTTGTGAATGTTGTTTGAAAAGTGCGATATAAATAAAATAATTATTCAGCACCATGGAGAGCTCTTTATATTTGGTTTAGCAAGAAGTGTATCAATTGTAGAAATGACTTTTAATAACATGTCTATCTATGAATAGCACTGTTTTACCATTTGCATACATTTTAATCTACTTATGTAAACTTACAATTCATGAAATATTTTAATTTAAATTGGTTTTATGAAGACAACTAATTTAAATTGTAACAAACATTAAAAATGTATCTGTTTTTAAATGGGACTTGCAAAATTAAAATCACAGACTGCATTAGTTGGCTTTACAGACAGTAATAAAATTTGTTTGAGTAACATTGCTGCTGTTAGGATTACATCGCGCTGGATTTGTTTGGTTGCTGAGGGTTTTTATCCTCTTTTGAGATCCTCCTCCATCTCTGGAGGTTGGCTGGACCCCAGGTCTGAGCTGTGGCAGCTGCTGACTGCCCACCAGACCTGCCAGGGTGATGGAGCAGACCAGAGGATACTCTGAAACCATCAACAATATTCTGTTTTATTTTCTAGTTTTAATTTATTTGTTTTTTGTTTTTTTCATTGATAGGTGCAGTTTGCCATTGTGGACATCATTACCCTGCAACTTGAATAACAAGATCAGTTGATTTCTTGTTTAATGTAATTTCCTTTTTATGTCGTCTTTTTGTGCAACTTGGCAGTTGAGTCTCCAGTTTCAGTCTTGAAAAATCTGGAACTCAAAAAAGAGAACCTCAGCACTCTGTTAGGCCAAGGCTCTTTCAAACGGAAGACGCCGTCAACCTTGAGCAGGAGCAGCGGACAGAGCAGCAGTGGGCGAGTACCAGGTATGAGACTGCTGTGCCATAAATTAGTTTGTGTGCTAAAACTGGGAAAACAATTTCCCTTTTCACCTCATGAGCTTGTATGTTGTTGGTGTGAATTAATTTCACTTGTTTCTACCACAAATACTTCCAAAGTCTAGAAAATGATCCTGTTTCTTTGTTGAGATTCTCAGTCATCCAAGTCATGGTATCAGAGTAGGTTGAGTTCAGGTCAACTTGACTTGATTAGTTCATTGAAGATGTTCAAAAGCACTTGGATCCTGTTTCTTTGGAGCTTTTTAGTTTCTGAGAACTAGTTTGACAACATTTGGATTGGAATTTCGATCACAATCTTTTCTGGTAGAAACTGCAATTCTACCAGATCACAGCTTCTACTTTGAGGTGTGTGTGTGTGTGTGTGTGTGTGTGTATGAAATTTAAAAGGTGCAGACAGTCATGTTTATTGCCAGGTGACTTTCTAAATTAGTTATGTTTTGGGGCCTGTAAGGTAACGACCTTAACGATATCCCGTCACAACGTGACTGTCTGTTACACACCTGATAGACCGGTCCAGCTGAGACAGTTTCAAGTGTGGTGACAGTAAATGACATTGCAACAATTCTTCAAACTCCAGGCACAAATTCAAAAAGGGATGTGATAAAATTCTCTTTAAATTTATTTTGGTCACTGGATTTTTTTTTTTTTTTTTTTTTTTTTTTTTTTTTTTTTTTGTTTAACTTTAAACCCCGAACCTGTAATTGATACAGTGACCTGTTGTGGTAAATGATCTAACTTTTCACCCCCCCCCCCCCCCCCAAAAAAAAACTCTTAACAGACCGATTCAGCACCGCTGATCCCAAGAGTCACCTCAGAATGATTTCAAGAGAAGTTGCACAGAAAGCAGTAGATTTGCGAGGGATGATTCCAGCCAGAAGAGAACTTGACCGAAGTGGCCAGCGGAGGCCCGAGCTGCACAGCAGAGGTCAGTTTGTCCAGTTTTAGGCTCCGTGATACAGAAAGAAGCCTGTATGCTCCACTAGGCTTTATGTAACTCTCTATTTAGGAGCAATGCGTCAGAAAGGGGATTAAGAGCTGATGTCTGTGCCCACTTTGATCCCACTTGCTCGTATTCACAGTCACTGGTAATGCTCTCTGTGATCCACACAACATTTCCGAACAAAGCATTCTTTCTCCTTTCTCCACCAACTGAGTTTTTGTGGGACATCCTTCTCTGTAAACTGATTTGGACTCCTTTTTACAGTCGAGCACTGTTGGTGCTGTAATAAATGACAAAGCTGGAGGGAAACTCCACTGTGAAAGCAAGCATTAATATAAAAGTGATCTCTTACTGTAATGATTTTGACAAGTTGTGTTTTGTCCAAAGCAGGAGAAATTCTTTAACACACCACTAGAAATGTGCACAGTAGCAAGAAAACATACACAGCAATATTTGAAGTGATTTACGTCTGGTACGTAGTCAGCAAAATCCAACACAGTACAGACTCCACCTCTAGTGGGCTTCCATCCAACAGCAGATACTTGTGTATAGTGTCAGACTGATGGCTGAGAACACGACTTTAACAAAGGCAGTATGTCGCAGTCATTCATGTACTCTCCGCCATAAGATCTGAAATTAAAGATTGGAAAACAAAAAGCAAAATGTAACTTGCGCCGATCTGTAAGTTGCATTTATTTTTGAACATGGTTTTACTGACTTATACAATAAGAAGCAACATGAATTTAATCTACTCATTTAGCTATTTGTAATGCAAACAAAGCGTTTGTGAGCAGAAGCTCATGCGCTAATTAATGTTATTGTATGAGACAAAGAACTCAAAAGTAAACCGCTTCATAACATCACTGAACAGACAAAAATGTCTCTTCAAAGATAAGCATGCGCACATTTACCTCAGTAAACCTAGTTGAACATTTCCTATACATTTTTAAAACATTATATTGAGCCTTATCTTAGCCTAACTGTGCTGAAACATTGTGCCATTCTAAAATGTAGCCATGACTGGTGAAGCAGCAGTTCTCTGAAACAGTCTCTCCAGTCATAGTCACTGAACCTTGTAAACCATTGTGTTTTTGAAGACATCTGCTTTTAGCACAGTAGAAAGGTGGTGAAATTGTAAAGGTGATGATTTAGTTTTATTAAAGGGGTGAGTTTGAGCACAAATCATGCTGGGTTTCATATTTGTACCCTGTCATAAAGTATGACTTTTTATTTATTTATTTGCATTTAACATTGTGTCAGAGCTTTTTTGTATAAATAAGCCTTTTTATTTTCAATAGACTGTGATTAAAGACATGCCAATGCCCGAAAGTATGAGTACTTCTCATAAGTATAACATAGTCTGTCGTCTTGTGGAAGGATTTAACCTTTGAACATTTTTAATATTTGCACAGGTGTGAAAATGTTTTTGGATATTTTAATTTTTTAATTTTTCTTTATCAACTGTGGTTGCACAGTTATTTATACACGTGTGAGCTGCCTCTGTGTGTACACCTTGGGAGACTATTGATTCCTGGTGTCTATAATTTACACCTTCTGCCATCATCTTGTAGCCCCTGCTGATTCAGTGTCCTTTCCTTCACTTTCGGACGTTTTTTGTTTTTGTGTGTGTGTGTGTTGTTTTTTTTTTTTTTTAATTGGGTTAAATGTAGTGTCTGTTTGTAGAGTCTGTTTGCTTGAATAGAACAGTGTAAATAAAAAAGCATTTTTCCCTTCTATTTGAACACAAGAAAATACAATGGTGACAAATTCTAAACATTTGAATTGTAGAACAAAGAAGTTTGTCTTCTGCTATGATGAACTTATTGGTTGAAAAATTCAAAATGTAAATTAATTTTGCCATGGTGGTGGGTCTGAAAAATTAAACCAAGGCTATCATCATCCAGAGGATTTTAGACTTTTAGGAATGAAACAAACATGCAGATCAACTTTAAATCCTGGCTGTTAAATTTGAGCCTCCTTCCTCAATAATGATATAATGATTAAACCATTGATTCTGGTAGCATGAACATAGTAGAAATCTTTCCTAAACAGGAACCTGGCTTGTGGTGATGCAAAATGTTGCTCCTGATGCCTTACTTCCTAATGTACTTTCTTATATATTTATTTTTTTAATGTTTAGTATATAGGTTGATATATACAACCCCTGGCAAAAATTCTGGAATCACCGGCCTCGGAGGATGTTTATTCAGTTGTTTAATTTTGTAGGGAAAAAAAGCAGATCACAGACATGACACAAAACTAAAGTCATTTCAAATGGCAACTTTCTGGCTTTAAGAAACACTATAAGAAATGAGGGAAAAAAAATTGTGGCAGTCAGTGGCAGTGGTTACTTTTTTAGACCAAGCAGAGGGAAAAAAATATGGACTCACTCAATTCTGAGGAAAAAATTATGGAATTGTGAAGAACAAAAGAACGATCCAACACATCACTAGTATTTTGTTGCGCCACCTCTGGCTTTTATAACAGCTTGCAGTCTCTGAGGCATGGACTTAATGAGTGACAAACAGTACTCTTCATCAATCTGGCTCCAACTTTCTCTGATTTGCTGTTGCCAGATCAGCTGTGCAGGTTGGAGCCTTGTCATTGACCATTTTCTTCAACTTCCACCAAAGATTTTCAATTGGATTAAGATCCGGACTATTTACAGGTCATGACATTGACCCTATGTGTCTTTTTGCAAGGAATGTTTTCACAGTTTTTGCTCTATGGCAAGATGCATTATCATCTTGAAAAATGATTTCATCATCCCCAAACATCCTTTCAATTGATGGGATAAGAAAAGTGTCCAAAATATCAACGTAAACTTGTGCATTTATCGATGATGTAATGACAGCCATCTCCCCAGTGCCTTTACCTGACATGCAGCCCCATATTCAATTCAGTTCAATTTTTTTTTATATAGCGCCAAATCACAACAAACAGTTGCCCCAAGGCGCCTTATATTGTAAGGCAAGGCCATATAATAATTATGTAAAACCCCAACGGTCAAAACGACCCCCTGTGAGCAAGCACTTGGCGACAGTGGGAAGGAAAAACTCCCTTTTAACAGGAAGAAAACTCCAGCAGAACAGGCTCAGGGAGGGGCAGTCTTCTGCTGGGACTGGTTGGGGCTGAGGGAGAGAACCAGGAAAAAGACATGCTGTGGAGGGGAGCAGAGATCGATCACTAATGATTAAATGCAGAGTGGTGCATACAGAGCAAAGAGAAAGAAACAGTGCATCGTGGGAAACCCCCAGCAGTCTACGTCTATTAGCAGCATAACTAAGGGATGGTTCAGGGTCACCTGATCCAGCCCTACACTATAGCTTTAGCAAAAGGAAAGTTTTAAGGCCTAATCTTAAAAGTAGAGAGGGTGTCTGTCTCCCTGATCTGAATTGGGAGCTGGTTCCACAGGAGAGGAGCCTGAAAGCTGAAGGCTCTGCCTCCCATTCTACTCTTACAAACCCTAGGAACTACAAGTAAGCCTGCAGTCTGAGAGCGAAGCGCTCTATTGGGGTGATATGGTACTACGAGGTCCCTAAGATAAGATGGGACCTGATTATTCAAAACCTTATAAGTAAGAAGAAGAATTTTAAATTCTATTCTAGAGTTAACAGGAAGCCAATGAAGAGAGGCCAATATGGGTGAAATATGCTCTCTCCTTCTAGTCCCCGTTAGTACTCTAGCTGCAGCATTTTGAATTAACTGAAGGCTTTTTAGGGAACTTTTAGGACAACCTGATAATAATGAATTACAGTAGTCCAGCCTAGAGGAAATAAATGCATGAATTAGTTTTTCAGCATCACTCTGAGACAAGACCTTTCTAATTTTAGAGATATTGCGTAAATGCAAAAAAGCAGTCCTACATATTTGTTTAATATGTGCTTTGAATGACATATCCTGATCAAAAATGACTCCAAGATTTCTCACAGTATTACTAGAGGTCAGGGTAATGCCATCCAGAGTAAGGATCTGATTAGACACCATGTTTCTAAGATTTGTGGGGCCAAGTACAATAACTTCAGTTTTATCTGAGTTTAAAAGCAGGAAATTAGAGGTCATCCATGTCTTTATGTCTGTAAGACAATACTTCAGTTTAGCTAATTGGTGTGTGTCCTCTGGCTTCATGGATAGATAAAGCTGGGTATCATCTGCGTAACAATGAAAATTTAAACAATACCGTCTAATAATACTGCCTAAGGGAAGCATGTATAAAGTGAATAAATTGGTCCAAGCACAGAACCTTGTGGAACTCCATAATTAACTTTAGTCTGTGAAGAAGATTCCCCATTTACATGAACAAATTGTAATCTATTAGACAAATATGATTCAAACCACCGCAGCGCAGTGCCTTTAATACCTATGGCATGCTCTAATCTCTGTAATAACATTTTATGGTCAACAGTATCAAAAGCAGCACTGAGGTCTAACAGAACAAGCACAGAGATGAGTCCACTGTCCGAGGCCATAAGAAGATCATTTGTAACCTTCACTAATGCTGTTTCTGTACTATGATGAATTCTAAAACCTGACTGAAACTCTTCAAATAGACGATTCCTCTGCAGATGATCAGTTAGCTGTTTTACAACTACCCTTTCAAGAATTTTTGAGAGAAAAGGAAGGTTGGAGATTGGCCTATAATTAGCTAAGATAGCTGGGTCAAGTGATGGCTTTTTAAGTAATGGTTTAATTACTGCCACCTTAAAAGCCTGTGGTACATAGCCAACTAACAAAGATAGATTGATCATATTTAAGATCGAAGCATTAAATAATGGTAGGGCTTCCTTGAGCAGCCTGGTAGGAATGGGGTCTAATAGACATGTTGATGGTTTGGAGAAGTAACTAATGAAAATAACTCAGACAGAACAATCGGAGAGAAAGAGTCTAACCAAATACCGGCATCACTGAAAGCAGCCTAAGATAACGATACATCTTTGGGATGGTTATGAGTAATTTTTTCTCTAATAGTTAAAATTTTGTTAGCAAAGAAAGTCATGAAGTCATTACTAGTTAAAGTTAATGGAATACTCAGCTCAATAGAGCTCTGACTCTTTGTCAGCCTGGCTACAGTGCTGAAAAGAAACCTGGGGTTGTTCTTATTTTCGTCAATTAGTGATGAGTAGAAAGATGTCCTAGCTTTACGGAGGGCTTTTTTATAGAGCAACAGACTCTTTTTCCAGGCTAAGTGAAGATCTTCTAAATTAGTGAGACGCCATTTCCTCTCCAACGTACGGGTTATCTGCTTTAAGCTACGAGTTTGTGAGTTATACCACGGAGTCAGGCACTTCTGATTTAAAGCTCTCTCTTTCAGAGGAGCTACAGCATCCAAAGTTGTCTTCAATGAGGATGTAAAACTATTGACGAGATACTCTATCTCACTTACAGAGTTTAGGTAGCTACTCTGCACTGTGTTGGTATATGGCATTAGAGAACAAAGAAGGAATCATATCCTTAAACCTAGTTACAGCGCTTTCTGAAAGACTTCTAGTGTAATGAAACTTATTCCCCACTGTTGGGTAGTCCATCAGAGTAAATGTAAATGTTATTAAGAAATGATCAGACAGAAGGGAGTTTTCAGGGAATACTGTTAGTCTTCTATTTCCATACCATAAGTCAGAACAAGATCTAAGATATGATTAAAGTGGTGGGTGGACTCTATTTACATTTTGAGCAAAGCCAATAGAGTCTAATAATAGATTAAATGCAGTGTTGAGGCTGTCATTCTCAGCATCTGTGTGGATGTTAAAATCGCCCACTATAATTATCTTATCTGAGCTAAGCACTAAGTCAGACAAAAGGTCTGAAAATTCACAGAGAAACTCACAGTAACGACCAAGTGGACGATAGATAATTACAAATAAAACTGGTTTTTGGGACTTCCAATTTGGATGGACAAGACTAAGAGTCAAGCTTTCAAATGAATTAAAGCTCTGTCTGGGTTTTTGATTAATTAATAAGCTGGAATGGAAGATTGCTGCTAATCCTCCTCCCCGGCCCGTGCTACGAGCATTCTGACAGTTAGTTTAAATGAGTCAACACCCCCGAGTCACACTAACATATTCATCCTGCTGTAACCAGGTTTCTGTAAGGCAGAATAAATCAATATGTTGATCAATTATTATATCATTTACCAACAGGGACTTAGAAGAGAGAGACCTAATGTTTAATAGACCACATTTAACTGTTTTAGTCTGTGGTGCAGTTGAAGGTGCTATATTTTTTCTTTTTGAATTTTTATGCTTAAATAGATTTTTGCTGGTTGTTGATGGTCTGGGAGCAGGCACCGTCTCTACAGGGATGGGGTAATGAGGGGATGGCAGGGGGAGAGAAGCTGCAGAGAGGTGTGTAAGACTACAACTCTGCTTCCTGGTCCCAACCCTGGATAGTCATGGTTTGGAGGATTTAAGAAAATTGGCCAGATTTCTAGAAATGAGAGCTGCTCCATCCAAAGTGGGATGGATGCCATCTCTCTTAACAAGACCAGGTTTTCCCCAGAAGCTTTGCCAATTATCTATGAAGCCCACCTCATTTTTTGGACAACACTCAGACAGCCAGCAATTCAGGGAGAACATGCGGCTAAACATGTCACTCCCGGTCTGATTGGGGAGGGGCCCAGAGAAAACTACAGAGTCCGACATTGTTTTTGCAAAGTTACACACCGATTCAATGTTAATTTTAGTGATCTCCGATTGGCGTAACCGGGTGTCATTACTGCCGACGTGAATTACAATCTTACCAAATTTACGCTTAGCCTTAGCCAGCAGTTTCAAATTTCCTTCAATGTCGCCTGCTCTGGCCCCCGGAAGACAATTGACTATGGTTGCTGGTGTCGCTAACTTCACATATCATCAATGACTGTGGAAATTTACATATTCTCTTCAGGCAGTCATCTTTATAAATCCCATTGGAACGGCACCAAACAAAAGTTCCAGCATCATCACCTTGCCCAATGCAGATTCGAGATTCATCACTGAAGATGACTTTCATCCAGTCATCCACAGTCCACGATTGCCTTTCCTTAGCCCATTGTAACCTTGTTTTTTTTCTGTTTAGGTGTTAATGATGGCTTTTGTTTAGCTTTTCTGTATGTAAATCCCATTTCCTTTAGGCGGTTTCTTACAGTTCGGTCACAGACGTTGACTCCAGTTTCCTCCCATTCGTTCCTCATTTGTTTTGTTGTGCATTTTCGATTTTTGAGACATATTGCTTTAAGTTTTCTGTCTTGACGCTTTGATGTCTTCCTTGGTCTACCAGTATGTTTGCCTTTAATAACCTCATGTTGTTTGTATTTGGTCCAGAGTTTAGACACAGCTGACTGTGAACAACCAACATCTTTTGCAACATTGCGTGATTTACCCTCTTTTAAGAGTTTGATAATCCTCTCCTTTGTTTCAATTGACATGTTGGAGCCATGATTCATGTCAGTCCACTTGGTGCAACAGCTCTCCAAGGTGTGATCACTCCTTTTTAGATGCAGACTAACGAGCAGATCTGATTTGATGCAGGTGTTAGTTTTGGGGATGAAAATTTACAGGGTGATTCCATAATTTATTCCTCAGAATTGAGTGATTCCATATTTTTTTTTTTTCCCTCTGCTTGGTCTAAAAAAGTAACCATTACTGACTGCCACAATTTTTTTTTCCTGATTTCTTATAGTGTTTCTTAAAGCCAGAAAGTTGCCATTTGAAATGACTTTAGTTTTGTGTCATGTCTGTGATCTGCTTTTTTTCTACAAAATTAAACAACTGAATGATGAATGAATGAACATCCTCCGAGGCCGGTGATTCCATAATTTTTGCCAGGGGTTGTAGATTCCAGAGTGCTTTAAAAGTAGTTCCTCAAATATTGACTTTAAATGAGCTTAAACCCATTTAAGTGACTGACAGCACTTTAAAAATTGTCATAAAAAGTTCATGTTATTCTACTTGAATCTGGTTTAAACAGTTTACTATTTAGTAGTGTTATTAAAACCAGTTCCAGATGAGCTGAGGTTTGGTTTGAATAAATTTTATTCAACAGTGCAACATTTTTAAAATATTAATGTTCCCTTTTTTCTGGATCAGCAATTACTGATTTTTGAATATTCTGTGATTGTCTGCTATTTGTTTCAGCACTAATCGTAATGACTGGTATTGTTCAAGGTCTTAACAAATTCTGTGTCTAACTTTAGATCCAGGATACGACAGGACCTACTCCCGTTCTGTGTCCCCTCCAGAGAACGGCTTCAAGCAGTACCTGGATACTCGGCTCTACAGCAGTCAAGGAAAAGGCCCCACACGGACTGAGCGACTGCCACACCTTAGCGGGCGGACTTCCCATGATGGCTCTCACTCACACTCAAGGGTTCAAGTGCTACCCAGTGTTCCTAGTAACACCGGTGGCCATCACAGCCGAAGGCTAGACCAGGTCTCCAATGGGTATGATACAGACAGCAGCCAAGAGTCCAGAGAGCGCTCTGGAAGTGTAACGAGCTGCCGCAACAGATCAAATCGTCCATGGAAGCCAATGCGAGAAGCATTAAATGTAGACAGTGTTATAAGTGGCAGGATCGGCGGGAATCCAGTAAGTCGGGAACAAAGACATCCTAGTAGTCAGTCACCCCCTCGTGAACGACATGGAGACAGGGACCTTTTGAGAGAAGACTGGGAAGAACGCAAACCAAAGAGCCTCATGACCATCTATGAAGATGAGCTGAGGCACGAAATTGGTGGCAGCCGGAGCTCTCTGGAGTCAGACTCTCGGGGCGGATACGGTGACAAAGACCGCTCAGAAGGTTCAGCGGCGCTTAAAATCTGCAATGACAAGTGGAAGATACAGCGGACTGAATCTGGATACAAAAGTAGCGACAGAATAAGTAACGGGTCTGCAAATCTGGACTCTCCTGTTGTCGAGAACCTTTCCTACAAGGACCTGCAGCCAATACCCGAGCTGCATCTGGCCAGGTAAAAATTTACACTTTTTTTTTTCACCTTTTCAACCAGCTTGCTCATTATATATTATGGAATCTATGGACCTTTAAATGACCACAAATGTGAGAAAACCAGTAAATCGTATGTACTGTGACATATGGAATATTTGCACAGTTCTCAGTACATGTAGAAGTAATGACTCACCAAAATGTGCGTTCTGGTGTATATTTACTGTTGTGTTGGAATTTTTGTTTGGTGTAAGTTTTTGCTGTGTGGTCCTTGTGTTTAAATGTTGCACTGTCTTTACACGCACCATTAAAAGTGGTGTCGTTTCCAAATATGTAAGCATTACACACTGTTCCAAGAGGCAGTGTCTATTTATCATCATGGCACACAAGTCAAATACAAGGAATGTTGTTACACCTGACTGTCATTGGGTGGCATTGTTTTTCCAGTTTTGGTTGGTTGATCATGACCTTCATTTTTATCTTGTCAGAGAAGAGAGGCCGGCATGTTGCCAATTCCGTGTTTAATTTATTGAAAATAGAACATTTTTTTATGTTTTAAAAACACCATTTTTTTCCACAAATGGATGGTTTACACTGAGTCTAAGTTGGGGTTGATAGCACGTCACACTTGTAAGTTATTACTTATTGGAAAAGACAAAACTGTATGTTGACTTGCAACAGAGGGTCACATTTTGGTACATATTGTTAAATTTTAAAATTGAACTTTTTTCCCCCTGCAGGGATTATGTCCCTCCAAAAAGAAATGATTTGAAGAGTGACACATTGTACTCCACCAGCAGTAAGTAACTATTTCATTTTACATTGACATCTACTGTTTGTAATGTGGAAGTAGGTGGTACTGATGAATTTCACTGTGGTTTTGTTTGTAGAAAAATGTTCAAATTGCATTCAATCTGTCAATTCCATCCTTGGGCCGGTGAATATAGTAACAAGGGCTGGGATGATACACTTTACCTCCCAGTACGAAACCTGGCAAGAGTTATGCAGATAAGAAAAAGTTATTGTTGATAAATGGATATTTGGCCTGTTTTTTTTTTTTTTTGTGTGTTTTTTTTTTTTTTTTTTTTTTTTTTTTTTATTGGAGTTATAAAAGTATCTTTTTTTTTTTTCTGGCATGGTGGGCTTCTGAATAGCCTGGTGGGCTGCCAGGCCGACACTTGCGTAGGTGAAACACTAAACAACAGGGATTAAAGTTCTACATCTGGCAGGCAAATTGACGGATTTCCTCAGTTGGCCTGCCAGAAGGCTATATAGGAGATTGCAATGAGAATTAAAAATAATAATGGTGGGGAGGGGGGAGGTTCTTATTAGATCATTGATTATGAGCTGCAGCTGTGTCTGTTTACTGTTGTAGAGAGTGGTGTTATATCCTGGGCTTGTGAGCTTTTGCCACGGCGGTAGTCCTGTCCCCGACAGGTCAGCACATATCAAACAGGTCAGACCTGTCAAATGCATCTCAGTGTTTGATGCACCGAATCCACTGTTCTGTGCAGCAGCTCCTAGTTGAAAAAAAAAGTTCCCGTCGTCTCTCTGTCTCACAGCGAGCAACGAGCAGCACACCCAAAAGACATTTTTACGCTTTTCAGTCCTGCTCTGACTGTTTTTACTATAGTTCTGCATGAAGTTTACTGGATGAGCCATATAAAATAATTTTACTTAAACTTTTCTGCATAACTAAAGTGAGATGTAAATATCTTTTTCTAACATAATGTCTAAGTTTGGACGTTAAGAGATTTTAATTGGTATTGAATGAAGTAAAAGCTGTGGAAAAGTTAAAATGTGTTTATCTTGAAGTATTTGAATAATGTGTAGGTTAATATGCTGCCGCATGAGAAAAGAGCAGCAATGGTTAGTGAGTGGAATATAATCTTGTTCAGTGTTTTCTGAGGTGCTCAGTCGAAATCGAACACCATGTTGTGCCTCTTCCACGGCAAGGGCCGCTCTGGGCTGAACAGCTGAGTGTCTGGTCAACCCAGACGGCTCCACATTGCTTAAAAAAAGTAAACGAAAGCTTTTTTTTTAAGTCTCCAAAGGGCTACAATAGGACAGCTTGAGTTAATCCTGAATGAGGCGGGTGACAAGTTAGCTTGTGGGAGGCCGCCTAGCTATTTCCAGTCAGGCAGAAAATGCTGTCACTGGGCCCTTTTGAAAGGTGGGATGCAGACGCATTGCAGTTTGCAAACACGGCAGGAATTTTGAAGTTCCAAAGAGCCATGAGGGAAAGTACGGTGGATTTTACATTGTAGTCTTTGCTCTTTTTATCTTGGAGCCAAGAACTGTGACTACCCTTCTCTGTCCGTTGGACATTGTTACGTTTGACTCCGAGTGACCTAATTCATATTAAATCACTCAAAATTATTCATTTACTTACAAGTAATTACAGTGCAAGTGGGTAACAACCTCTGATGGTTCCTGTGAGGTTTATTTTACAGGGTTAAAAAAAAAAAAAAAAGCTGTTGCATATTTAACATTCTACTGTCTGCAAATTGCATTGAGGAGCCGCAGTAAACATCTCCGATGTGACTTTGGCTCGAGTTCAGCAGCGGTAGCCTGGCAGGAGCTGCAGCTCCGGGGGAAGCCTGAGCAGGTTTTCACAGTCCGTTAAATTCAAAAATCGTTCCTGTAGAGGCGATTCTGACAGCAGTTGACTTCTCAACCACGTGCATTCAGGGACAGAACAGTTCCTATATTATTCATGATGAACGTTTGTCCTTGTTGCTCAGACAACTCAAGTGATTAAAAAAAGTAAGCAAAATGCCTGTAATGTTAATAATAGTTTAAAGGTCACAGCTGCCAGGAGACGGGTGGGATTGCTAGAAACTTTAAAGTGTTGTGCAAAGAATAAATCACGCCTTTGTTCTGTTTACCCTGAATGGTTGCGCTGCCCCCATAAACTACGTTGACACTTCAGAGCAACACTCTGAACACTTATTGTTGTTGTATTTACACTTTGTAGATTTTGCACAACTGGTCTTCGTATCAAAGCGCAGACAGCTTTGCTCCCGTGTTTAACACTTATTAACATTGTGTTTGGATTTTGTGTGTTAGCTGACTAAGTGGACTCACACGTCCTCTGAGTTAGTGCATCCAGAGCTGTAATGCCACTGGCTCTGCAGCTAAGAATTTTCATAAACCAGAAAGTATTTGGATATTAAAAAAAAAAAAGACTCAAGATTATTTATTTTTTAAAGTAGTTGAGTAATTTAACATCCGTAATCAATTCTTCAGTTGCCCCTGAACAGGACTGACTTTCATGGGATCAGCATGCATTTTTACCCGAGGCCAAAATATGACCATTGGGTATTGCGAAGACTTGGCGTCTGTCTGTCTGTGCTCAGCATAACTCCAGTCCCTTTAATGCCCAGGTCTTCAAATTCACAGGGAACATTCTTGAGACACAGACCTTGGATAAGTTCAAAGATCGCTAACCTCAACCTATTTTAAGAAGTCAAAAGGTCACATTCTGTTTTATTTTATGCTCATACAGCTGAGGGTATTTTAGCATTGCGTTATACATATGTTTTTACTGTGGCATTTAGTTTTGTTTATTCCTATTTGTTCTACTCCCATTTCGTCTACACTGAAATTCCCATTTCATCCTAGGCAAAATTCCCATTTGGTCTACTCTCATTTGGTCTAAACTCATTTTGACCACTATTCCCATATCGTCTACTACCCAAAAGTGTTGATCTTATAAATAAATCAAAGAGGAGTGATATTGCCACATGAAATTTTCTAATAACATGCTATTGGAGGTGTCAAGTGATTTGCTAAGGTGTGGCTTGCAAACTGATATTTAACATGTGAAATAAATACTGTAAAAACTAATAACGTGTTGTTGTCATTTAAGACATAGACAGTGGAAAATAAACAATAAAATAAAAACTGTGCTTTTAGACAAATGGAGACGACATGGGAAAGCTCTCAAAATAGGGTGTAGATGAAATGGGACATACATACGAAATGGGAAGTTACCTTTAGTTTTAAAGGGGTCTCACAGTGTAAAAAAAATTATTTCCTAGTGGAGGAAGTCTGATATGAAACTCCAACTATAACTAACAGTTATGTTCCTCAATTCTATGATTGCGCATGTCGAAACTACTTTAAGCAAAGATTTTGGACAAAAATTGTTCGATTTACACTTTTGTGAAAGACAGACCCCTCACCAGTTTGAAGATTTTATTTAATTTTTTTTATTAATTAATTTTTCTTTGCATTTCTTTTTTTAAGTGGGGGAGGGGTGCCATAATAATAATAATAATAATAATATTATTATTATTATTATTTTTTTTTTTTGTGGTCTAAAATTTTAGGTTCCTTAAACCTTTGCACAGTAATTTATGTATAGACTAATATAAATTTGGGGTATGCCGGCTGACAGTGAATTGGGTTTGAAAACACTTCCTGTTGCTCTTCTGGCTTTTTTTTTTTTGTTGTTGTTGTAATTGCGCTGTTTATTATTATATTATTATTAGGGCCCGAGTAGGCAACGCCCTACGAGGACCCTGTTGTAATTGCGCTGTTTATTATTATTATTCTCACTTTTGAAATCGAAATTTCGGCCTCTTCACATGCTCAAAAACTCACCAAACTTTCCGGCTGGATCCGAAATTCGATATTTTAGGGGCGTCGCACATGGTCGCAGCGAAATAGCGCCCCCTAGAAATTTTCAAAAACCCGTCAGCATTGTGCTTTTTTCATCGTAGCCTCACGAAATTCGGTTCACATATTTACCATGCCAGGATGCACAAAAAAGTCTCTTACTGTCATGGTGGAATATCGACAGGAAGTCGGCCATTTTGATTTAAAGTTTCGATTTTGAGCAAATTTTTGTCATTTTTGGCCATTTCCACTACTTACATTTGAACGAACTCGTCCTAGGGATTTCATCCGATCTTCTTCAAATTTGGTCAACATCACAACACAATGGTTATCAAAAGATTTTAATTAAGTCAAAAGGCGTGGCTGCTAGGGGTCGTCAAACTTTGGCGAGCTTTTGGGAGCACGCCATTTCACTTCGAACGGCTGTCACGCCCACATACTTCATCGTAGATCCTTCAAACTTGCTGGACATGATGAGGGCTCCACCCTGAACGTCTACATATCTTATGTTCCCACCTCCGCCATAGCGCCCCCCCGGTGGTGGCGGGAAGTGTCCTATTTTTAATTTAAGAGGTCCTGATGTCACATACTTAACCCAATCAACTTCATTCCACTTCTAAAACATGCAGAACAAATTGGTGAACGTAGGCGATGAACGCTGTGAAGTTACAAGTAACGGCGTCCATATGGCGGCGTGCCGAATATTGCCCATTCACCATGAAATTACGTTCTTCCTTCTGACAGCTTTAATTTTGTCACATCATCATGAAAATTGATACACAGGTCAAGCACGACAACCTCTTACAATTCATAGGGGCGTCGCCCATGGGCGGGGCAAAATGCCTCAATAGCGCCCCCTTGAAACTTTCAAAAACCCCTCCCCATAGGGTTTTTTTTGGAGTAGGGAGATGAAAATTGGTACACATGTGTGACTTGCATAGACGTACAAAAAAGTCTCTTGCACCATGGGTCTACTCCAAACAGGAAGTTGGCCATTTTGAATTTTCTTGTCATTTTGGCGTGATTTCCACATGTTGTATTTGAACGAACTCCTCCTAGGGATTTTCTCCAATGTACATCAAATTTCTTCCAGGTCACCCAGAGATGATACTGACCAAACATTATCGAAAGCTTTTCTTTATGTTGAAAGGTGTGGCCGCTATGGCGCCGCCATTTTGACCCTTCGCCATGGAACATCATACTTAAACAGGTACTGAAGTCACATAGTTAACCCCATGAACTTCCTTCCACTTCTAAAACATGCACAACAAGTTGTTGAACGTAGGCGATGATCACCGTGAACTTACGAGTAACGGCTTCTGTGTGGCAGCATACCAAATATCGCCCCTTCGCCATGAAATTACGTTCTTCCTTTTGACGGCTTTAATTTTGTCACATCATCGTGAAAATTGATACACAAGTCAAGCACGACAACCTCTTACAATTCATAGGGGCCTCGCCCATGGGCTGGGCAAAATGCCTCAATACCGCCCCCTTGAATATTTCAAAAACCCCTCCCCATAGGGGTTTTTTTTTTTGGAGTAGGGAGATGAAAATTGGTACACGTGTGACTTGCATAGACGTACAAAAAAGTCTCTTGCACCATCAGTCTACTCCAAACAGGAAGTCGACCATTTTGAATTTTCTTCTCATTTTGCAATGATTTCCACATGTTGTATTTGAACAAACTCCTCCTAGGGATTTCGTCCAATGCACTTCAAATTTCTTTGACAGCATCCAGAGATGACACTGACCAAAAGTTATCGAAAGCTTTTCTCTATGTTGAAGGGTGTGGCCGCTATGGTGCCGCCATTTTGACCCTTTGCCATGGAACATCAAGTCATGATAACTCCTTCATGCTTTGCCTGATTGACTTGAAACTTCACATGTATGATGACGGTTGGCCCCTGAACACACCCAGCCCCTCTGTTTGTACACTGAGCGCCCCCTAGTGGATGAACAATCAACATGTCATAACTCCTTGATGCATTGTGTGATTTGTTTAAAATTTTAACTGTGTGATGAGTGGTTGCCCCTGCATGCACATGCCCACATGTGGTCACAAGAGAACACACTGCCCTGGGTAGGTGGTCGCGCGGAACGAGGGCCCGTATATGACTGCTTGCAGTCCTAGTTTTTTTTTGTTTTTTTTTTTTACTGGCGCATTGTGAAGACCTGCAAATTTCCATGTAAGTAAAATTGATGTTGAGGAATTTTAAGTACTACAGACAGCAGAATGCTAATCTGCGCTTGACAGCCACAGAACTGCAGAGTTGTGTTGTTTCGTTAGCAAACGCTTCAAAGGGCTGTCAGGACATCTTCCACGTACAATTTCTCCAAACCTAGTTAGGTTGCTTTCAAGGTCTGTGTAAGAAATGCATTTGTTACCTCTGGGAGTTTCACAAACTGGCAGTTGGAATAATTGAAATGATGTAAAATCACTTCTGTGTGATTTGTCTTTTTCCTGTGATCGTTTAAGTCACCTGAATAACATTTTTTTTAGGGGATTAAACAGCCTCGCTCCTTGTGGAATCATGGGTCTATTTTCGATTTTTACATCCAAAATCAGGTCTCTGTGTTCAGCGGTGTTTAAAATATGATAATGTACAAGGTTGCACATGAGGCATCAATTATACAAGCTTCTGTTTGCATGCGAGTGCAGTGAAAAATTCACCATAATTAAGTTTCCAGTGCGGCTTTCAGGTGACTTGACTTGGAATGTCAAGAAATTTTTGTGTCACAGTCTGCATGGAATTATGTTGTCATGCTTGCATCGGTATGTGTGGACACAAAATGTCAGCAACAGTAAATCAGTATACCCGATAACTTGCAGGTCAGGTACCCCAGGGAAGTAGATGAACCGATTAGAATTGAGCTGTTGTGTAAATATATTTGCATGTTAATGAGGACAAAGTGGTTATTTATTTTTAAATGGCTGAAACAATAAAGAGCAGACACTTGGTGCTTACAGCATGAGTTGATTAGATTTGAGGTTTGTTTGCTTCATTTACTGTATTTACTGAAGTATAAAGCTTGCATGAATGTGATCCCCCGCACTGGCAAGCAATCCTCCGTGTCATTGCGTAAACTGTGAGGTTGAGAAAATTTTTAAATGTTCAAAATTTCTGCCACGCATAAATTTCGTGCCACTTGCATGAACTAGCCATGAATATTGACACAACGAATTGTGTGCCAATGCGGGGATCAAATTCAAGCAAGTATCAAAGTGACTTAAGTCTTTTTTTTTTTTTTTTTTTTTCCTGTACACAATGAAAATGGTCCACCAAGATAAAAAATAAATATAAAATGTTAAAGTACTCTGTTTCTGATCCGCACCACACAGTGCAGTACCAACCCGAACCACTGGGTGGAAATGGGGCTGTCGGCATACGCTGGTTAATGGTCAAGGTGTGACAGCTGCGCTAATTTATTAGATGTGCGCCAGCATTTTTAATATGGCCGACATACGAAGGCTAAATCGTCAAGGGCCTTACGATCCTCTTGTCTTACATACAGTTTGTACATGTTCAATAAAGCCCCTCTATCAGTCAGTCAATCAAAAACAATATGTTTTATGAGTGGAAGTTGTGCAAATCAAGGAATATTTGCAGATCACCCTGTGTGCATTTGCAGGTATTGAGACAAATTTAACTTCATAGCAAGTTAGCTTCGAGTTAGCGGAAGTTAGCATGCACATGAACACTTGCAAAATGTCTTAAATGACTCCAGAGGTATTGTCAGGTTATAAAAACAGCGTGTTCAGTATTAGAAGTGTTTGTTTCTCACTAGCTTTTACACAATATATGACAGAGGATATGTTTACACAAAAACAAAACGGAGTTTTGCAGCTTGCTACCAGCCTGTGATGTCACCATGCTAACATCCACAAAATGTCTTGTAAAGTTCAGAGGTGCTACTTGGTTCCAAAAACAGCATTTTCATTTTTAAAAGTGTTTATTTTCATTTTTAGAAGTGTTTGTCTCGCTTGCTTTTAAATAATATTTAAGAAACATATCTAAACACGCAAAACAAAGCGATTTTTGAGAGAACAGCCACTGACATCACAGTGCAGCTCTACTATGATTGGCTGCCAAACCAGCCATTCAAAAAAACTGCAACAGCAAAACTGAACAGATTAAAACAGAATGTGACATTTTAATCTCTTAAAATATGTCAATGTTAGCCATCTTTGAACTTGTCAAAGGTCTGTGTCCCAAGAATATTCCCTGTGAATTTGAAGACTCTGGGAGTAATCAGATTGGAGTTATGCTGTGCACAGACGGATGAGTGCAAAGCCTTCACAATACCCGATGGCCATATTTGATGGCCTTGGTATTTATATAGATCTTTCCCAGAAATTAAAGTACAAAACAAAATAGACTACTAATAAAATAATAAATGCTAATAAGAAAAAGTACACCAAAGCAGTGCATAAAAATATATAATCAGATGGGACACACAGTACTTCCATTCTGAGGCTGATAGAAATTGGTTCTTGTGAAGATAAATTTTAACAATAAATACTAGGCGCTTGATACGTTCACCATAGGTGCCCCTGGAAAATAGATGATTACATTTTTGGGTTGTTGGGTACATATATTTGCATACTATTGAGAATTAAGAGGATTTTTAAAAAAAAGGCTTTTTAGGGTGACTTGACGTGAACCAATTATCGTGTGCCTCAATTATATTTTTCTGCCTATTAATTATAGGTTTGTGCTGTTTACTTTGTATAATGGAACAGAACCATATTTTATGTGGTTACTGCCCAAGAAAGTACAAAAGGTGCACAGCAGAACACCTTGAGTCCATTTGTTTTTTTTTGTTTTTTTTTCCCTCCTGGTATTTGCAACAACAGTGATAACAGCATTCCACAGTAATGACTGCTCTGCAGATACGGGCCAGACCCTGAACCAGAGGAATTGAAACCATGTTTTCCATTTAACTCAAATAATTTCAACGGTAACATTCAACAACATGCTCGCCTTGTGTAACATGTCTGCCTGCATAAACCACCTTGTTTTCATATCGTCACGCTTGCTTGCCAACATTCCAGATCAACTGCATCAAGTTGTGCATTGCCACATGGATTTAGTGGCTTAAAGATGCAACAGTGTTGTCGAGGGGATCTGGAGTCGGACCTCGCGTAATCGCATGCCAGCGCAAAGGATTTAGCCCGTAATGCTTTGCGAGAAGGGCAGCATGATGGTTTAGTGGTTCGCGCTGTTGCCTCACAGCGAGAAGGTTATGGGATCGATTCCCAACTGTGGCCTTTCTGTATGGAGTGTGCATGTTCTCCCCGTGTTTTTGTGGGTTTCATACGGATGCTCCGGCTTCCTCCCACGTCTAAAGACAAGCAGATTAGTTGAATTTTAAACTATAAATTGTCCGTAGGTGTGTGTGTGCTGTCCAGGGTGCTCCAGCCCCTCATGACCCCAACTTGGATAAGCAGTTGAAGGTGTGTGTGCACTTTGAGAGAGCACACACATGGAAAAAAAGGATCTGCTGACACATCACAGATGGTCCTCTCACCCACGACACTCTCTCGCTTTCTCGTTTTCATCTGCCCCAGGCCATGGAAATCACACTCACCCTGTCAACTTTACCACCATGCATCCACACACCTGTTTTTAAGCATGTGTTTCTGTTGATTTTTAAAAGGCAGGTGACCGGGTTCACTGAATTTTCATCCGTTCATTCAGTGTGCTTATGGTTTCATTAGTGAGCTAACTGAGTCAGGAAATGAACTCAAATCCCCTTTGAGGGGCCACGTTCTTTAGGTGGATCAGACTGTGCGGTACACAGGGGGCCTGAGGACTCTGTGCCAGACTAGCTACTTTGATACTTCCCCTCTGAGCAGCAGGCAGACGACCCCACCATGACCCCTGTTAGATAACATGGAGATATATACAATATAAAACATTGTAGTTCCAGTAAAAAGAACAACCAAGGTCTACTCGTTACCAAGGTGTAGTTGTGGTAATAACATGAATCATTTACAAGATTTTATTACTGTCCAGGTGAACTTGCAAGAAAGTCCACAGATCTGCAAGACTTGAGACCAAACATCCTGTCCGGTCAACCCCTACAAAGGTAAAACAATGCTTAAAATACCTGTTTTATAAAAATGGTCAATTGGAATACTAATTTTTGTTTGTGTTGTGACAGAAAAAGGGCTTTCAGATACACTCCTGGGATCTTGGAGAGGATCAGTGGCCGAGACAGCGATCAAGAGGAAAATGTGGACAGCCCTGTGAGCCCCAGGCCTCCTTACTTGTCAAAGACCAGCAGCTCTGAGTGGAACAGCTCAGACGACCTTGCTGGTCCCTTTTCTGAACAAGAAGATGCAAGTACTGTTCCCCATGATGACACGTTCTCGCACAATTATCCCCCACGTTTACCCCCCAAGACCTATCTCAACAGTCCGACTGCCTCATCCAACACCCACTCCCAACAGCCGGACACATACAGTGAACCGAGAAGTGGTTTGTCCTCCTGGTCTCGCACCACCCTTCGTAGGTGGATTGAGACCCCCGCTGAGCACAGGCTTTCATCAGATGCCAGCTCTAAGTCAGGGTCATCAGACCAGGAGAGAAACGATCTCTCAGCCAGTGAGAGTGACGAGAGGTTACCCAGTCCAAACCCTTTAAACATTGATGGGATGGACTCCTCTGCTCAGACAGATCGGGTTCTTCCCACCACTTACTTTTCAGTGGATAACTGTATGACGGACACCTACCGGGCCAAATACCACAAAAGGCCCGGCGCGTACGTGATGCCCGACATGAAAGTGGAGGACAATTCTTCATCAGGAGAGAGTGATGTCGAAGAGACCTCGGTACCAGATGTTTCGTCTCCAGAGCCTTCCAAAAACACAACTGAGACAGGTATCTGAAACTGTTACAGACCTGCTCAGTGCTTACCAGACTTTTGTCTTCATTCATTTGTTGATTTAATTCTTTGTTTTTGTTTTTCAGGCTATTCCACCACTAAGACGGTTGCAAAATGGAACCCAGTTACTCCAAAAGGACTTGACGAACATGGTTTCCTTTGATTTTTCGAGAAGAAACCTCATGTGACCCAAGAAGTGGATGCTAGCATCAGCTGTAATGCACTAGGATCGCTCCAGTTTGACTCCTGCAGTGACGCTTACAGTGTCAGAATTGTTGAGATAATGAGTCTTAATGCCAAAGAGACTTCTCCAGCTGTGAATCGCTGCGGTAACGCAGACAAACGTGGCCCGATAGCAGTAGCACCGTGGTGACATAGGCGCTAAAGAGTGACAGAGTCTTATAGATTTTGAACCGAGTTTGAATTTGCACCAGATAGAAGGGCACTTGATGCTGTTTGTTGACTCCATGTTTTGGACTTCAAATGTGGTTCAACTACTGAGGAATGCGTCACAAAACGCCACTTTACCCATGAGAGATTAAGATTCGCTGTATGGATCTTTGTTCAAGCAGTCTTACTGGAATTTCCATATGTGGAGTGTGCTGCTATTTAACAACTGATGGGAACGTGTTGAAGAAAACGAAGATCGTGCTAGCATATACAGACGCGCTAACCGCAATTTCATTAATATGGCTTGGCAGCAGCCTCGCATGTCGGCATAACGACATCCAGAGTAGACTGTTTTCCGTTCCGTAAAGCCGGCAATTCCTGGAAAACCTTTATCGTTGGTTCCATTTATCCCCCTTTCCATTATGTTGAGCTGTTTTTCACATAATGTAACTTTTAAGCAGAAATAGTTTCCAGTAGTATTCAGAAAAATTCAATCAATCAATTTTATTTATATAGCGCCAAATCACAACAAACAGTTGCCCCAAGGTGCTTTATATTGTAAGGCAAGGCCATACAATAATTACGTAAAAATCCCAACGGTCAAAACGACCCCCTGTGAGCAAGCACCTGGCGACAGTGGGAAGGAAATACTCCCTTTTAACAGGAAGAAACCTCCAGCAGAACCAGGCTCAGGGAGGGGCAGTCTTCTGCTAGGACTGGTTGGGGCTGAGGGAGAGAACCAGGAAAAAAACATGCTGTGGAGGGGAGCAGAGATCAATCACTAATGATTAAATGCAGAGTGGTGCATACAGAGCAAAAAGAGAAAGAAACACTCAGTGCATCATGTGAACCCCCCAGCAGTCTAAGTCTATAGCAGCATAACTAAGGGATGGTTCAGGGTCACCTGATCCAGCCCTAACTATAAGCTTTAGCAAAAAGGAAAGTTTTAAGCCTAATCTTAAAAGTAGAGAGGGTGTCTGTCTCCCTGATCTGAATTGGGAGCTGGTTCCACAGGAGAGGAGCCTGAAAGCTGAAGGCTCTGCCTCCCATTCTACTCTTACAAACCCTAGGAACTACAAGTAAGCCTGCAGTCTGAGAGCGAAGCGCTCTATTGGGGTGATATGGTACTATGAGGTCCCTAAGATAAGATGGGACCTGATTATTCAAAACCTTATAAGTAAGATGAAGAATTTAAATTTTTTTTTCTAGAATTAACAGGAAGCCAATGAAGAGAGGCCAATATGGGTGAGATATGCTCTGTCCTTCTAGTCCCCGTTAGTACTCTAGCTGCAGCATTTTGAATTAACTGAAGGCTTTTCAGGGAACTTTTAGGACAACCTGATAATAATGAATTACAATAGTCCAGCCTAGAGGAAATAAATGCATGAATTAGTTTTTCAGCATCACTCTGAGACAAGACCTTTCTAATTTTAGAGATATTGCGTAAATGCAAAAAAGCAGTCCTACATATTTGTTTAATATGCGCATTGAATGACATATCCTGATCGAAAATGACTCCAAGATTTCTCACAGTATTACTAGAGGTCAGGGTAATGCCATCCAGAGTAAGGATCTGGTTAGACACCATGTTTCTAAGATTTGTGGGGCCAAGTACAATAACTTCTTTGTCTGTAAGACAATCATGCAGTTTAGCTAATTGGTGTGTGTCCTCTGGCTTCATGGATAGATAAAGCTGGGTATCGTCTGCGTAACAATGAAAATTTAAGCAATGCCGTCTAATAATACTGCCTAAGGGAAACATGTATAAAGTGAATAAAATTGGTCCTAGCACAGAACCTTGTGGAACTCCATAACTAACCTTAGTCTGTGAAGAAGATTCCCCATTTACATGAACAAATTGTAATCTGTTAGACAAATATGATTCAAACCACCGCAGCGCAGTGCCTTTAATACCTATGGCATGCTCTAATCTCTGTAATAAAATTTTATGGTCAACAGTATCAAAAGCAGCACTGAGGTCTAACAGAACAAGCACAGAGATGAGTCCACTGTCTGAGGCCATAAGATCATTTGTAACCTTCACTAATGCTGTTTCTGTACTATGATGAATTCTAAAACCTGACTGAAACTCTTCAATAGACCATTCCTCTGCAGATGATCAGTTAGCTGTTTTACAACTACCCTTTCAAGAATTTTTGAGAGAAAGAAGGTTGAGATTGGCCTATAATTAGCTAAGATAGCTGGGTCAAGTGATGGCTTTTTAAGTAATGGTTTAATTACTGCCACCTTAAAAGCCGTGGTACATAGCCAACTAATAAAGATAGATTGATCATATTAAGATCGAAGCATTAAATAATGGTAGGGCTTCCTTGAGCAGCCTGGTAGGAATGGGGTCTAATAGACATGTTGATGGTTGGAGAAGTAACTAATGAAATAACTCAGACAGAAAAATTGGAGAGAAAGAGTCTAACCAAATACCGGCATCACTGAAAGCAGCCAAAGATAACGATACGTCTTTGGGATGGTTATGAGTAATTTTTCTCTAATAGTTAAAAATTTTATTAGCAAAGAAAGTCATGAAGTCATTACTAGTTAAAGTTAAAGTTAAATAGAGCTCTGACTCTTTGTCAGCCTGGCTACAGTGCTGAAAAGAAACCTGGGGTTGTTCTTATTTTCTTCAATTAGTGAGAGTAGTAAGATGTCCTAGCTTTACGGAGGGCTTTTTTATAGAGCAACAGACTCTTTTTCCAGGCTAAGTGAGATCTTCTAAATTAGTGAGATGCCATTTCCTCTCCAACGTACGGGTTATCTGCTTTAAGCTGCGAGTTTGTCAGTTATACCACGGAAGTCAGGCACTTCTGATTTAAAGCTCTCTTTTTCAGAGGAGCTACAGCATCCAAAGTGTCTTCAATGAGGATGTAAAACTATTGATGAGATACTCTATCTCACTTACAGAGTTTAGGTAGCTACTCTGCACTGTGTTGGTATATGGCATTAGAGAACATGAAGGAATCATATCCTTAAACCTAGTTACAGTGCTTTCTGAAAGACTTCTAGTGTAATGAAACTTATTCCCCACTGCTGGGTAGTCCATCAGAGTAAATGTTATTAAGAAATGATCAGACAGAAGGGAGTTTTCAGGGAATACTGTTAAGTCTTCAATTTCCATACTATAAGTCAGAACAAGATCTAAGGTATGATTAAAGTGGTGGGTGGACTCATTTACATTTTGAGCAAAGCCAATTGTCTAATAATAGATTAAATGCAGTGTTGAGGCTGTCATTCTCAGCATCTGTGTGGATGTTAAAATCGCCCACTATAATTATCTGAGCTAAGCACTAAGTCAGACAAAAGGTCTGAAAATTCACAGAGAAACTCACAGTAACGACCAGGTGGACGATAGATAATAACAAATAAAACTGTTTTTGGACTTCCAATTTGGATGGACAAGACTAAGAGTCAAGCTTTCAATGAATTAAAGCTCTGTCTGGGTTTTTGATTAATTAATAAGCTGGAATGGAAGATTGCTGCTAATCCTCCGCCTTGGCCCGTGCTACGAGCATTCTGGCAGTTAGTGTGACTCGGGGTGTTGACTCATTTAAACTAACATATTCATCCTGCTGTAACCAGGTTTCTGTAAGGCAGAATAAATCAATATGTTGATCAATTATTATATCATTTACTAACAGGGACTTAGAAGCTTTCCCGGCTGCTCGGGATCTGCCAGAGGGAAACGAACGGCTGCTAAGCTACCTTGGTCGCACCGACTCAGGGGCCTGGCTAGCTGTAGAATTTTCCACTGTGCGGAGCCGAGTCTCCAATTCGCCCAGCCTGGCCTCCAAAGCTACGAATAAGCTACACTTATTACAAGTACCGTTACTGCTAAAGGAGGCCGAGGAATAACTAAACATTTCACACCCAGAGCAGAAAAGTGCAGGAGAGACGGGAGAAGCCGCCATGCTAAACCGGCTAAGAGCTAGTAGCTGCGCTAAGCTAGGGGATTCCTAAAAACACACAAAGTGAATAATGTGTAAATAATTTAGAGGTGATTCAGCAGAGGGAGTGCTTTAGTTAAGGCACATGAAGATTACACTGTGAAACAAATTGTTATCTAGTTAACTAGATCAATCTAACTGCGCAGATTAAACAGCTAACAGATACAGCAAAACACCGCTGTGCTCCACAACAGGAAGTGATACAATACCGCAGTGAGAGCCAACCACCAGTAGAGGCAAGCCATCTACTGCCTTCTAAAACAAGCCATCTAAAAATTGTTGTAGATTGCGGAGGCTTGTTTTGATATGTTGAGTACGATATTGGCAGCGACTGAAAACGAGTTCCTAAAGGTCTGCACAGGAACAAAATGCTCATCTTTTCCGAGCCGTGTTGGCGTTGACAGATTACGCTTGATTGGCGTCTCCAACACTCCTGCTTGTTCTTTTGCACCTGTACAGTCGGCATTTGGTAATTTATTTTACAATCTAATGTGCCACGAATCTCTGATAGCCAGCGTGCCTGTCCGGGGGCGGTAAAGTAACGGGCAAAGATGAAGTAGTTGTTTATTTGTACATTGTCTGGCACATTTACTTGAGGCATGCTTCTCACATGCACACAGAATCCCATCATACCTTTTTTTTTTTTTTTTTTTTCTTTGTACTGTATTCTTTTTACACTCTTTTTTTTTTTTTAAGTCAAGCAGATTATATTTCTTAAAATCAGCTCAAGGTTTTGCAGTACATCTGCAGTGGTAGGACCTGGATGTGAATGATTTAGTGTCATCTACTGCTATACAGTTGTGGCTTTTTATTGTTTTTAAGGGAATATTAAATCTCATGACCTACTTTTGTTTTTAATTAGTTTTTTCGAACAGAGGAAGTGGGTCATAGTTTCCAGTCCTCTACAGAATCTGATGTACAGTGCCTTTTGTGCTTTTGTATGGCAAAACAAATTGGAACCATGATTTGTACAATTCATTTATTGTGGAGATTTTATTGTAACATTTTATTTTTATTGATGATATATAAAACTTTTATTTAACCACATCCATGTGTCAGGCTGTTTTTACATGAAAAACTGGACAATGCAGACTTGTTTTATAGTCATTATGCTAACACTGAAAATGTTTTGAAATTGATGTTGTCTTTTATGGGGTGGGGTGAAATACATGTTGGGGATGAAAAAGTGTTTTGGTGCCATCTGCTGTTGATGTCAACCTTTAGAAGAATGATTTTTATTTGGGACAGGCAGAATAGACATTTTATTGAGCCATTGCATTGACATTGAGAACAAAGACAATTATCACAAAAAGCTAATGCAATTTTTTTTTCCCCAATCAATTAATGAATGAAATAAAAGGTACTACAGAAGTTGTGATGATTACAGAATGCCTACTTTAAGATTCATGTGTCTTATTGGAATTTTGCTCAATGAATCTTGGACACCGGGCTCACCTGTCATAATTGACCTTTGTTTTTGTCACCTTTTATGGTCAACAAGTAAAGAATTGACACCCAAATCTCGCTTATTGAAGAAGCAGAGCAAAATTAAAATGTTCACCCTTTCTTCCTCCAGAGGGAAGTAGAGGACTTGGTAACCAATTTTGCAATGACAGAAAATAAGCTCTAATTTGAGCTGTTGAGGAATGTTTTCCTATTGAAAATCAATTGGCCTGAATGTCAATATGAATTTTTATTTTGAAACACTTACTGCTGTTTGCTACATTCCATAAACTGCAACATTTCATTACATATTTTTAAGGTGTTTGCACTTTTGGAACAGATATATCCTTAATGAAAACCGCCACTATGTTAACTTGTAGTAAGTGACATAATGAGAGATTGAATGTATAAGCAACTGTGGGAAGGATGTGCATGTGGAGCAGCCTGTGTTAAGAATAACTAAAAATGCCATACTGCATTTTACAGGTGGCTCACTTCCGAACACACTAAGGTGAGACTCTAACCAGTAAATTTACACTCCTCTGGTCTTGACCGACAGACCAAGATTGTGAATACAAGGGACGGAATGAGGTTCCTCCACTGGATATCTGGTCTCACTTAGGGACAGGGTGAGAAGATTAAATATCCAGATTGATTTGATGCTTCTTCACATCAAAAGAAGCACACTGGTTGCTGAAACATCTGGTGAGGATGTCCCCATGACACCCGAGCATGAAACAGATGAAAGTCTATAACTCTTATTGGATGGGACACCCCTTCATCACAGATTACTTGCCCAGCCAAGGTTGGGATTTGACAAAAGTTTCTTGTCCGGTAGATATTTAAATGTATTGAGGTTGCGTCTCCATCTATTATTCACGACTTAACATGGACAGGAAGAAACCTTCAGCAGAACCAGACACGAAAAAGAGGCAATCTGCTGTGACCAGTCGGGCCACTTCAGTTGTTTTCCAGACTAAAAAGGGGTAAATGTGTCCTGCCTTTCAATCCTCTGCTCATCACTGCAAGATCCATCTATCCCAGTTGGTAAAATCTTCGCTGTCTCCTGGAGCGTGTGCGTGAGAGTTTCTTTCCTCCGCCATCCGTCAGAGCAGGCCTCAGCCTGTCAGCGTGGGCTCCTCTTCTGCAGCTGCCGTACTTCATTAGGAGCCATCAGCCGAGCTCAGTGCTCTGCTGTCAGAGTCAGACTTCTGTTTTCCCCGTTTCTCCTCCCCGTGCTCCCGCTCTCTTTCTGTCTCTGTCTCTTTGTCACAAACTGTCCCTGGAGCTCGCTCACATCCTTCATCCTCATATGATTTCTCAGAGTGTCAGCTCACTCGCGTGTTCTTTTCTTGCTTAAAATTTCCCCATGCCCTTGCTTTGCACCATCTCTTCTCGCTCTTGCTTTCAGGAGACGCTTTTTTTGTCCCTCCTTCATAATTCCTTTCAGTATAATCCTTAAACATTGTCTTGGAATGCTGCCATCATGATTTTCTCTCACACAGGATATGTGGGTAGCATTCTTTTTAAAATGTATTTATTAAAGTACATTACAGTCTATTTTGTCTAAATGTTATAAAAATGTGTCCTGTTACATTTGGGACACCGACTTCATGCAAAAATCTTTAAAAGCTTCAGGAAATATTGGCTAATGTCTGCACTCGCTACTTTGTAGCTGCTGCGTTGTCATTATCATTATTAATAATTGACAGTTACAATTATGAAAGTATTAATTAAAATCACTAAATGATAGTTACTCAATGAACACACATAAACATAAAACATTATTAGTTTAAGAGACATTTTAAGACAGCTACATGCTACTTGGCCAAGCTAGCTTGGAAACCCATTGTAGTTCCTGACCAAAGCTAACATGGCGTTAGCATAGATATAATTGAAAAAATACATCAACGGAACAGATTTTTACAATCCTGTAGTTTTTCACAACTCATTCCAAATTATAATGATCTGTTTTTAGAAAAGTTTATAAATTGACTGGGCAGGCTTATATACAAACAGATTAAATATATAGCCATATATTGCTCCTGTTTTGGACATTGTGGACCTCCATTTGAATAGACAATGTAGAAAAGTTTCAAATATGTGTAAGCAAATTGTAAAACATTGATTTATGGCTTTGAATTATCTCAACCAAGCTATGTTTTTAAAACTTTAATTTACATTACAATTCATATTTATACTCTTATTCCTTGCACATTATTTGCACAAAAGTCTTTGAATTGATGGCTTATTGTCATCGTTGATAACTTATGATTCACGGTTAAACCGCTTGTTTGCTTTAGCGCCCAGTTATTTATCTGATTTAACAATTTATGAGCTAACAGGCAATTAGCAGCCTGTGCAAAATAAATACTTTGCAGTGTTTAAATAACTAAACTTGACCAAGACATTATAACTTCAAGATTCTGCTACAATTTGCCTAACTAGTTGTTTTATTAGATAGCATATAAAAATGTTAGCTGGTTTATTTAATCGCTTTGATATTTATCTCATTTATTGTATCTGTTCAGGGCAGGGGTGGTGGCCAAGTGGTTAACGCGCTTGGTTTCAGTTCAGAAGGTTCAAATCCCACCCCTGCCACATTTCTCCATGTAATGTGGAGTTGCGTCAGGAAGGGCATCCGGCGTAAAACCTGTGCCAATTCAACATGCAGATCCACCTTGGATTTGCTGTGGCGACCCCAAGTGCAAACAAGGGAGCAGCCGAAGGGACTTATTGTATCTGTTCAGGTATTTGATGTTATATTTTTAATTCCTGATTGTAGGTTGTATAAAGCTTATGTAGTTGTAATTTTGTTTTACATAAATATCTATCTATCTATCTATCTATCTGATCATTTTTGGGTAAACTATCTATTCTGTTGTAATTTTTTTTTTTTTTTTGTCTTGGTTTGTTGTTTGTTATGACATTAGTTCCAGGTTTATTTGTGTGACCTGCAGCCACTGCTTGAGTTCAAAAGCAAAACATCTGATGACTTTTTTGTCAGTTGTCAGAAGGGGAAATTTACAGGGAGTCCCTGAAAGCATCATCAGAAATGCTCCAGGTGTCCTCCATTAAGGATGATCACGTGATGACTCTTGTTTTCTTATCATATACTGGGGGTTTAACTCATGAACTTGACAAAATATGTGTCAAATTCATGATTATTATACATTTTTAAAGGATTAGGAGGCACTTATAAGTTACACTATGATGAAAACAAATGTGATGTCTTTTTTTGGAGTTCAGTAAGGTTTGGATGGAACCTGGATGAAAAATTCAACCACCAACAGCGAGACTCTTCAACTGGTGAGTCATTGTGTGTTTGTATTGTCTCTCTGTGTTGCCTGGATAACCACAAAGTTCATGATTTTCAATTAGAATCTTGTAGGATTTGTGTGGAAGCAGGAAAAGCGCAGGTGAATCCAATGACATCAGTAATGAACGACATTCTCTTGAGGTGAACTTGTTTCCCTTGCCGGGCTGTTGCCAGATCTTTTAAGAGAAACAAGCCCTAAAGGCAACAAACAACAAAAAAACAAGTTCTTCCATAAGTTTCATATCTGATTTCATGAGGTGATCATCCTGTTAACTAAAAAACAAAAAACAGAAATAATAAAAAAACCCCACAAATTCAGAGAAACATTTTTTCAGAATGTTTATTTTTCTGTATTAATGAAGTCATTACAACATTAATTCAGAAAATAGTGATTTCTTTTGCGCTTCCAAAGCCGACTGTTGTTTTTGGAAGGGTGTTGCATGCTTCTGGTGTCAGATGAAGGCCTTAAACTGCTGAGCAGCATTAGAAATGGCTTTATCTTGAGTTTGGATTTGAATCAGTGTTAGAATTTGTTGTGAAATCCATGCAAAGTTTGGAAATTTGGACAACTGGTGCAGTGCCTGTCGGACATTTGTATTCGTGTAGAAACTTAAGCAGATTTTTCATGGATGGTCGTATGAGGTTGTGCTTGAAGGCGTCATGATTTAGACCGGCTCTGGGCGTTGATTCTTTTTCCCTTCACGTGCCCCAGCTTTGATTTATTAGTTGTTTATTCTGTTATGTTTTACGTTGTCACTTTTCCTTGTTACTTTTTATACTTTTAGCCATTGTTCAGTTCCATTCTAGTTTTGTTCAGCCGGTTTGTGTTTTTGTTCACTTGTTTATTTTGCTGTTCTCATTTGCGTTATCAGTTATGCTGTAATGTCGGATTTGTTTGTTGTTAACATGTAGTCACTGTTTTTCTTCTTGTTTGTTTAGCCACTTTGTTTTCTTAGTTTTTGTTTAGCTTTAGTATGTATTCTGATTAGTTTTCATGTTGATGCCCAGTTCTTTGCTGTATTTTACTCTGGCCCTGGTTTAGGTTTTAGCTTGGTTTGTAGTTCCTCGTTTCCCTCACACCCATTGTGTTCTCACTCCACATCACTGCACCTGCCTTGTGTCTGTCTCTCACTTTGTTTCTGTCTGCTTTGTGTTTTCATTCACTCATGCTCTTGGCACCTGTTCACATATCTTTGTCTTTTCTTCACTCCACCTTGTGTTGGCCTCCCTCACTATCTTGCATCATGCTTAATCTTTGTTCACTGGTCACACCCCTTTCTAGATTGTTCCTCACCTGCACCTTGTTAACTCCTGTCTTATTTAAATGCCTCCTAGCCACCACTCCCCTGCCAGTTTCTTTGTGTGTACACATCCTAGCGCTTGTATTCAGTCCTGTTTTACCTAGCCGTGGTTTTGAAATCTGCTGTGTTTTTGATGGCGCCTTTTGCCTCACCCCTGAATCCCGTTTGTTCGTGCCACGAACCCCTGCTTAATTATGACTGCGTATTTGCCAGAACATTGATTTCAATATTTACCACCCTAATGCAGAGTATGGAACATACTCCTTCCAGGAATTTAATATCATCGCCACACATGTTTTGTAAGTAATCATAAGCTAGAAAGCAGTCCTACAGTGCTTTTTGGTGACTTGACTGTTGCTTTACTGATATAGAAATCCACTGCTTACTTCAAAAAGAGACATAATACCAGCTTGTCACATTTATTTTTTCCCACCTGATCTCTCCTTTTGCCTATTTGTGATTATTATTCGTCTGCTTTCCGCTTAAGCGTATCGCCCTGATGAGTGTGCACACGTGCATGCACAGCCCACAGGCTTGTGTTCTTGATGTCATCCTGACAAGCAGTAGGAACAGGATTACGGGTGGAGGCCCCTTTACTTGAGGCAGGAGAAAGTGTGAAATCTGATTGCTTTGGAAGATTTAAAAAATGGGACCCTGTGAAGTCACTGGAATCCTAAATATGAACAGACTGAAGACGTACAGCAGTAGGGTGTAGTCTGTTCCAGGGATTTGGCAGTTTTTCAGATTTGGGAGGGTAGCTTAATAGAAGACAGAAGACTGTGGGCTGTATAGGTGGCAGTATCTAGTTTTTGCAGCGCCTTTATGCAACTTTAAGTTTCGTTGCTGCACTGCTAAAATGTCCCGAAGGAAGCTGGAGACGGAGGATGTTAAAACGTGTTTATCTCCATGACATTGACTGTCATGTCTTGTGACAGATTTGTGCGTTTGGATCCACACTGCCTGCGCATCATCATTCCTGACCAAATTATTTGGTTGGTAATGGCCAAGATGGTGTCATCTTCTTCTTTATGAAGGCAAGATTTGTTGAGTGACAACCGATAATTGTTAGCATTAGCTGTGTGTGACTCCATGTGCTAACGCTTGTCGCTAATGTGGAATTGCATATGTCAGCACTAATCATGGTAGCCGCGTTATTTAGGATAAGATAAATTTTATTGATCCCACAGTGGGGAAAAATCACGTTGCAGAAGCAAGAGTCGTACAGTAGTGAAGAAAAAAAAATTACATTAAACAAAGGTGACTAAAGTATATTGTAATGTTTGCTGGTGGGTGCATAAATACTAATGTGAACAGATGAAAAATAGAATATGTGAGTATATATGTATAGGTTTGTATAGATATGGTCAAATTATTGCACAGTTGTGCATGTAATAAAGCACAAAAAGTAGCCGAATCCGTATTTCATAGTGCAAAATCAGCAGGTGGTTATCTGCTAAAAACATTTTAAGTTATTACACAGTCTGAATGCGGTTGGAATAAATGACTAGTCAGTCAAATTATTGACAAAAAACAAATGTTTATAGGCTCCAACGGGCCACTTGAGCCTAGCCAAAGAGAACAAACTGACACAATTTGATAACAAACTGGTGAGATCCTTCTCACAATTTGTATTTCAAAAAAGTGTAAAACTTCAGCCATTTTTTTCACAACTGTAAACTGCGCTTGTTAAGAAAAATTGCTGTCCTTCCTTCTATTCATATGGCAAAACTTTCCACATCCAAGAACTGTAGAACTTTCAAAATTTGAATTTTATATGTTAATACTGAGAGGTCAAAGATCTGGTGGCTTAAAAAAAATCAGAAATTTCTAAACACTTTTTTTTTTTTTGATTTTTGTTTTTACTGGATTTTGGGTTTCAAGTAGGAAAAGTATCGCCCATGACATGCTGGCAAAAACTGCTCAAATGTGCGGCAAGATCTTGACTGTTGATTCATTTGAGAAGTTACTGTTTGGTGAAAATAAGATGAGACGACGGCCAAAAATCAACTTACAGTTGTGTCCTTCACCCTTATGGGCAATTTTCTTGTATGATAATTACGCTCGAATTTTAATTATTCCCATTTTTTTTTCCCCAAATGAATGCACCCTAAAAACAACAGTGATGCAACAGATTGCACTGGGTATAATTTGGGTAAATAAATTGGCAGTCTGAGTTTGTTTGAGTTGCATTTCAAAATAAAAGTACAGCTTGTGCAATGCATTGAAATCTTTTGTTAAGTAAGTGAAATGAATGTAATTGTGGTGTTTATGTATAGACACTGGATGTCCTGGGCTGGATTAGATATTTGAAATGCAGAGAATTACTTTGACACTGTGTTTAAAAAAATAAAAAAATAAGCTGAGGATTCAAAGCAGAGAAGATAAAGTCAATACATTTTAAAAACGTGAGTGGGTTTATTCTATGCACATGGCAAAACCAGGGTTAAATTTGGCATTTTGTGCTAAATATCATAATGTTAGATTATAAGATTTTACAATATTTATATATATTCTACTTTGTATACATGCATCTGTAATATTGTTTCAAAATATCATTCACAAACTACCCTGTGACCTGATCCCGGATAAGTGGGTTGAAAATGAGTGAGTGATTCACAAACTGTCATCTTGTTGCAGCAACATAATGCATCAGCAGGGGGCAGTGATGCATTATGAAGTTGTTGCACTGCAGCCTCAGGTTGTGTATGTAACAAAGTCCTCTTGTCTGTTTCCACCACCTGTGTGCCTCTAAGTTGCTGCGTGAAATATAATGACTTGAACAACCGCACGGTGGAAAGCGCTGTCTTTTGGGAAGCAGAAACGGATGTGGCACCATGTTTGGATTCCTCCCCTGTCAGGCTTGAAGTGGAGGAGAGGTGCCACGCCAGTCGGGCACATTTTAAGATGAGTCCCATAATGCTGCTCATGTCTGACTGAAGTACTTCAGAGAAGATGAGTAGGGAATGCCACCGCATCCTCGGCAGCACTTTATTACCATGTTCTTGCCCCTGTTTGTTTGTTTTTCTGTTTGTGAACAGCCTGGAGCCCACAATTTTTCATATATCATTATGAAAATGTTACTGAAGATTCATATCCTGATAGGCCAGAACTGATTACATTTTCAAGGTCATAGGTCAAAGTCAGGAAAAATCTTGGAAAATTGGAAATATCCCTATCTTTAACACTGAAATAATTTTCAAAAATTCATAACTCTGTCAAAAAATATCATTTCTTTCATATTTACGAATGTTGTGTAGGAAGGTATCCTTTATCGATTGGCAAAGTTTGATCCGGATCTGATCCAGATTACAGATTTTGTGGCCATTTAAATTAACATTGAAAACCCCATTTAATGTATATTCTACATTATATCATTATGATACATGCTCCAATCACTCTCATATTTGAAAGTGAGATACAGACTCACACTCACTATCACCTGACAAAATGTGATCCGTATCTGATCTAGATTGTGGATTTTGTGAACATTTAAATTTAATATTGAAAAGCCCATTTGGTGTACATTTTGCATTATATCTCAATCAAAAGTGCCTCAATCTCTCTCATTTTTTATCTATATTTTGTATAATATCTTAGCTTATGAAAAGTCACTTCTAACAGGACTTTGACCTTGAAAATTCTTCCAAGGTAAACATTTGTGGAATTGGAAATTGTCAAAGGTTTTTGCGGTGCTCAAGTTAAAAACGAGCATCAATACTCAAGAAAATGCACCGAACTTAGTTTGGTTTCATCAAGTTTCCGACTTTTTTTTAATCTGTTCTCGTGCACCAACCTTGTCGTGACATTTTTGATCTGCAAGATCTCTTTCGTGCACAATAGAGCGAATACAAAGACTAGGCCAGAAAGACAAAAGTGAACTTTAAAATCACTTTGGATTGTTTTGTGTTGTGATATGAAAAATGTAATTGGCTCCTTATTTGGCGAAAGAATCTTTTAATCGAGACCACACAGAATAGTTTTTAGTCCTGCAACCCCGACCAGGTCCATTTTGAAGACTTGGGGATTTTGCTTGTGCACATTGAGAATTCTAGTAACGAAGCCGGTAACTGAATTTTGTCTACGTGCTTCCTGATTTTGTGTTAGTTCAAGGGCCATGTCAAGACAACAATGTCCGACAGTACAAATACTGATTCGCTGCATATTTTGGTAAGACTACCAGCTTGCCACGCCCTCTCTCCATTCTTGAAGAGTCACCTGTTCAGGCCATGCTATGCGTGTTTTGCATACCGGCTCAGTGAGATGCGACACAGAACACGGCAAAATGTTATTTTAGGACTACATTCTGCTTGCATTGACTTAAAGTATGTTGCTGCATGGACACACAAAGAACTGTGTAACTTTGCAACACGGAACTCCCACCATATTAAAATGTGAAACAAATAAAACACCTTCCCTGCTTTGCATTGTTGCGCAATCAATACTAATATAAAGCCTTTCAAAAGGGCAGCGAGTTTCTGATTTCAGCTGCTGTCTAAGATGATGCCAAGAACGTAGGTGTTTATTTTGCAGGAGCTTGTTGAAAACCCGCGCCTTGCAGTAGAAATGGGGCGTGACACCTCCTATACCCGTACATCCAGGCCCGTCGCTCTTGTAGTTTCCCTGGAAACCATTTCTGCACGCGCTGTGACTTCCAGGCTGGCCGGCCACGGATTCAGGTGGAGACACCAGCATCTTTGTGGGGCGTTGGGGAACCAGAAAGCAGTGAAATATAGGAGTTAGAGCCAGAGGAGTGTTTGCAAATGGCTGTGAATGCTGCAGGCTTATATGTGTTGATAACCGTGGATTAGCTCTGCCTTCTCCCCTGAAGCCGGTTCGACTGTGTGAGCCCTCTTCTCACCAGTCACCTCTCTGTGCAGAGGTTTCCATGCATGCACAAAGAACAGGTGCATGCACGAGTGCTATATTTTGTTTCGCTGTAGTTTATTGCCATCTTCTCCATTAATTTGCAGCACAGGAGGAATATATTGCACTGTATCCAACCTTGATTGAGGTTAAAGAAAAGGGGGGAATTTGTGTATTAGCCATTTAAAAATGCTCGCCTTTGTTTGGCTTGAAATTGCTTTGTTTGATGCTAAGGAGGGAATCGACCTTATCTTCCCCGCTTGTTTACACAGACCATGAATGCAGATAATTTCGTAATCAACATCCTCGCAGATTTGTGTGAACAGCTTTGGTTGCTAGGATCAGAGTGACATTGTGCAAGCAGACACAATTAATACTCTCAAAAGACTTTTGGTGTGCGTATTGACTGTTTTCTCCTCTGTTGGTTCTCTGCAAGCTGCAAATTAAACTTGTCATTTTAAGCTGAGCCTGTCCAAGTATATTTACACAAACTCTTACACTTACTGTTAATACGCTTAATATGGGGAATGTGGACTCATATGAGGGGTAGTACTTTGTGTGCATTGTGAGGGACTTGTGGTACATGTCTCTGGGCATGACCGAGTGTGCAGATGCCCCTGTGTTGAGGATTCCAACAACTGGCTAAGGGGTTGCCCACATTACATCTAGCTTTTGAGAGGTGGGGTTAAGTTATTGGCATGGTTGGTTGATAAACGGGAACCAAGGTACTTGGAGTGCAGTTGGTATGATGACTTGTGGCACCAGCTCAGGCAAGCCATAACTACAGTTACAGGTTGTAAGATGATGGAAAACCAGTTACAAAAACTACTACCTGTACTTTGACTTTCAGAGGGGTGCTAAATTACGACTGGCACCAATCTACAGTGTCTCCAAAGGTGTCTTGCCAACTAACAATTTTACAAGTTAAACTTTGCAGTAGTGTTCCCATGACAAAATGGAGAAAGACCTTGATTTTCCAGCATTTTTCCAAGTTAATTTTCATGAATTTGTTTTCTGAAACTGATAACTGATAAGTTTCATGCTATCCACACTTTATCTGGTCATGCTACCTGCATCTGATGCTAAATGTTCGAATGAATGTTTTCTTGAGCATGGGCTCTCATTCTAATACGCCAATTTAATTTCCAGTAATCCTGGCATTTTTTAAAATTCTTTCCTCACAATCGAGGGGTACATTGTTGTCTTCTTTTAAACTCTCCTCGTGTAATTCTTCATTTATTCTGACACCACATGCAACGTAATTGCTTTTGGTGCTATGGTTTTGTATGACTGTGAACAGATGATTGAGAAGAGTTTTGATTTAATTTGGGCACAATTTGGCAGAATGATAAGGTTCAGCCAAGGACCAAGTTTATGGAGAAGTCAGTTCAAATTCAAGGTCAAAATACTGGCCCCCGTGCCTAGATTGAGGAATATATGGAATAGTTCTTCCATGGAATTGGGTAGAGATACACCTCTGGTATTAATTTGAAGGCGTATACAACCCCTGGCAAAAATTATGGAATCACCGGCCTCGGAGGATGTTCATTCAGTTGTTTAATTTTGTAAAAAAAAAGCAGATCACAGACATGACACAAAACTAAAGTCATTTCAAATGGCAACTTTCTGGCTTTAAGAAACACTATAAGAAATCAAGAAAAAAGATTGTGGCAGTCAGTAACGGTTACTTTTTTAGACCAAGCAGAGGAAAAAAATATGGAATCACTCAATTCTGAGGAAAATATTATGGAATCACCCTGTAAATTTTCATCCCTAAAACTAACACCTGCATCATATCAGATCTGCTCGTTAGTCTGCATCTAAAAAGGAGTGAACACACCTTGGAGAGCTGTTGCACCAAGTGGACTGACATGAATCATGGCTCCAACACGAGATATGTCAATTGAAACAAAGGAGAGGATTATCAAACTCTTATGAGAGTAAATCATCACGCAATGTTGCAAAAGATGTTGGTTGTTCACAGTCAGCTGTGTCTAAACTCTGGACCAAATACAAACAACATGGGAAGGTTGTTAAAGGCAAACATACTGGTAGACCAAGGAAGACATCAAAGCGTCAAGACAGAAAACTTAAAGCAATATGTCTCAAAAATCGAAAAATGTACAACAAAACAAATGAGGAACGAATGGGAGGAAACTGGAGTCAACGTCTGTAACCGAATTGTAAGAAACCGCCTAAAGGAAATGGGATTTACATACAGAAAAGATAAACGAAAGGCATCATTAACACCTAAACAGAAAAAAACAAGGTTACAATGGGCTAAGGAAAAGCAATCGTGGACTGTGGATGACTGGATGAAAGTCATATTCAGTGATGAATCTCGAATCTGCATTGGGCAAGGTGATGATGCTGGAACTTTTGTTTGGTGCCGTTCCAATGAGATTTATAAAGATGACCGCCTGAAGAGAACATGTAAATTTCCACAGCCATTGATGATATGGGGCTGCATGTCAGGTAAAGGCACTGGGGAGATGGCTGTCATTACATCATCAATAAATGCACAAGTTTATGTTGATATTTTGGACAATTGAAAGGATGTTTGGGGATGATGAAATCATTTTTCAAGATGATAATGCATCTTGCCGTAGAGCAAAAACTGCAAAAACATTCCTTGCAAAAAGACACATAGGGTCAATGTCATGGCATAGGGTCAATGTCAATGAGCAGATCTGATTTGATGAAGGTGTTAATTTGGGGGATGAAAATTTACAGGGTGATTCCATAATTTTTTCCTCAGAATTGAGTGATTCCATATTTTTTCCTCTGCTTGGTCTAAAAAAGTAACCGTTACTGACTGCCACAATCTTTTTTTCTTGATTTCTTATAGTGTTTCTTAAAGCCAGAAAGTTGCCATTTGAAATGACTTTAGTTTTGTGTCATGTCTGTGATCTGCTTTTTTTTCTACAAAATTAAACAACTGAATGAACATCCTCCGAGGCCGGTGATTCCATAATTTTTGCCAGCGGTTGTATCACCTTTTTATAATGGGTGGGTCACCTTTGACTTTGGGTGGTCTTGATAGGTACATCTCAAGGTTATTGCTGTTGAACTCAAACTGTTTGGAATTGATCTGGATTGAACATGGTGGAAAGAACTGATCAAATATCAAAACCCCACAGAACCACATATACGTATTATCCTGTATTTTTACTGAATCACAAAAATTAATTGGCTTAACTGTCAAACATGAAAGTAGCCGGCATCACACTCTGAGCAATCCTTCTTGTTTATTATTATCATGAATAATTGATCATTTAATAAGTGTTATTGTGTAATACACCTGGTCCTTTTCAAAAGGACTCAAACTGAACTCGTAAACCCAACTATGTCGAGTTAAAACTACTTGCCCTTGTAATCTTACAGATGGTAAACATCTTAATTTTCATTAAGCTTCTTTACGCTGTGATATTATGATTAATGTTGTCATACTGTGCTTAATAGGAACAGTTGCAATACCTGTACCACTCAGAGAATAGTGGCAAATAATATACTTCACATGTATGCAGTTGTAGATAGAAAAATGGTTATCTTAATCAGTGTAAAGACTGAACAAAATGGAAATGAGATTATTGCTTCTTAAAAACTACAGATTAGTCCGCATTTATAGAGTATGATGGTATATAACACCCAAAATGATGTTTTATCACTTGAAGTTACTTACTATGCTTTTAGATTATCATAACGAGGTAGCTGTCAACAGTGAAATTGAATGAGAAGTACATATTTTCGGGAGTGATTGAGGAGGACAAAATTTTTATTTTTTTAAATATATTATTAATGTTAAGTTCTGCCTCTTGAAAACCAGGATTCAGATGGAATACCCCTTGACTTGTATTTTGCGTATTCATCTACGACTATAAGCAACAGGTTTGAGGTCATGTCTCACAGCAGGCTGCACGCAAGGTTCTTGAAATGCAGCACTATCACCACCTGGTGGACATTTACATTTATGCAGGTACAAAAGAATTTTGCTCAGTGTACTCATGTGTATGTGTCTATAGTTGGCCATTCTTTTTCATGTTATACAGGTGGTTTGTGTGTGCTGTGAATGTTGGATGCTAGCAGCTGTTTAATTTCAGTGGTTCATTTCATTGTTTATCTTGATTTTGGCATGCTAAATGTTTTTGATGACTCTCTCTCTTTATATATATATCCCCGCGACGTGTGTTTTCATTTAGCAGTTATTGAAGCCAACATGATGCTTATGTGTTTTGTTCGTAGGTAAAAGCACTACTGCATGTACTCTGACATTTGATAAAGCTGTGCACACAGTTGCACAACAGCCCTGCTGCTGTCATTGAATTAATTTATTTTAGATTTCATAAATATGACCTGTGATTGCTGGTTGTCAGCTGGGGGGGGGGGGGGGGGGTCAGTCAGCAGCTGATACATGAAATGATTGGGAGAATGCAGCGTGTTCCCATTATCTTGTCCCTTGCGTTGTAATTATCACTCCTGCTCTTTCTGCACCACTGCTCACATCTCTCCTCGCCATTGTAATCGTGATTGACTGGTGCGGCGGCCAAAACAGCGCAGTCTGAAAAGGCATCAGCCACACATCTCATCACCGCCCTGCCATTTGATCTTCTCCTCTTCTGCTCCTCGATCTCTCCAATGCCCTCGTTGTTTCAGGTTGAAAGGAAGTGGCACCCAGACGATGTGAAGACGTGCTTGCAGATGAGTGCAAATACAACGTGTCAAATTGTGATTTAAAAAAAAAAAAAAAAAAAAAAACTTTAATTATGCATCTCATTTAGCCAGTGCACAGTTTCATAGTGCATGTGTGGGCTGCATGCATCAGTTTGAATTTGATATGATTGACACACGTGTCAACAAGCTGCTTATTTTGAGTTGTGAATATGAATTTGCTGTAGATGTCCGTTACAGGCAGTCTTAGCAGTTTGGAACAGTTCTTTAGAAAATGATGTGCCTTACTCAGCCCAGTCTCGAAAAGCACCCCATTTTCGTGGCACTGCCACAAACTCATAGATTAATGTAGTTCTTATAATGCCACCCCAAACTGGCGTGAGACTGGGTTTGGTTTGCTCAGGTTGCTGAAGGCTCCTGCAAGAGTCAGAATACGGAATGTAGCATTAATGTCAACATGGCTGCCAGTATCACCACTATGGAAGGTTCTCAATGAACATGTAGTAATGAATTTCCTCATAATATAAACTCGGCAATTTTCAGTTTTCTCCATCAGTGATTAAAGTTTTCTCAAAATACTCGATTTTCAGGTTTGGTCCATACGGTGTGTTTGCTTGAGGGTCACACTGTGTGCTGTTGGAGGGGCAGTGACTTGTACATGGATGTGCCACATGAAGTTTGGAAGTGTTGGTGGCATATGCAGTCATAACACATACTGTTGGGGGGTGAGGGGGGCATGCACCACATGCTATTGGTGGCAGAGCAGTTGATTGCGTATGCGATTCCTCCACACACTTTGGGTGTCGAAATCCAACCCCTCGTGTGTGTTGTGACACCGAGGTAACTGATCAAGTAGGGGATTGCCTGTTGGAGTGAAATATGCTGTGGACCTTCTGTACCCCGTGGCTGCTACGTTAACCATGAAGGCCCAACAGGAACCCTGAACACGGGACGGCTAACAGGGCTCTGGTGAAACAAGAAGTCTTCAATGTCACAGCAGGTAGTGGAGTTGATGGCTTCTAACCCAACAGCTACAAAGACTGCAGCAGGTCCTCAGACCCTGATCATCTGGGATTTCTCAGCCATCAGACCAGGCTGGTGATCTGTCAAGGACCATGTGTGTGTTGGGGTAGAGATTCTACATTAAACAAACCCACGCACAGGCATCTATAGATTGACCTTGGCTGTAACCCCATCCAGGAATTGCTCTGGGGGTTGCCACGATGGCTCCCCATAATTTGTATTTCTGTTAATAATGCCATGAATGCTTAAATGCTCCATGCAAACATAATGTAATGTGCATGCTAAATTCTGTAATCTGAGAATTTCAGAACAATTTGCATATACTGTAATGTAAAATGTTCCCGTGTGTCATGCCAAGTAAGAAAATTTTGACTTTGTTGGCATGATAATGCGTTTTACTTTAACTTTGTACTATCTCTGTACACTTTAGAAACAGGACACTCAATGGCTTCTCGGTCAACATTTCTACCGAACTAGCAACAAAAATTTAACTGTTAGCTTACCGTTGACCTCCAGTTGGGTTGATTTATTTTTAGTGTACACATGGTCAGAATTGACACAAAATAATAAAAAAAAAACTTCTGCAAAGCTAACATTTTCATTATTGGATTAGCTTTTTAGCTAACTTTGAGAACCTTCAGTGGACCGATTAGCTTCCGCTAACTTTTTTGTTGTTGTTGTTGGTAAAGTGAGTCAAGTTTAACGGTCAGAAATGTCTGTAAACCCTAAAATCATATATGTTAGTTCCTGTCTGTTGTGTGTCTGGGACAGTCTGTCGAGTGCAGCTCCCTCGTCGAGATGGGCTTCCCGTGGTCTGGCGACGATGTTCTACTTTAAAGACAGTGTGTACATGCAGATCTTTACTTTTTTGTACTCATTGCTGTATTTTTATGTAAAGTCAAAACTTACGTGGGTTTCTTTGGTGGGAGCACTCAACATGATGGGTGTGGTGTAGATTTTGCCAGTTGCGTTGAACGCAGTCCGAAGTGGCCGTGACCAATTCAATATGAAATGTTAGCGGTAACTTCTGCTAATTTTTTTTTTTTTTTTTTTTTTTTTTTTTTTTAGCGGTTTAGCGTTATAAAAGTTAGCTTTTCAGACTAATGGTGATCGAAGCTTTTTGGTTAGCTGTGCCCACCATTGGTCTTTAAAAAAAACAAACAAAAAACTTCATCCTACTTTTGGCGGTCACATCACATTCTGGAGAAAACATCTTGACGTGTCTTCTGTCACTTCCACAGTGTGGCCACCACATTTAAACACCCTGTGCACTTCACTCTGGATGGTGCTTTGAAATTCCAGACGGCGTCTTTCTCCGCGACAGGTCTGAATGATGCACCTTGTCAGTGAAGGAAGTTCATCAGCAGCCACTGAGAGTGCCATCGATTGAGCTGCCCTGAGCCCCGCCAGGTAATGGATTGGATTTATCCCTCTCTGGATAAGACTTGTGCTTGGACGTGAACACGCATCCTTGCATGCACACATGCACAGCAGCATTCTTTTTTTTTTTTGCACACCTGCCGCAAATGTTGCTTCAGCACGCAAAACGCAGGGACGACTTATCTGAACGCGTATGGCATTGAAGCAGTTGGGATCAAAGGCGGTGATGTATTGTCAGCAGCTGCATGGGTGCGGAAAAAAACAAGACAAGAAGTCAGTGCTTTGATAGATATCAGGACATTTGTCAAGCATCTGTCTGTGCTTATTTTAAGAGTGAGAGATGAGTATCATCAAATCCATATTCTGAGGAGGGGAAAAAATGGCTCCAAGTTGATGGAAGATGCCTTTGATGTGGAAGAGTAACAACGTAGTTCAAAAAAAACTTTTTTTTCTTGTTCTTCTGCCACATTTGTTGTTTTCTCAGCAAATATTAAGCAAGTCGTCATCAATAAACTGTTTGGAGAGCCGTTAAAGTGGTTCTAGTCTCATTATGTTGAGGAGAATAAACAGAATGGAAGATGTAAGACACTCGATTAAAGTGCCATTCCACTTGCTTCTTTACATTTGAAAGAGGCCATGCATCAAAAATGTGTCCAACCAAAGATGAGCATAGTTGAAGAGAGTTAATTAGATTAATCTGTTCACTGGGAGGTTTACCTATGATAGTAATAAACTATTTTTATTATTATTTTTTGTAATGTGGTTCAAGTAAAAACACCTGACAGCAATCCATCTTCTTTTTGACCTCTGGGAAATCGAGTATGCTTACTGCTTTTTAATTTTTGAAAGCTTTAGAAATGTACCCCCAAAATGCACTCGCTTATCTAGCTGTACACTCTGTACAGCTAGATAAGCGAGTCCATCCCCTCCACTATAGCACGATAACTCAAAAACAATAAATGCTATCTTCTTGTAACTTATCAAATTAAAAGGCCACATAATGAAGATAAAGTGACTGTAATTTGATAGCTTGATGCACCAGATCAATCCAAGAAAATAACTTTTTCATTTATATAATGCACCTGCTGAAGACAGATGGTAGATGCAGGAGGGATGATGAAAATTAAGAGCAGGCGTAGTTGAAGATGCATATCTCACTATCATTTGAACCCCCCCGACTCCTACTAAGACCTTTATACTATTTTCATCAAACTTTATGTGGATGACTGCAAACTCCAGAATTCACCTTCAAGGGTTTATTTTGGCAAAGGTCAAGGTCAGTGGGCTCGAAGGTCAAACAAAATCTTTCACTCTGATTTTTACCAAACCTGGCACTTGCATAGAAATGAGTTCTAGAATTGCCAAGATTTCATTTCATTGATTTATTTAAAAGACAGTACATATTAATGAACATATGAATATGTAAATATGTCAGATTGTAGCCATAGGCTAAATTTCCACCTGTAGTCTCTGGCAGACTGATGTAAAAATTAATAAACAGGATGAGATCAGATTTGCCAAAGGTCAGTCATTGGAATCAAAGTCATGTCTACCTGTCTGATTTGTGCACTGCTCCTCAACTCAACCTTTATTTCTAAAGCATGTGTAAAACAGCAGTCGACCAAAGTGCTCTACATAATTAAGAAATGGGCACCAAGTTACCCCCAATCATAAATAAATGAATTCAAAATAGCAATTACAACAGGCAATCAAACAAATAAGACAAAGTAAAATAAAGAGTAAAAAGTAGTAGGAAATTATTAAATTTACTTTATTTCCATAGCACCAAATCACAACAAAAGCTGCCTCAGGCACAAAACGCATAAGTAAGGTCTAACCTTATCAACACCTAGAGCAAGCACACAGGCAACAGTGGTAAGGAAAAACTCTCTCTGTTGATTTAAGAAAGAAACCTCAAGCAGACCAGACTCAAAGGGGTGACCCTCTGCTTGGGCCATGCTACCGAAAGACTACAAATAAGGTATAATTCCTAATAATCCTCCCAGGTCCTTTGGCTGATTTCTGATGAATTTATCATTTCATTTGATATATCAGCCTTCATTTTGGTGAAGGTTGAGGTTGTTGAGGTTATCTGTCAGATTGCTGTAGTTGTTACTGTCTTCCTCCCAATCAGTACAGTTACCTTGTATGTATCTTGAAATAAGCTTCTCGGTTCGTTTCTATTCGGAAGCATTGGTCTGGTGGCCTAGTTGGCCATCTGACCAACACTTCACTCTCACAATTAAGAAATCACTCTCCCAAATTAATACATTACACGTAACACAGGAGTTGAATGATTCTTGGGTATGACTGGATTTCCAGGTTTGGGGTAACTCACAATTTAGACCTGATATTGCTACAGTGGCTTTCTTTGTTTGACTAATTAGAGGCCATCTTACATACCATCTGTGGTTACCATGTGCCATCAAGCTAATTGTGGTTGGTGCATGATGTCAAGCTAATCACGTGTGGTAACCATAGTTAGCTTTGTCTTGAAGATATTGTTGGTCTAATGTACCATGTCAATATAATGATGTCTGGCTTAAGTTGTCTAGAAACATTTGGATAATATTCTTCACTGCTCCCTTGAATAAATAAGTTTTCCAGTTTAATTATGAGTAATTATGACTTGTTTTTCAACTACTGATGGCTGTGGACAGGGATGCGGTTACTTGATAGACCTCGCTAATGTGCATAGTTAGCACTTGCAGGCAAGCTAGTCACAGTTAGCATTTTCTTTCATTTGGCCCAGAATCTGGAAAACCCTTGGATGTCTTGTTAATTATATATTAGTCTGGAGATTATGTGAAGAAATAAAATGTTCAGTTGCTCTGTAATTTACCTCGTACCATTAATGGTGTTTTTAGATGGCATTACCGTAGACAGGGCTGGAGTTACTGGTTGAGAGCCTTGATGAACCTTGCTAATGAGCACCCTAATTGCAGTTAGCATTCAGCAATTAGCAGATTTTTTTAAGTTGGCCAAGAATCTGGTAAGATGCATAAACATTTTAATTACTGCTGTTGCATTGGACGTCTTGTTTTGTATATATCGGAGTTGGTGGATTATTTGAAGAATTTAAATTTTCAGTTCAGATTTAATGACTGGGAGTTGTTTTTAATAGTGTTGATGTTTTTAGACTACAGATGGCGACGGTCCGTCGCAGTAGCAGGTTCAGAACCTTGATGGCCCTCACTAATGAGTCTTGATGACTAAAGCATCTGTCGATATCGAATCCAGCTCGCCATGTGTGACGTGTCATCCGCCGTCTGGCCTCTAGTCTTCCTCAAGCCTCAAATGGCGGGGTTAACTTTCTAATTAGTCTACAACCCTGTTGTCCTCAGAGGTTCTGTATCTTTTGCGCTGACCGTGAACCTACCAAAAGCACTCTCTTTCATGGGTGGTAACTTGCTTTTGTCAAGGTAAAGCTCTACCAGAAAGAGCCGTGACCCGTTCAATAAAACCAGACGTGGATCAAAGGGATTTATTCCACCTTAAAGGTCAGTTGTAGAGAATGTAAGATATAATGCACGACATAGTTTCTGCAAGATGATTTGTCTGATTATACAACGTTTTATGAGTGCTATAAAATGTCTGTGATTTCATAGCTGTAGGGTGGTCAGTATTTTACTAGGATTTTCACGCTATGCTCAATAAATCTAAACTGCGCCATTTATCACACTCTTCTCAGGAATTGTGAAGTGTATTATAGAAGTTATTGGGACTAAAATACCTTGATGTTTTTGGATCAAAGGGTTTAAAAGTTTTCGCTTGGATTGAGAGTGGGAAATCTTGCCATTACGACTCTTTGAGACTTTCTGGCGACCACGTGTATATAGCTCGCCTGTCGACTTCACACTGTTTCAGTTGTGGAGGGCTCTTCATGCGCCTTTTCACTCGGCGGAAATCAGAAAAAAATAAAATGAGCGAATGCAGGCAACTCGACATAAAAGCTAATGAAGCACCCACATACCCGCTGTCGTGAGGTAATGAGTGTACTTAGCTGGAAGGGAAAGGACATCTCCAAAGGATTTTCAGTGTGTGCCCACTACCCCAAGTGCTTAATCATGGTGCTTGATTATGAGCAGCCATTAGACGCCTGTGAGTCAGCCCCACTCATGCACCTCAAGGAATTACGCCGTGCCTGATTGAATTCAACATCCCCCCACCACCCAGTTCTGCTGTATGTGAGCATGCCAGCAGAAGCTTTTCCTGTATTCGTTTTCTTTTAAAACAGCTTGCAGGCTCCCCCCACTTTTGGTATCATCTTTTATTCAAATGGTTGTTCCCATAATAGAACTCGCTTCCAACCGTAGGCCATTAAAAAAGATGGACAGCAGGGCAGCTCATTTAAAGTGAAGCCAAAGTGTTTGTGGCCTCCTAGTGGTTGGTTGCAGTACAGTGTAACCTTGCGTATTGTATGCAAGTGTCTTAAAAGTGAGAAGTGTTTAAGTGTCATTGTATGTCGTTTATTCACCCACAAATGCTCCCAGTAGATTATTCATGGAATTTGGGGCGCCAGTTTCGCCAGCCACGATGGAGTGGCTACTCCCCCCGTTCCCCTCCCGTTAGAACCTCATTTCCTCATCCGTTTTCTTTGATTTATTTATTTGCATCTCCCATCATGCCACTGTGTCACTGGGCACACCTGCTTCATCCAGCTGTCAATTACAGCACAGAATTACAGACTGGCAAACAATTAGCGTCCGCCTCACGCACTGGCCCGCGCGGTAATGAGTTTCCCCAGTTATTGATCAAAGTCACAATCACACTTGAGCCCACAGCTTCCCAATTATTATTATTTTATATATATATATTTTTTTTTTGGTTATTCACAAACCATCTATGTTGAGCATCATGAGACCAGTTCTGCAGTGATGGCGGCAGTTTTTCCACCCCTCCAAAAAAAAAAAAAACATGGTGCCATGTAGCAACGGTTTCAGAGTGACATCCCTTCCCGTTTAATCCCAAATAGCAAATCAGGGCATATTTTGAAGCGATATAGTAACTTTTTGACCCATCTTTGTCCATCTTGAGCAAACATGGTACACATAGTAATTACACCCATCATCCACACCAGATTTGAAATCAAGGTCCAGTTTTTGAACTGTTCAAAACTTGCATCCCGATTCTTGAAATCGTCGATAGCACATGGCAACGTTGGGGTATTTGTAGTCTTAACGGCTTCAGTCATGTTCCAACGTCTTTAAATAGGGGTATTCGTAGTGACTATGGCTTGAAATTTGTTTTATTGTGCTCTATCGGGGTAAAAAAATTAAAGCTGAAGCAGCATTTGTTGAGGTTTTTGTTAAAAGTTGAACAGCTGGAGCTCCTTTTTTTGTTGTTGTTGTTGTTGGGTGAGTTGGCAGTTCTATACTTTATAAGCCAGCCAATTGCCAGGTGTGCACTTCATATACTAATCTGTTAGGAGGCAAGCTGCATTAAGCATTTCATCCCATTTTCGCATTTTTTTTGGGGGTGGGGGGGGTCATGGGTGATTATAGTAGAATGGCACCCTGTGGAACAGTCTTGTTCAAAAGGAATTTGAAGTTGTTCCCAATGGCTGAGGTTCAGAAATGGGCATCTTGTAAGAAATATGTTGGAAAATCTTTTAAAAAAATTATCAGTCAACACTGGAGAGTTTGTTGAGAATAAGCAAAAGCCCATAATGGAACATGCTGGACTACCTCCCCCAGTAGTGTCAACCTCCTTGGGCTGTTGGTTGAGATCATTTAATCAAGCCTTCACCTGGGAAGGAGCTACATCTACTTCTCATTATGCCGGTGTCGAGACGAGTTGTTGGGTTTGCGGCAGATATCAGCCAAATGACAGTTTGTTTTTTTTCCCCACTGTTGCACGTAAAGTGCAACGAAGCATGAGGAGCGGCATGACAAGTCGAGCAAAAGAACATGCCGCGCACAGCCGCGCGTGCCATTTGGTGCTGATAGATGCCGATTTGCACGACTGACAACCTGCTCCCAATCAAACTTTTTCAAAATTACTTCAGCCACATTGAGGCAGCCTGTACTCGTATTCATATGAGAGAAGGTATTGGCGTCAGAGAGCGCGGACTCGCGCTGGGCGAAGGTGGCTGTATTGTGTAGAGAAAAGGTAATGAATTAATTTTGGTCCACGGCTCAGCAGTGACGACAACTATGTTGACTAATGAGGAGAGGAAGCCGTGGTAATGGAAATCTAAATGATTAAACTCTGTTTATGAGGGGCAGAGTCCGACTGCAGGCGACTTTGCGTGGTCTGGGGTGTGTGAAAAGTTCCAGCAAAAACCTTCCTGTGCTAAGAGTTGGCATACTCATCCATCAACAAAAAACGGTGGTTTCAGAAAGTGGAAGCAGATCACACATTGTTGGGGTTGGCTGTTCTAAATTGAGAGTGTTTGATTGTTAAATTAATTGTCTTTATTTTTAGGTTTGTTTTGATTTTGGTGTTTTGATAATGTGCTACTATTACCTTCGCCATGGAGGTTATGTTTTCAACGCAATTTGTCTGCAAGCACGATTCTGCAAAAAAAAAAAACACAAAAAAAAACCGATTTGACCCATTTTTCTGCAAATCTGGTGGAAGGCAGGGGTAAGGGCTTAGGATATTTTTCAACATTTTGTTGAATTTTTGAAGAGAGAAGTGTCTGTGCATTATCCATTAGAAATTCATAAAACTATTAGAGAAAGTGTGGGAGTGGTGGAGGTCCCATACCCCACCCTTCCACCAAGTTTAAAGAAAATCGGTTCAGTAGTTTTTGCATAATCTGACCAAGTACCTCAGGCCTTTTTGAGGAAGAGACCTCAAGCAGACCAGACTCAGAGGGGTGACCCACTGTGTAAGCCATTCTAACCATAACGGGGATCAAAAGCAAAGTACAACTAAGAATTTCAAACATGCAAAATTGGGAATAAAACAAAAGTGGGCACCCTTCATCTTCATGTACTACTCTAGTTTATGGAAATGTTTAATTGTTAATCACATTGTATAATCAATAGCAGAAAGTGCTATACAAACATAGTGTATTTTTATTATGTCACTAAGGACGTAATAAAATCATTGGCATTTTTATTTATGTTTGACTGATTGTTAGCAGGATTACGTCAAAACTACTGCACAGATTTTGATAAAAATTTCACCATGGATAGATATTTGGCCATGGAAGACTCCACTGAATTTTGGATGTGATCCGGATTTTGCATCAAGATTTCACTTTATAAATGCTTTGAAGGATTATCTCAAAACTACTTCATGGATTCTCACTAAATTTGCACCACAGATGGATATTAGGGCATGGAAGACTTTTGAATTTTGGAGGTGATCTGGATTAGCGGATGTCAGAAATTTCAGATTCCTTTTGTTATTATTGGTATTGCTATAAAATGTGTACATGTACATATTTTCAGATATTTAATACTTTTATTTTCACATATGTTGGGCTTTTGAGAGAACAAATATAGCAAATGACATATTGGCTGTAGTTAAAAAGCCTATATCAGTATATAGTGTCGCCGCTAATTAGCGAAGCTAACTTTTACACTTGATATGTCAATTCAATCAGCAAAACAAGGACTGGCCCCTTTCACTTATTTTTCCTTTGCTGCAGAATAACTCCAAGAGTTTTTAAAAGTGGCACAATTATAGTAATCACCCCATCTATCCGTCTATCCATGAGTATTGTAAGTGTAGTTCTGAAACCAGAATTTGAAGATCTGCATGAAGGAAAATTATCTTGGTCTGACATCTTGAAGAGATCGTTGCTCTGCAGTGTGCCTGGCAATTACACCTATAAAGACACGTTGGGCTCCTCAGTACAGCCGTTGACTTGTTTATTTCGGGCATTTCAACAACTATGATTTACGATTTGCTTGTCTTTTGTCCTGGTGGTTGTATGTGACATTATCTCAATGTGCATTTGGTGAAAAATTGAGTTTGAAAGCTTTTTGCCAAGGTCCATGTAAACATACGTCTGCAACTGAATTTGCTCGTTCAAGCAATTGCAGTTCGTGTCTTGTAACGCAACGTGATCGACGAAGCGCTGAGCGTTGGCGTCCAGGCTCGCTGTAGCTGACAGGCGGCGTGATTCACGGCGACTGCTTATTAAAAATGATAGTGTTTATTTGCCTTTTAAAGTGGATTTCATCAGTCAGGTCTCTAAATAATATGTAGCGCTGACACAATAAGTTATAGCTTCGTAAAATAAACGGTTTCAGTGGCTCACTTCACGTCGTCTCTTTGTGCCTTTCTGCAGCCACATGTGTGCGTGCATGCATTACGTGCACCTGTGCATTGCGTGTGCGCGTGCATACACATGAGCCTGTCTGTATGGACCAAACAGATATTTTTCGAATGTGGAAAAACTCATTGCCAAAAAAAAAAAAAAAAGCAGTGTGTAAAAACCAGGCTGCGCTCCGTCAAACTATTTCACAGTGTCAGCACAAATGCAGCGCTCTCTTCACTTGGCAATGAAATTTATGGCCATTGATGACTGATTGCATTTCTCCCCCTCACATACTCAGAGCCTTTTGAAAGTAACCCAGCAGCACATTAATTTCTCCGAAGTCATCATTTCGAGTGCAGGGACTGGCTGGAAAAATAAAAATGCAGATTAAGAGGGAGCCTAGTTTTCAGAGTTCTTAATGGCGTCTGCGATAAATACCCCTAAATTGTTCAACATGTCTTTTCTGGAGATGGACTGAAGTTTGCCTACTTGACTACTTTTCTCACTTAATAAACCACCAGCATGTCAATATGAATGTCCAAATTTGTTGCTGGCGTGGGGGACGAAGGTCAACCTCAGTGCATGGGAGCATTTTCAAGAATATCTGTATGCATTGAGCGGAACCACTGAGGTAGACGTGTTGGCTAAAAATAAGCCTCTAATTAAAGGTCTGATAGCCCTTCTTGTGCATGTCTTTTCTCACTGTTCCCGCTGAATCGAGCAGCGCTCAAGCAAAGACGGTCAAAAAGACACTGATTAACCTGTCATATTCCAGACAGGTATCCATTTGGCTCTTTAATCAAAGTCTATACGCCATGAAATTGACATTTTCAACCCACCGAAATACCTCATGGGAAGCATCGAGCTGAACTGATGCCATCTTGTACATCAGCGCACTTGGAGCTGTTCCGACCTGTACTTTCATTTGTCGACTTTGTGCGTCAAAGCTTTGAGAGACCCTTTTTGTTTTCTAAGTGTACATCCAAAAGTCAGACGGGGGTTGAAACATCCACATTGGAATGACTGAGATCCTTCACTGGATACACAAAATATATCTGAGGTTTTCACTTTGCTGAGTAGCAGCACAGCAGAAGACAAATTTGAGGTCAAGAAAGTTTAGAGTGGACTCTGGGAAATGTCAGACATCTGTGATTGAGCTCCAACATCCACATGAACTCGTTAACTTGTCTATTTTGCCGGGGCCCTGATTTACATCTCGTTCCATCAACCTGCCATTGTGAATAACGAATTACATGGTTGTTGCGGTTCCAAGTTTTCTGTTATGTTGTCACATTCTGTCAGTTGTGTTGTCTTTAATTCAATTTATTTATATAGCGACAAATCATAACAGAAGTCGTCCCAAGACTCCATACACGAACAAGGTTGAGACCGTACCCACCTCATGAGGAAACGCTTTGATGGTAAGAAAAGAAAAAAACCTCCGTGTTTTTAATTCGAGGAAGAAGCCTCAAGTAGACAGATTCAGTGGGTTGACTATCTGCTTTGGCCGTATTGACAAGTAAAACACAGAACTGTCAGATTATCCAATGAAAGAAATGTTGCAGCAAAGAAACCCTATAATCTTGTGATTGTGACAGATGGCCAAAAGGATAAACAGGACATGACGACCAGAGTCCAAGTCACATCTAAAATCAGTGGTTGCACTGATGCCAGATCAGTTATTGGAATTAGGACGTTCCCCAGTTCTAATGCAGAGCCTGATGCATATTCAAACCCCTGACAAAAATGCCCCCAAATCTCATAAGCATGTTCTGGGCTTCAATGTAGGCTATAAGCAGATATCTGGTCTGTCTTAGTATAATCGCTAGAGCAGATGGTCACCTCATTGACTTTGATCTGCTGGAAGTATCTTCCCTTAAAATAAGAACATGCAGGGAGTTTTCTTGACAACTGCTCCCTGTGTGTTTGCTCATGGGCTTGATAAGGGCCCATTCACGCTATGATGTGAAGTGGCTGACACTGCCTGACATAGTCTCAAAAATCTCTGTGAAATGCCGGAGAAGGCTAGCTCCGGGGTCCAAATTTCCTGTCTTCAACTCAGGTCATCGTACAGTAACTCAGCAGAGGGTGATGTTACACTGATGAAACTTGATGTTAGTCGATGGTCCACTGACTTAGTATAGGGTGAAGTTCAACTTTTGCTGTCGGAGGGTGGTACTCCACTACCATATCTGATCGTTGACTCAGTGTTTGTGACGTAGCATATATAAACTTGATGTAATGCTGCAATTGCGTCACTTGCTACTGGTGCATTGCTGACACAGGTTCTACATATTGCTTCACATTTCTACATACTACTTCATGCCCAAAGGATCCAGAGGAGGTGGTGCATCCAGTCAAGCCTCCTACGTTGGCTAGCAGAGGCCGGTGGAGGCCAATGAAGCAGTAACGGCGTACTAGCGGTGATGTAGTGGTCTTGTCAACGTTTTAGCATAAACTTTGACGGTTTTTACGCATGTTGAAAATTTTCCCGGAACCACGATTAACATCAGCATTGCCCGACTGACATCTACTTAACTACCACATCTCTAGCTTTTGGTCAGGTTTAGTTCAAACTGAAGTCGAAAGCCATGCATCACTCAGGCCTTCTGTGAAGTCAACACATTGGGCCACACTTTCAGGATTGTCCTCAGTTTTTCCTATTTCTCCACCACTTCAATCTGTGCTTCCTCACTCCTCTCTCCTCCTGCGTCTGTGTCCTTAAGTCGCAGAGAGTGTGGGCATGGTTGTTTTGATGCAGGATTTGATAGATTTGTTTGCTGCTGCATTCATTTGCTCTGTATCAGGGAGCTGACGGGCCGTAAAATGAAAATTTGCCGTAGATTTTCAGCATGGCTGTTTGGGGGCAAATGTGAAGGAACTCCCCGTGCATTCCAGATAAATATTTTTGTATATCTTAAAGCAGACATGTGCATTCAGTGCCTTGACAATTAACATGGCCTGTGAAGTTTTTATCGGCGGGAACTTTGTTTTTGTAATCCCAAAAAAGTACGATTGATGTTACCCAAGAGGTGTTGATACTGGGATGAGAAACACGACTAGTTTTACTTCCATTGTTGCTCTTATGAAGGAACCTCATGATTAAAAAATGACAGTTATGGATAGAGTCCTGCTTTTCAGGTAATTAGATTAAATGAAAATGCATGTTGTCGTCTCGCCATGCCTGCAGCCTCTAATTATAATTAATGCGCTGCAATCATTTTGGAGCATCTCGTTAAAAAACAAGTCAAACGAGATGCAAAGTCAAACACCTTCTTTTGAAAACTGGGAACCAGGTGCTAGAATTTTTTTATTTTTTATTTTTTATTTTTTATTTTTTGAGTTGTGTTGATGTTGCCGGTATGGTGGCAAAAATAAAGTGCAGTGTTTTCAGAATATTTTAGAAAGTGGTAACAGCACGCATAAGATGCAAAAGACCTTTTGTGCAAGATATTGTTGAAAAACAGAAATGGCCATGATCTTTGGCGGCAGTTGGGATCTTGTTTTGTTCATGAGCTGCGTGAGGTGAAATCAAACGGGCTTGGTTACGCCACAAGGAAGGTGCTTGTGGAGAACACAGCGCCCCATTGCTCTTTCTACCCAGGTGCCCAGCTGGTGTCACGGAGCACGTCGGATGATGGAGCACTCTTATTTCGTGTTGAGAGAGTGCCGAAGGTGAGAGTCGGCCGCAGACCCAGTTCTTTAATCCTGGTCAGGTTCTACCATCTTGTTCAGCAAGATAAATGGGAGATGATAAAAGTGAGATCACACACACACATCCTGGTGCTGCATCAATAAACAAACACTTTTACTAACTTATGGAGGCTTCATGGAATATTAAAAAGGAAATTATGAACTAGCAGTTCAGGGAAAAAAAAAAACAGCTAGTACACCTCAGAACTATCGCGCCCTCCTTGAGAGACTCCTTTGTGATTATGTTAAGCGTTTGACACAACTTTTTATGTTTATGCTTGGGTGCTGAAGCATAGACTGCTGATATGCTATACAAAGCCTGCATGATGTCACCCGCAGGTTTTTTATAGAAACCCGTAGCAGCCGATATGAAGCTCGTGTCTGGGTGTTCCATGGTGGCAGTGGCGGCAGATTCTGGCTACATACCAATGAACTCATCCAGGCATCAAAAGATGGAGTGTGGGCAGTGGTGAAGCAACCTCAGCACAGGCCCCAGTGCAAGATATATTGACGGGCCCTATGTGCATGTTACTAGTTACTAGGCGTACGTGTGCAATGCACATGCATGCACCTACACTATGAGGTCGATATAGATTTTTACCAACAGTATGTTGGATATTATAGTCAAATAAATGACCTGAGTTGTTGTTTTAGAAATTTTTTAAGAGGTCAAGAATCTAGATTTAACACCCCAGCTGTGAATCGCACAGCAGTCTGCAGCCAACATACCTCATCATCGCATCAGACAGCAGGGGAGAAGCTGTCTAATTCATGGCGGTGCTGAAATGACTACAAAATCATTTTTCTTGTAAAGTCAAGCGTGCACCTCTACATGATAAACCTTAAGGCAAGAAGAGATAATAAAATGAAATGCAAGGGTGATGTCGGTGCACCAAGCTTAAAGTCGTAAAAGACATAATGCAGCTATTAGCAAATGCATGCAACCAATAAGAGAGCTGAACATTATAAAGTTTTAATAAGCTTGCATCAAACAGCCCGATAAGACTTTGCGATATGACATCTTTGACCTAATGCTGTAGGTGCAAGGGACAATCACAGCAGGACATTGGTTTGCAGCTAAAGATCACCTTTGTTTTGTTGCAATGTGTTTGCATCATCTCAGCCAGTGGTTGGAGACATTTGCATGGTTGTTCTTCTTTACTCTTCAATGTCACCACCCACCCAGGACAGGGTTTTATGCCAGGCAGAAGCCCAGAGTAGAAACGGTATACACCCGAGCCTATTGCACGTTTTCTCTCTTGTGAAGAAAATATAAAAGAAAGCAATTAGCTGGGTTTCCTTTGTGCTGAAATTTGTCCACATTTCTCAACACTTATTAGAAATACTGAGTGTAATCTGTTCCCTTGTGTTCTCGGTTAAGCTTTTTTCTATGTGCAGCAGAGACTGTGTTAATTTGGGAGGATTCCATGTCAGCACATCAAAAACTGTCTATGTAGTTTGATTACCCACAGTTCTTTTCTCTGCTGTGCACAGAAGTGATGCAAAGAAAAAGTTTTGAAATGACAAATACTGCCATAAAATATCAATACTGTCCAGACAGTTGGACCGTATTACCCAGCAGTAATGTCTGACAAGCCTTTCCTGGCACTTTCCCCAGTCACACCTCTGGAGCAGGTCGCATTGTATTTTTGAAGATACAAAACCACTCAGGACAATGTGGTTCCCTCTGGAAAAATGTCAAGTAGCGTCAGTTTGTCAGAGCTCTTTGGCGTCGCTGTACAGTCCAGGATGGTACGCAACCTTTGCAGAATTGGGTTTAATATAGCGGCAGAGGTGCTTCTAAATTAACTTCAACCGTCATTCTCGCAGTCTCTGTAATCAAAAGGAAGGACAGCATTACTTGGGAAAATTACAGAAAGCCCATTTCTGAGCAAACTGTTCCAGAATATGTTGTACTAGTACAATCCCTGTGGATAAAACCCCTCATTTAATGGTTTTATATTCACTCGGTTTTTTGGTGGTTTTTTTTTTTTTGATGGCTTATGCTGATTATTTGTTTGACCGTTTCTTAATATGGGTATTTGTCTGCATTTGTTTCTTATGAAGGACATCTACCAACATTGGAATTAATTACAAAGGGGGTATGATTGGCAGTTTGATTATTCCTGTGAGTGGAGGACACGCCCCCACATTATTATAAACACCTCAGTCTTTCCTTATACTAGAATGCTTCAGACACCCTGCAGAAGACTTTGACTTTGAAAGATTGGTAACAAACTGTTAATTAACTTGATACTTTGGTCTCTGCATCAATATTTTATTTTTTTAATCGGCACCTCCCTAACATAGGTGTGAGCTTCTATTTTGTTATTTTGAAGAATTTTTAGGATTGTAAAATCTGGTTTAAGTGCTGTCCAAGCGTGCTTCTGTGATGGTCACAACTCTTGTCAGGTGTGCTCCAGGTGGACAAACTATGGGAGACAATTGGAGCGAATGTCCAACACCTGAGATAGTCAGAGTCTCATCCCAAATGACATCTTACAAGAGTGTTCAGCATCACAAAAGTGTGTTTTATACGGCCTGTCAAAAAAAAGACATTTGGGTCTATTTGCATTGATCATTAAGCTTTAATTTTATACGCCGATCACAGGACATCACTTGAGGATTGAAGGTAAATGTTTGAGGTTCAATGCATTAAAACTGGGTGATTGGTTTAGGAATTGTAACACTTTATTTATAGACACTAATATTTAAGAAAATAAAAACTGGCTTCTTGGTCATGTTGTTAGAACCTCATAGGGTCTGTTAAACCATCATTACAAAAATGAAAACAGGATTGTTACTCAGCAGTTCATGAAGGTCAGCTCCTCAAAAAATCACCAATAGGAGGCCAATGCCCCCCACAGACATCAGAATTCTAAATGATACAAAACATAGCATGATGGTGAACACCATAGACAAAGACTATTTTTTTTTTTTTTTTTAATTATGAGAATTATAACAGAAACTGCAATGTGTTATTTTACAAATTGAACATCAATGTCAAAAGGTAACTAATAGGCTATGTGAAGCCTGTGATAGTCACCATGGGTAAGTGCAAGACTCAAATAGTCATGCTAACTAGTCCATAAGCCAGGAGCCAATTTTGCCCAAATTGGTACCACTTAAGGAAACTAAATGACACTTACAATCCAGGCCTACACAAAATGTATGGTGGTGATCCCAGGGTGATAGCTACAGCCAGGTATGGATCAATGAAGGTTTATAGTGGGGTCAACATTTTAAAAGGCTGTAATCATTTGTATTATATACCACATTATTTGTCTAATCATTGCAGTTCAAACTAGAAGCACTCAGAGAGTGCAAACCTCCGCCAAGGCCATGGGGTCACTGACGCCATAACATCTACATGCTGTGGAATCATTGAACCTGAAAAAGTCTAACAGTGATGTTTGCTCAGTAGTAAAAAAAAGTTTCATCTGCTGTGACTGGATAGCATGTATCCTTAGCACTTGGCATCACAGTTTATTGCTACTTGCACCTTTCCCAGAAGCTGCTGTCATCTGAGCACTGATATTGATATGGCATGTGCTTATAGACTAAAACAAATAAGAGACAAAACTCAATTTATTATTCAACTAAACTGCAAATACATGAATTTTTTTAACATTTATGAAACACTTTTCTAAACAAGGTCATAGGGTCACTGACCCTAAAGAGATTCCCTCCTTGGCACAGTGATCTATTTCTTTTTGTCTCTTTCTCTAAAATTGTATATAATAATTAGATTATTAATATATAAACAAAAATAAATTTAAGAAATATTACAATTCGAAAACAAATGCACCCGAACGTGATGACAGCTGCAACTGCTTAATGCTAACTTTTAACATTGAAAATGCCATAGACATGCTAACGCGTTATCATCGGGATCCGGATCGTGATCCGGCTCACCACTAAAATTTAATAATTTGTTCCTCTTGTCATTTCCAACCACTCCACAAAGATTCATCAAAATCTGTTCAAAACTTTTTGAGTTATCCTGCTGACAGACAGACAGACAAGCAAACGTGACCGAAAACATAACCTCCTTGGCAGAGGTAATAAGGCAATGTTTGGACCATCTATGGCTGAATGTTATGGGGCAAAAACTTCAAAAATGGTAATGAAGGTTTATTTCAGTTTGTACAGGGGTCAAAAGTTGACGTTTCTCCAGTTTTGGTCAAAGTGAGGCAGATTATTCCTCGAGGTAATAGGATAAATCAATAGTTTTGATTGTTGAGTACTTGGCCTCCAAAGTAATGGTCAGACAAAGTCAACATCCATTTTATTCTTGACATATGTATCCTTCCTCATAACGTGATAACCTAGCATAACAGATAGTGCCAACTATTCCTTTTTAGAATGCTATTAGCTCAACCTATAATTTGCGTTGTTGTTGTTGGCAGTTTCCTCGCTTGCGAGGATAGTGGGAAGGCTTTTTTTTTTTTTTTTTTTAGTTTATTTTCTACAAGCCCTCTGGTGACCTGTTACACTTGGGGCAAATGAACACTTGAGTAGGCTGGGCTTGTGCTGCTGCCCGCTCTTTCTGCCTTTGACGCTTCTGGCGTGAGGCCTCACTTCTTTCTGCCTCAAACTTCAGGCTGGCGGATTTGATGTTGGAACGCCAGCTGAGTCTATCTGTAGCTAGATGCTGCCATGACTGATGCTGAATGCCTGCAAGGGAGAGCTGTTTCTTCAGCTGGTCCTTATAGCGCTTTTTGGGGGCCCCTTGGTTTTGTCTCCCTTCCTTGAGCTCACCAAAGAGAATTAATTTCAGCATGCGTGTATCATCCATCCTGGCTACGTGACCTGCCCAACGAAGCTGTTGTTTGAGTATAATAGACTCCATGCTGGGCAATTTGGCTCTGGTAAGGATGTCCTCATTTGAGACGTAGGCCTGCCACTTGATCCCGAAGATGTTTCGGAGACAACGCTGATGAAAGCGTTCCAGTAATCTGATCTGCTGGCGATACAGAACCCAGGTTTCAGCTCCATACAGGAGGGTAGGGACCACAATGACTCTGTAGACCTGCACTTTTGTGGAAAGGCACAGTGCATGATTCTGCCAGACTTTCTTTGAGAGTCGACCAAAATAACTGCTGGCCTTGGCAAGGCGACTGTCTAGGTCCTTGGCAACAGATGCGTCATTTCAGATAACACTACCAAGATACGTGAAGTGCTCTACTGCATTCAGGCTGGTACCCTTGATGTTGATTTGGGGTGGGGTATATGCTGTATGGGGGACCGGTTGATATAGCACTTCTGTCTTTCTCAGGCTGATGGTGAGGCCGAAGGCTCTTGCTGCTTCAGCAAAACAGTTGACAATGTGCTGCAAGGCTTGCTCCGTATGGGTGACGAGGGCGCAGTCATCTGCGAAGAGCAGCTCCATGATTAGCTGTTCTGTGATCTTAGTGTGGGACAGAAGGCGCCGCAAGTTAAACAGACTTCCGTCGGTTCTGAAGCGGATATAGATGCCGTCTGTCAAGTCTTCTTTGGCCTCACGAAGCATCATGCTGAAGAAGATGGAGAACAGAGTGGGCGCGAGGATGCAACCTTGTTTGACGCCATTTGAGATGGGGAAGCTGGTGGACAGAGTACTTCACTTGTCCCATCTGGCCTTCATGCAGCTGGTGGATGATGGTGAGGATCTTTGGAGGGCAGCCAAGGCGTGCAAGAATCTTCCACAAACCCTCACGACTGACTGTGTCAAAAGCCTTGGTTAGGTCTATGAAGGCTGCGTAAAGGGCCATGTTCTGTTCTCTGCACTTCTCCTGGATTTGTCTCAGGATGAAGATCATGTCGGTGGTTTCCCTGTTGGCCCAAAATCCTCACTGACTCTCTGGAGTATTTTCATGCGCTATGGTAGGGGTAAGCCTGTTGAGCAGCACTCGAGCCAAAATCTTACTTGCTATTGAGAGGAGAGTGATGCCCCAGTAATTAGAACAGTCAGACTTGTCGCCCTTGTTCTTGTACAGGGAGACAATGACCGCATCCTGAAGGTCATGTGGAACCATTCCCTTTTCCCAGCAACTGGAGAAAAGAATCTGAAGCTTGTCGAGGACTGCCTCACCTCCATTTTGGTACACCTCTGCTGGGATGCCATCTATGCCAGGAGACTTCCCTGGATTCAGCTGCGTGGTGGCCTTTCGGATCTCTTCAAGTGTTGGGGGGTCATCAAGTTCCCATTTCACCTCCACCTGGGAAATCTTCTCCATTGATGACTCTTGCACAGTGTGCTTGTCACTGAAGAGGTTTTCAAAGTGTTCTGACCAACGCTGCATAATGGTTTCCTTGTCCGTCAGAAGGGTGGAGCCGTCTGAGGAGCGCTGGGGTGCTTGCACTTGATGTGCTGGCCCATGGATGGTCTTAAGGGCTTCATAAAAGGAGCGCATGTCTCCGGCATCGGCATGTTGTTGTGTCTTCTCCGCAAAAGCTAGCCACCAGTCGTTCTGCAGTATGCGGAGCTTGCTTTGCAGTGTGGAGCAGGCATTTCTGTAAGCAGTCTTGGCAGAGTGGTCATCAAGTTTAGCTAAAAGTCTTGTGGCATGCATGTTTCTTTTCTAGTAGTTCCTGAATCTGTGCATCAGACTCATCAAACCAGTCTTTATTTTTCCTGGCTGAGAAGCCCACTACGTCTGCTGCCGTCTCCTGAAGGATGGTCTTTAATCTCATCCACTGTTGTTCAGGGTCGTCAGGCAGGCCTTCTTCTCCACCCAGTCTCTCCTCTAGTTTGACCTGGAACTCCTTTTTTGTGTCGTGTCTTGCAGCTTGTGGACTTGTAGCTTCTTAAACTGTGGGCCTTTCTTCTTAGGAGGGGGCTTGAAAGTGAAAGCAATCTTGGAACGGACCAAGCGATGATCCGTATAGCAATCACGCTGTCGCATCAGAACGTAGTCCAGAAGGTGCCAGTGTTTGGAGCGTGGGTGTCTCCAGGTTGCTTTGAATCTCTCTTTCTGTTGGAACAGGCTGTTGGTGATCGTCATGTGCAGAGCAGAACTCCAGCAGCAGGCGGCCATTGTCGTTACAGTTGCCTATGCCATGTTTCCCTAGCACGTCCTTCCATACATCAGAGTCGCGGCCCACTCTGGCGTTGAAATCTCCCATGATGAGGAGCTTGTCCTGGGTGTCGACGTGCTGTAGAAGGTTGTGCAGATTGCTATAGAAAGCCTCCTTAACTCCGATGTCTGCCTGCATGTTTGGGGCATACACACTAACAATAGTGGCAAAATCCTTGTTGTTGATGGGGAGCCGGAGTGACATGAGTTGGTCAGAATGTCCAACTGGCAAACTGTGTAACCTATGTGCTATGGCGCTCTTAATCATGAACCCGACCCCTGAGAGTCGACGATCTTCTTTAGCCTTCCCTGACCAGAACAGTGTGTAGCCTGTGCCTTCCTCGGTGAGTGACCCTTGGTCTGCAAATCGCACCTCGCTGAGTGCAGCAATGTCTGTCAAGCCTTGCTAGCTCTTTGGCGACTAAGGCTGAGCGTCTTCGAGGATGATCGCTATTGTCTGAGTCCATCATTGTGCGTACATTCCAGCACGCAATTTTCAGGTTCTTTGTTTTTCTTTTCGCACCGCGTGTAGTGATGCCCGTTGGCAGCGGTGAGCCAACCGGGTCTAGTGAGACAAGCCATGTTTAGACCACCTTTTCTAGGTCTGTCTCCATGTGGAGCAAGCAGGGCTATCCCTAAACAGAGCTGCTTGGTCACCCAGGGCCCTGCCGGATGATGCTGTTGTCTCGGGTCAGCAATCAAACGACCATAGTTACTGAGCCGCCTGCATGCAGGATCGAGACTGCAGCTCCCAGTGCCATCATGCGCCTGCTGTTTTCGCCTCTTCCCATCGCTGCAGGGCTTTCCTTCCCGCCCGCGCTCGTTGCTTAAAGTGGGGATCAGCTCGCGCACACCAATTCCACTCTAGGCAAGGTGGCACTCCACAGTGGCACAGACAAGCTGAGATGGCTGTGGCGACCACCAGGCTGTAGGTTTTACATCAGTGACCTTCTCCTAGCCTCTGGCTAAAGAGCCTTCCTCGGAGGCACGGGGGCAGTAATCCAGGCTGGGGGTTTAACATCAGGGTTTTCCTTCCCCTAGGTGGACCGCCTTAACGGGGCTAATGAGTCCCATCTACCCACTGCTATAACCCAGTCAGCTGGGAGGCTCGTGATGGCGGGAGCGCCTAGATCCCGTATAGGTCATGGACCTACCACTGCCATAATTTACATTACTTTGTAACAGAATTGGAGAAATTTCACTTTGGACCCCTGTACAAAATTAAATTGACCATTGTCACCATTTTTGCAGTTTTTAACATTCCTGTCTGCATCAGCTAGTAACTTATGCCAACAACCATAGAGGAAAAATGATACCCACTATATGGCCAAATACATGGGGAAATGTAGAAATGGTAAAACTGGAATTAGAACCAAAAAAGGGATAATACATGTGGCTGGAATTGGTGCGAAAACATGGTACTGCAAATTAGTGACAAGATTAAAACACTATTCAGGAAAATTTCGGAACATCGTTACAGAATCTCCATCAAAAGCATGGCATGCTGAGCACTGGCATCTGCTGGATGGTTCATGAATGTACGTCATTGTCAGTTTTAGATTTCATATTTAAAGGCTGCAGTTGGTGCAAGTCCTGTACGTACATGATCATGTACTTTTTGTTTTTCCCCCTCCAGGAGTCTCTTCAAAAGGCTAAACATAAATAACCAGTGCTGTTGAATTTGACTTGCTCAATGGACCCACTGGTTTTGGCCATACCTGAGTAGTCGCGTTCCATCCATCTTTGGTCCATCCTTTTGTATCTTCCTCAGTCTCGCTCTGTCTCTTCTTCCCTCCTGGCTTGTACCATAAATGGATTTTCATGCATCATCTCTGCGGGTGTATTAGAGTTGATGGAGTGAGGAGGATGACGAGGATTCCAGTCACACAACTCCTGCCGTGTACCTTCATGCCAGTAAACTTTTCTCATTTTCGGATCCTTTCTCACCAACCTGTCCTTGTTTAGATGGTTTCCCTCATATACAGATGAAACTCTGTTCCCATAAGGCAGGCTTCAGCATATAATTGATGTGAAAACTGTACTAAACAGGCGAATGATGGTACATCAACACTATTAACTGCAACCAGGTAGTAGGGGGGTGATTGAGAAGTTTTGAGCCTGACCCTGAAAAAGTATGAGGTGAGTCTCAATGTTTTGCCTTTCTCAGTCTTGCCTTGTAAATATTTGGATGGTAGTCATTTTTAAGAAATACAAATAGCATGGTACTGTATGATAGATCTGACTGGCGTAGGCACTTCTCAATGCCTGAGTGACCATCTAAGAAGGACAGTAGTGAGTATAGCCACCGAAACACCCAGGATGACTTTGAAAGAGTTGAAAGCTTCTGTGGCATCTGATGTGTTGCATCACAGTTATATAGCTACACTGTTGATATGACCCATGTTCTTGGTTGGTGTTGACTGCATTGTCAACCTACCAATGCCTAGTATCAAATCAGTACAATGTGCATCTGGAAAGGGATAAAACTTTAAATTCAATCTCTGAAATTCCTTCAAAATATCTTACAATCTGTATTAATGTTGCCAGACAGCTACGTCTCACTAAAATACAGCAGTGAATAAACGTTAGCGTCAACGAGCCATAGATTTAGTTTCACAAAAACACCTGAAAAGAAGACATTCCAATCACACCTTTTTAAAAGCACTCGCAATCTACCTCCTTGAAAAGGCTCTTGGATTATTAAATTATAGTACCAACACAATTTGTATGAGATCCTTAAAGGCTTTTCAGTTTGTTATGCCTGTCACCCAAGGCCTCTTTGTCTTAATGCTTTGGCTTTGAATTACTGTCTGCTTCAGTTTTGCTATTTGGAGAAGACTTTCTTTTAATCTGACTAGCGCCAGCTATGAAAAGCTTTTCTCCCCTCTGTGCCATCAAGAAGAACGGGAACTGATATTGTTCCATTTACGGCAAGTCGGCTTCTCATTTGATTGCTTATCTCTTTTATTAGGTTGATGCTATGACTGGCATGGCTTCGTGGCTTTCATTACCCATTTTTATGCTGTAATATTCTCTCAGAATTGTTATCATAGGCGAGTTCATCTTGTCGTGTTTTTACGTGTGATTGATTTGCGGGTTGCTGATCTCGCCTTCCACCCCGTGCTCGCTGCCAACTTGGCAGGTCGACAAGGTTACTTATTCACAGGTGATAGACGTTTTTATTAGGAGGGGAGAATGCTTTAAAACTTTAAGCGCAGGCATCTATCTGCGGTGCAGTGTGTTACGGCCAAACACCTGACATGCCCGAGCCCATCCGTCACCAGCTGGCCGACGGCTGAAGTTCTGCCCGTTTGCCCTCCTTGTCAGCCTGAAGGACAAAGGAGCGTTGAAGTCAGCAGCTAGAGAATGAGAGAGGAGCTGAGTGTTCACCGCAGAGGTAAGGCAGTATGTCTTAGTATTTACAATACCTTGATCACGAGCCTGCCCATCAGTTTGACCCTGTACGTTCTACTGGACGTCAGTCTGCTTTGCTTCATATTGGAAGGGCTTTTTTGGTTGGGCTGCAATGAATACACCATATTCCCCAACCATAAAATTACGATGGCACTTGCTGTGGCGAACTACATTGCTTTTCTGTTTTTCTTGAGCTGTAATATATAATGTATTGTTGGCCAGCTCTGGCTCTTTACTTGGTGCGGTACCTTGCTCTTGCTATGGTCTATGGGTTGATGGGAGGATGGGTTGAGTCCATAGGGTCAGAGGTTCAGTTTCTTAATCTGTTCGAAATTATCCATGTGCAGTTGAGCACCTTGCAGCCTGAAATGTTAAGCATTTGTTAAGAGAATGCACCTCATTTACCATGTTTTTAATCCCATATTTGTTTATCGTTGCTCATTTGCTAGGTCCCTGCAGCTCTATTCCTTTCTTTTCTGTTGCTCTTCAGCACTCTCCCACTATATATTCTGTCCATCCACATCCCACACTCATCTTTATCCGCTTATCCAAGATCTGGTCACGGGGTGTTTGAGTCTATCCCAACAGTTACAGGGTGTGAGGCAGGGTACAGCCTAGACAGGATGCCAGTCTGTCACAGGGCCACATACAGACATAATGGTCCTTCAATGAATTTAAAGTTTACACTCATATGTAGTGGAGGTTCCAGGAGGAATTCACTTTTGGAACTGGAAGGTCCCCTGGTCAAATAGCTGCAAATAATTGCTCCATTGTGTTAGTCGTTATTATTTCATGTTGTTACTTATGTACACAGTTGGTTGTGATGTCAAGTTTCAGGGAAAAGCAGCTTGCTACCATCAGCGTAACTTGTACAAAGTTGAATGACGTACATTCTGTTGACTGAGTTGTGCTGAATAAAAGTGGCACTTGTGGGGTTGTCCTCACCAAAAAGACAATCTCTCTGGAGCTGTCCATTTCTGTGGTAAGTATTTCAACATTGGTGTCAGTGAGTGAAGTTTCCTGCCTCCTCTTCAGAATAGATAGAGATAGTAAAGCTGGAGTGAGCCATTATACTGCTGACAGAATGAGACTTAAGTCTTACACAGACTCTTGGGCCCATTTGGTGTCGGTTTTTATCCCTAGATTCCATAGCGTGAAGTGGATAAGGGTTCATGACTCCTCCTAGATGGGTTGCCAGTCCATTGCAGGTTAATTCCCCAACCAAGGGTGGTACTTATTTACAGCTGGGTGTCCATTATGTGTCTTGTCAAGGACAACATGAGTGGGAATCAAACCCAGATCTACATATTGTTCATCCAACTCCTTGTCCTACTGAGCTAGCTACCTGCTCTAATGCTTCTGACAGAATGGATGGGGAAACTATGTTGGGTAAGTGAAAGAGTTCCTCCTCCCATATTGCATGGGTTGCTCTTGATTCCAGGAGAACTACTAGTCCATGACTCCAACACTGCCAAGGTTGAAAGAATCTGGCCACCTTGGCTGTGAAATGCTCATTGCCGCTTTCTCAGGATGAGCTGGCAATGTGTGTGTCTTCTTGCAAGGATGGGCACCAGAGCATCAATCTTGTAGGGTGTGTGACACAGAAGGGGTACTCACCAAAAAAGCACTCCTTGTCTAGTTGTCCATTTCTGTGGTCATCAGTGCCACAATATATTGTTGTCCACTACATCACCATAAATACAATGGTTCATTGTAATAAATGCTCAGTCTGCAGTCAGTTGCAATAAAGTCTTATGGCGCCAAGTGTGAAAGAATGCCCAAAGCAGTCTTTTACACTTTGATGGACTTTACTGCTGCTGCAATATTTTATCATAAAATGAATAGGAGGGAGTCGTCCATATAGAATTGAACTTGTCCATTTTGCTCTTGGGCACAATTGGGTGTAGATTTTCAACTGGCTCAGATCAAAACCTGCAATTCCCCTATGAGCTTGTTGATTTTGCTGCCATCTCCAGCCTTGATTCATAAAAGCCTCAAAAATAAATTCCATTACACGATAACAAATGAAATAACAGAACTATGAATATGATCGTTTGGGGTTCTGTTGGATTGGGAGACATCTGTGTTTTGCCTAGCGGCACAGACTCTACTTTAATGTACAATTTTACCCACGTAATGAATTTCTTTTCCACTGCCAATTGTGATTGAAAATTACACTAATGTTTACAAAGATGACTTAAGGTCCTCACATTAGGCCACTAGTTTGGAAGCTACTCTTGGCGACTGTTCAAATTTCTCACTGTGCGCAAAAGTTATGTTTTTAAAATCATATATTTTCAGTATGGTGTTACTATTAAAAATGGTATCTTCTAGTTTACCGGGCTATAATTTGTTGAACTGGACTTGAAGAACTACTCCTTAAGCATTTGGTTCCCAGTTGGAACACTATGTACACTTTGTAATATTTATCCACTGTGAAGTTTTTCTTCTCAATTGCTTAATGAATTTTAACCTTGGCTCCAAGGTAAATATGTGTAATTTATTATTTTGCTAATTACTATTTTAAACCTATTCAAATCTTCAACATTAAACCTGGCAGTTCCCTTCATCTTTATAGGCCAACTAAATGGTTTGTTCCTGGGCCTTCAATTATTCATTCACATTAAAATTTAAATCACTGGCTCTTGGGTATGCAGTCGTGGGGGTTTGGAAAAAAGGCTATTAACATTAGATGATGTTATCTTTAACTGTTCAGGGACATTTAATGTCTTTTATTTGGCAATACATAAAGAATAAATTGTTTCCCTCTGGAAAATATGTTACTGGTGCTTGAAATTTGTGACAGTTGACATTAAGTTTGAATGCAACTAACAGTTAAAAGCATTTGGACAGTCAAGAAGAATGTCATCTAGAATTTGTTGCTTCATGAGGCACCAAGTATCCCCACAAAACTTTGCTGCAACCACCAAGTGTTTGCTGCTGGTGATGTGTTTCTGCAAATTCTAGACTTTGAAGCACAGTTGTTTTGTCAAATAGTGCTTTCTTGCATAAGTTTCCAACTTTACCTAAAATCTGCAAATAATAATGCAGAAAGTACAGCAGTTTAGTGAGCACTGTCACCATCCTGGCCTCTTGGGTTGTCGCAATCCTTTTGGGAATAACGTTTTAAAAATGCAACTGAAGCACCAAATGTTGGAGTGGACTGTCCAAGAAGGTGGAGTTAGAAACCTCAAATGTGTCAAAGAGGTTGACATTATTATAAACGGTGTGATGTTTGTCCAGGGATGAATCTCAAATCTTCACTGGCTTTGATTCATCATTGATGAGTCTTTTGCTCTGAGTAGTGCGCTTTCTGTATTGGCACTTGTTGGGGTGGCGGGGGGGTATTTGTTGTGGGTTTGCAGGCAGCATCAGCAACTCTCGGGTAATGGAACTGTCATTCTTCGTCTCTCAGATAAGAGTCGTCTTGGCTCTTTCTGTCCTGCCACCCTCTGACATATTAAATGGCTTATAAATTCAGGTTGTGAAACTATTAACACATTTTTCCTTGATTGATTGTTGCTTTGCTTTATTATCCAGTAACTCCAGCAACCAGGAATTTATTTGCATCAGTTTGTAAAATCATCAATGTCTGGTTTGCTGGTATCCTACAAATGTAATGGAATGGCTATAAATTCTGACATTCTTGTTAGTGTCCATAATAGCTGTAACGCGTGAATTCCTCCGCACGTCTTTTCATGACAAAAAACTCCTGTAACAGTGGAATGTGCCGTTCATTTCCAAAGTAAACGCTTTGTTGATCTGAGACGTCATCTGACTACCACAGAAATGGCAGAAGAGTTTGACATCAGCACTTTTTCGGTATTCTGTGTGATTCCCCATAAGATCTTAACCGAAAGCCATCTGAATTTTCCAAATGGTTTCCACCTGGCTGTCTCTCACACTTTATGAAAAAATTTTAATGAAGCAAAGCGGCAGTCGATCAGCCAATTTCCTGACAATGAAAATCCGACGAGGGGGCTGGACCACTTCTCCCACAAGGCGTGCTCACAGGCGAATGACGCAACCGACAGGCGTGAAAAAACTCACGCATGCGCACGAAGGTTCAAGCTTGGCTGATACAATCACACATGATTCAAATCCATATAGTTTTTGCAAAAAATAAAAAGGTCCGTTACTTTTCTAACAGACCTCGTATTTCACACTGAGATTCTGGGGAATGGAAGTCTTCAACTTAAAATGCATCTAACAACCATTTTTTTTTTAATTTTATTTTTTGATAAATGGACCCCCCATATCACCAAGCCCAACATACCACCACTATTACTTCAAAATTATGGCAATCCTTTGCAATAAGGGTACAATTATTAATGCGGTAATAAACATTAACAGCAAATTAAGACTTGACTGTGTTGCTTAATCATTCATACATTCAAGAACTATTTTATACATTTGTATTTGTTTATATTTTATACATTTATAAAGATACTGAACATATTTATCAATGATTACTAAACTGCTAATTATTGCTTTATTACAGCATGAACAATTCATTAAGATCATTATAAAATATAAAGATCTAAATGTTTTAATATAAGTAACTTGGTGATGACTTTAGAAACTAAGGGATTGCTGTACTTTTTTTGCAATCCCTGGAATTACAAAATTTGTTTTGCTTTGAGTTTGCAGCTATTAAAACCAAAATGTTTTGTGGAGGCCACTCAGGCCAGCCATGTCCTCATTTAGTGTTCCCTGTATTCAGGTGAGTGCTGGAACAGCTTTCATCAATCGCGCTGTTATCTGATTTGGCACCTGGTTTGATCAGTTGGTACAACATGCTGCTGACATCCCCAATAAATAAACCTGGAAGAACTATCCGTCCCATCTGCCCCTGCATATGTCATTTGATGTTAGACATTGGGATAAGGGCTTCATTTTACAGAGTCCCAATAAGCACATTTAGCTGCCAGCTGGTTGGAATAAAGTCATTTAGAGGCTAATGTATGAATGCTTTTTCACATTGAAGAATGCTAATTAATTTGATTTATAAAACTGAAGCTGTAATCAGATTTACTAGATGGTCTTTAGGCGGTGATAACTTTTAACTTGATTATGAATTGCATCACACAAACACTGTACTGACAGAATGCTGAAGATGTTGAATTTAACTGGGCAATTGTTGTCCATGATAACTTACCCCCCCCCCCCCCAAGTTATGTGTGGATTAAAAGGGGACTACAATAAGGTGTAGATATGTTGCACAGGGAACTCAGTAATTGTATTGATTCCAGTAAACCTCCCTTGGATAGTGGCAACCCCTTCTACTGAATCACTACTATGAACTCTGGTAGAAGTTTTCTGGATGACCAGCTGATTTTTTCCATGTGTTGCTCCACATATGATGTTTTTGACATTAAAAGGGCAGTGTCAAAGCAACGTGGGTTGCACTTACATGTCGTCACTGCTTGCATTCAGGGATTTACATTTGATGTTAACCGCTGAATAATCACAACAACATACTGGAAACATTCTACTGTTAACCACAGATAGTAAATGCAGTTGCGCCAACTACAGTGGCACTCAATATGACTTGCCAAAGGTGAGCCAGTAATGAAAGGCATGCTGATAATGTCATTGGCCCACTATTTTGGTATGGTCTAGAATGGAGCCGTTTCTTTCTTCCATAGTATTGTCACGTTGATCTACCATAGTAGCTAATGTGGCTGTTCACCGTTGAGCAACAGATTTCTTGACGCAGCCAAAGACTGGCTAATCTGTGTCAAAACTGAGGAAAAAAATTCCCAGCATATTGGATTTATCTAGAAATACAGCTGCGTGGGAGCATATTCCACCATCTTGGATTATCTTTTTGAAGCAACCAACCAACGTAAATCACGCTGCTGTCACTCGGATTAGTAGTCACTGTGCTGAATCACTCGACACTTATGCTGACCCCACTTAGCTGGCGTCAAAGCGACCACTTGTCACTGTAAAATCGCCTGCTGATCACTTTACCGCTGTCCTTTGCAACTAATTTGACCAACCATCACACAGAGGTTCTTTGTTTGGTGCTTGTGTGATGTAAGTGATAGCAATGATCATAAAATGATTATATTCTGGGTAAGCACTTTTGTTTTTGTCCTGTCTGATTCGAGATGCTTTGAAAGACGGCCTTTCTGTGTTAACATTTGTGAATTATTCACATTGATTTACAGATCTCTTCCTGCTATACGCTGTTTAGTACCAATCGACTGGACGTTCTGCGTGTTTTTGTATGTGTGTGTGCGTGCATATATACGTATATGTGTGTGCGTATTATATAGGCACTGCTTTTCAATTACATTCCCATTTGCCTCTTCACCTTGGGAGATGAAGAAGACTTCATTATGTGCCCTCTTGCACAAAGAAACTTCCATTTTCTTGCAGATTTTCAATATGTCTTAAGCTGTGATGGCCTGCACATCCTTATTTCTTTTTTGTGGAGAGAATGGGGATGATAAAAGTGCACAGGAAATCCTTGCCTTTTTTTGTTTTTTTACTCACACAATGTGCGCTCATTACCTATTATCTACTCTACCGGCAGTTATTATATATATTTTGGTATAAACAAGAGATAACTTTAATCCCCCATCTTCTTCTGCAACCTTGGTCCAGACCTGGAGCTTTAGATAATGAATACAATTAAGGGCTGGCTGTATTAAACCTGCTGGTAAACAGTGGGTTTAGAGCTGCACAGTGTATGACTTGACTGTTTTTAGGGCAGAATAAGCTGAGATAACAGACTGTTTCCATGAGGGAGATGACATTTTGACAGAAGAGATTCCCTCCACCAAATACAGTGGTGGAGGCAGAGTTTATATACAGAACTCCTGCTGAAAAAGTCTGTGTGCATTCCATTAATTTGTACATAATTAGACCGAATAAAAGATATCAATGCTTTTGTCAATTTCCTATTCATTTAACAGTGCATGCGGTGTCATATAATGAAAGACCTTCAAGGTTATTTTTGCAAATGTAGATTTTGTTTCTTCAATGTATTTTATTTGCATTATGAGTATGGTTAAATTAATTGCAACTCTCAGTTGCAAAAAATTGATGCTGCAGTCTGTGCATCATCCATAATGCACCATGCAGTGCCTCTTCCAGCCACTAGGTGGCATAAAGTAAGAACAGTGAGCTACTGTTTGTCCATGAAACTGCTTTGTAGGTAAGACCATCAAGGCAACTGCAAAGAAAGTCGCTAAAAAGTTATGTTGTAACGTGTTTTGGGGTGCAGAGGCCAAACTCCACAAGCAGAATGTGTTGACGCAAGACTATAAAGTATGTAACATTACAAAGCCGCTGCATAGTTGCCAGCCAGCAGTACTACATTAACTCAGCTCATCTGGTTTACTTATAACAGTGTTGCAAAGAAGGGCCACTTAATATTGTGCTGGAAAGTCCTCTAGGTTTTTAAATATATGCGTAAAGATGCGATTATGCTAAGGGTTAGCAGTGGCGCTAACCCTAATAGAGGTGGTTAACATCATCTCATGCTAATGCTAACTGAATGTGCTGATGCACAAATGCTTACTGTGGTTAGCATTTTTCTAATACAGACATTCTGTACAAAAACATGATACAGTATAAACAGCTGCGCATTTTATATCTTGGAATATGCGGAAAATAACTGACATTAATTCTGCTTCCAACCTATGTATTTCCATGCTATCAGTACTTTATTACCTTTTGAATTATACTTTTCATCTGTATAAAATAAAATTGACAATGGGGTCAAGACTCTGATATCCTCTGGACAAAGAGTAATTTTGACCAAATATGTGGAAAGTAATACAAATTATTCAGTGTAAAATTCTTTATGTAGGTAGACATTGATTTGAGGAACCGATAAGTAGATTCAAGAAGGTATTCGTTTAGAGTTACTCACGGACTGCCTCTACGTAATCGCACAATAATGTTTGTGCACAATTAAAGGAAAAAAAGATCATCTTTCTGCAACAAATTTGTTTTGTTTTTTTGCACTTCTTGGGGACCTGGAGGGTCCACAGAGATTCAATCAGAAAGTCCAATTTGCCATGACCTGACTGTCCATCATCAGCGCCGCACGCCATGCATGAATGTTGACATTCATCCTGATCCAAAAGACTCGCAAAAATGGCAGATGTTCTCAGAAACCTCTGAAATTTGGCATTATTCAAATTTTCTTTTTCAATTACATTTATTAACACAGTGCCAAATCTCAGCAAAAATTGCCAGAAGGTGATACACATGAGCAAGTTTAAATTTTAGGGTGACCATCTGCTTTACCCTTATCAACAACTAAAACGAACCAAAGAACTGGAAGAAAATGCAGTGATAGAAATGTTGTAGTTGAGCATCAATCTATAATCCACTGCTCAGTGACAGCCTGGGAGGACAACCTAGAGGTGAAGACTGCAGTCAAGGCTACACCAATCTGTCAGAGATTTCACCAGTGCCAGATCAGCTATTGAAATTAAGTCACTCCTTAGTTTGGACCCAGATTTTGCTCCAAACCCTTAAATTCTGGGGTTCATAAAATTTCAGGTAGATGGTACACAGCTCTACCTCCTGGGCCCGGAAGAATGCGTGATGCAAGCTTCTCCTTTTCATGTGCCTAGATTGTCTATGGGCATATATTCTTCAATTGCCTGAGTTGACAGACAGATCCTTGTCAGGCAGAAGCTCAGAGAACGAGAAGGAGAGAAAGAGAGAGGGCAAATCCACCGTAAAATCTGTTTAAACAACAAAGCAGCACATAACAAGTTTGCCTGTCGTAGTCTTAAGACTATGGATACATTCCCCAGTAATTTGATGTTGTTGAGTTGGAGTCTTTCCCCCGTCAATAGTGTGACTAATAGAGTGATGCTGTGAGGGGAAAGGCAGTGATTCAGTGCAAGTTAATTATACATGATGGAGAGCAAACTGAATTTAAATAACACCATAGAATCGGCAGGCAAGAAAAAAAGTTCTCTGACCTGCTGACTTCTTTACCTTTGGAACACATGGCAATCCCATATTTTGAGAGCACACACCACTTGTCGATACCAAAAGTTCAAGAAGCTCTACCAAAGTGTTAGCCTGTTAAGGATTTTATATGTTAATAGCAAGACCTTAAAATGTAACCTACACATGAACAACAAGGCAGGGACGCGAGTGCAAAACTGGGGTTATGTTGTCAGATTCTGAAGACTTACAAAAATGCTGAGTTAATAAAAGCAAAGCAGTGGTTTTGCATGTTTTGTCCAGTCCTCTCTCTATATATAAAACCGTTCTACTACAGTTCTTTATATGCAGCCCAGTTTGAGAAAGTATCTGCTGATCAAATTTTGATGGGAACTGTTCCCAGAGAGAGGCTAAACCCGCTGCGTGAAATCCCCCGGAGGTATCGCTTCAGTCTCCAACCGCGCAGCCCCTGATGGCGCTCCACATATCCACAGCGCGTAGCATACTTCCTGCTTTTCTGACAGCTAATAACTTCACTTATGTGTGTGAACATTTCCGAAGAAGACAAATAACCATCCAGGTTGGGCCTCGGGGTAGACGGACTTGACTAAACCGCCACAGCTGGAGAGCAGCTTGAAAGCATGGTGTGTGTGTGTGTGTGTGTGTGTGTGTGTGTGTGTGTGTGTGGGTGTGTGTGTGTGTGTTATACACATTTCAGCATGGCTTCACAAAGGTGCGTGGAGTTGATATGGTTGACATGTGACTGTGGCGGCATGCCGTGGGGCCATTTTATCTGCCACGATAGAAGACGTCCTGTGGCACTTTTCTTATCTGTTTTCATTTTCTAATTTCCTCAGTGTACCACCAAGGTCCCCAGAGAGTGAGCACTTGTCAGTCAATGTGGGGACGTATTTTGCACTTTAAGTCCTGCACAATGCCATCCCATTGGGGCCTTAATCTACCTCGATATCAGATCATTTACAGTACGTCATAATATGCTGCCTCTCTGTCTTGTGCATTTGCTCACTTGCAGATTCCTTGCAAAAATGTGTCCCATAATGCAGTAAGTAATAATTGGACTACTAAATCTGAGCATGCAGACTGTGAGGTGTCATATATAAGGTTGCAGTTATGAATTCTGCATTGGTATGGGGTGCAGCAGTTAAGCTGTCCTAAATCACAGCGCAGTTTGCAAACTTATTACCTGCTTTAAGCCCTTTGGTGGACACTGATGCAGAAAGCAAAACCTGGCAAGGTTTTTATAGAATCTATAACAGTCGTTAGGAATTGTTAGAGCCATAAACCCCTTCCGTTAGGATTGGAGGGGACAATTTCCCCTCCCACATGTCTCTGAAGTGAAAATGAATTTGGAATTAAAGATGTGGTGTGCTGATTTGTTTTTGGTCTTGAAAGTTATTACATTTTGCTTGCAGCGCATACATCCAGGACATCGACTTTGACAGTTTGTGAAACAGTAAAAAGCACAATGTTACACTTGAGGACGGTGGGGGAACTGACTCTTTGAAATCCGCTGTTCCATTTTGTGCAAGTTTGGAATTTTTTTTTTTTTTTTTTTCTGCATGATAAAGTGTCTTATTCATATGACAGCAGCTTATGTAGTCAAGAAAGACGATTATAGGTTTGAATTACTGGATTACAGAGATAGATGTGCACACTATTTAATACCAGACATTGTTACATTGATGTATCACATTTGATATTTTGTGCAAAAGAAAAGGCTAGCAACAGCGAGTGTTGTCGTATGAGATTATGTGTTTGTGGTCAGCATTAGCATATGCAGTCAACTGTGACAACCACATCCAATGTTAATGGTTCGTCTTAAAGGTTAACATGACAGCATGCTAACCACAGATTATGCTGTCAGCATTTAACATGGCTGGGGTTTCTAGCCATTAAATGCAGTTAATGCGCTGGTGAGCCTTCATTATTCCGAAGGCCCATTGGTCCAAAGGTCCATCAGGCTGGATGTGAAGAGAGCGTAATGCCCGACTGAGAAACCCCTGAGTGGAGGAGGTGCGTAGATTTGGACGCCGGGAGCTTTAGCATTCATCTACTGCAAGGCCAGAAGCGCAACAAGGACGTGTCACGGATAACCTTTCAAATCCTGAGGAAGATCAGAGAACGGAAAGGTGCTGCTGCTATTTTGAGCAATTTTTTTATGGTGGAGCCTTCGGAAAATTGCATTGTCACCACTTCATGCTTAACTGGCTGACCAGCCTCCTTTGGGGACCTTTGGACCAATGGATCTTGGGAATAATGATCCCCAGCTGTGTTTAACAAAAACGCATATGCTAATGTTAGCCACATTGATGTGACTGCATATATGCTAGTCATGGAGTTGTCTTTAAATGCGATAAGCATGACGACAAATGCTAATGCTACTCGTGGTTTATGCAAACTGCTAGCGTTAAGCTTGGTTCAGATATATGGCTGTTATTTTCCACCAGTTCTTTCTGTAACACTGCCCCTCACAAAGTACAGACTCAAACTATTTCTCACTTTTAAATTTATTCAAAGTCACAGTGAAAATATCAGGCCTGGGTCCTGGAGAACTTCCCTCACAGACGAGATCCGCTCTTCAGAACTTTGAACAATAGCCAGACCAGCCATAGGCGTGACAGAGGTAGACCTTATTTTGCAAAATTCTTTCCTTATTGGTCCCTGTAGGTAGTCGAAGGAGGTCCCACCCCCTGCCCAAGACCCACGCAATAACGGGACATATATGATTTATAATGTAACCTAACTTTATCGTAAGTGGTAAAAACTGGCTAAACCCAGTTTGACATGCACATTCCAACAGAGAACAAAAGAAAGTAAGAATAAGAAATAAGAGTGAAAACTAGGAATGCAATCCTAAGTAAAATAACTACTTTAATACCAAAACAAGTTAGGAAAACAAATAAAGAAAACCATAACTGAACACACAAATATATCTAACATGGCCATTAACTGCAACTACATCATGTACACCAATTGTAACCCATAGCGCACTGCATCAGTACGCTACAGCGCATGCGGGCAAAATCTTTTGGAGAGATCTTTATCAAAGTTATGTGTTCTTTCCATCATTATTAAAGCAAAAATGCAGTCAAGAAAATTTGCTGACAGATGCAGTTTGTCTCGCTGTTAAACTTGGCTATCAGTAGGTCGCCAAGTTCCTGAAAGATCTGAAACATTAGCATTGAAAATGTGAACTTGTATAGAAAGAAACTCGGACAGGAACTCTGGAAAAATGTTATTGCTTTGACATTAAATCAAAACTTTACGGTTATGTTAAAATGACGAGTTCTTATATTTACTGAAGCATATGTTCCTCATCTTCATTATGGGACTGAAAACCTATTATTTCACTCAAAATATGCATGAATCACATCCAGTCTAAAGATCTGCATGCAGGTATGCATAAGTACATTTGCCAAGGGTAAACTGAGGATCAGCAGGTGGGCTAAATAAAAGCCACGTTATCGGCCACCAAAACAATCAAATTAAAGCAAATGACACCTTTTCAAAAACCCAGTGAGGGGTCTGTCAGCCTGATGGAATTGTAATTTCTCTGGACCATTTGGCAGCAACTTGGAACCCCATTTTCCTCGTTCTGCCTTCATGCTCACACTGACAGTGACATGATATTCCATATAAAAGGAGCCGCGAGGAGCGAGATGGGGTGCAAAAGTTGAATTAACGCGATCACAAATTGTCAGCTCGAAGGCTTTGCCAGGCGGGGTTTACAATATTTGTTTGTGCATTGCTGGAAGGTGTGTCGAGCTTGTATTTCAGAACTTGCATATAAACGTAGATTGTTGCACGTATGTTTTTTTTTTTTTTTTTTTCCGAATGGACATGCTTCTGCATATTCGAGTGCACTGGTTACTTTCTAAACCACTTGGGTCCTTCCCTCGGTCTCGTTCCGTCGGCACAGCTTCAGCAGGCTAATTATATCCGTCAATCACTGCAGTTATTTTATTTTTTTTCACCTAGCAGCCCTTTTATGCACTTGTTTGCTGCTGCCCACGCTGTCTGGAGCCAGATTACCTCCAGCCACGTACAAGGAGTGAAGGTGCGAGAAACTCCTCTATCTCAAGTTTGGACTCTAAAGTGATATTTTCTTGGGAGTGATTTAAGGCATTTAAGGTGAAGATGGATCACCTCTCCTGTTGGGGTCACCAACCTCCAGGAGCAAGGGGGATTGACCCCTGATTACAAATAACTTTTTTCAAATTAATAGTTTGAATTTTTATAATCAAATGTTTCACCCTTGTGTTGGCACCATGATGCAACACTGCAGTGGCTTCAGGATTGCGGCAATGTGATGTGTTTTTTTGTTTTTTAAATAAACTCCAAAAAGGTGAAACTTTGTAGATGCTAACAGCAAATAATCACGGCTGTGACCTTTTGTGTTGTTGGGTATGACAAGTATTGCATGGAAAAAAAAAAAAAATCAAAGAAGTATTTTTCAAGATTTCTCAAGCAAATTGGAGAACAAAACTTTGCAACAACTCAACTGTACAATGTAATTCTTCACAGGTTAAAATTTATAATGACAAGAAATACTGCTTCATGAAAACAAAGTGACACTGAAGGAAAATCAATGCAGTGTAGTGCACAGGCATTGCAAACAAACTATTGTATATTTTTTTTCTACCAGCAAACACTGGGGGTGGGCGGGCAGGGAGGAGTAATTGTGTATAGTCTGCTATTGGCAAGCATTCGTTCAGTTTGTAAGTGGAATATTTGTACATCTTATTGATCATTGTGACAAATGTCAACAAGCACAGTTGTTTTTGCAAGAATGTCATGATTTCATAGAATATAGTTTGGAATCTGTCACACACTTTAGAAAAAATTGTTTGAATGCCTGCTCATTCATGCTAAATTGACATGCCCTTGGCAGGTGTCTGGCTACCAGTATTTAGACCTGGGTTTACCTTCTGGTATAGGTACTTAAGCGGCCTTGGGTGGGGAAGTAACCCACAGCAGACTGGTGACCCATCCAAGGGGAATTGGAGACTCTAATCTTCTTCGCACTATGATGCCCGTGGACAATCACATGCACTGTATAGATCTTAATTCATTAGCCCGTGAAGCCATGATCATAGGAGACCAATATATATTGTGTGCAACATCCAGAAGCAAGCTAAAATGCGTCTTGTGAAAACATTTTTTTTTTTATATATATATAGTTTTTGCTTGGCCTTGTCTTTGGTAATTGTGAATCACCTTTCACAATACAACTTTTTTATACGGCACAACCTCACTCTTTATCATCAATACAATATTCTTTTTGTAACGCCCATTCGGGAAAAAATGTTAGCGAAAGAGAAGAGAAGCTTGGAATATGCAGTGAATGATCATATCACCTTTATTAGTAGATATTGATACATGGCACAAGTACAAATAACAAAAACCTAAACAAAATACAGATGATAAAATTAAGATAGGGGTACAAAATCGATTTATATCTAAAATGTCATTAAATTTAAGATTGTCATAGAAGCTATAACCATCTGCGACAATAATAATTAAAATATGCACCCGAGTCACTGTCAAATGCAATATTATGGGTCAAAATATCACCAAATTCATGACTTAACATGACGTAGTTAGACCCTGTAACCAACACTGGGTTCTTTAAGTCAGTTTTGGTTATTATACTGACAACTTCTTAAAAAAATTTAAAAAATCTTCTTTTTGGTTGTAATTACAGAAGATGACTGACGTCAATCGATAGAGCTGAAGATACTTTTGAGGTTATGAACTAAACTGTCCCACACTGTACCTACAGTAGCCAGTCCTCTGCGACTAAAGCTAACATTGGCTCATCCTGGCCATGCATGTTGCTAACTAAATCAATGGCCAACTTTTGTCAGTTGTCAAAAATTATAAATAATTGAGAAAAAATTAAATACCGCCTTTTACTTTTGTAATATTGTAAAATTTACACTGCATTTGAGCTTGATGAGTTTTTTTTTTTTTTCCCTTTTTCTCGAGACAGAGCAATTTTCTGAAGGTGTTGCTTTTGACTGTTAATTCTCAACATCAAGCTCCATAAATAATCCTTTGTCGCCTCCTGTCTCCTGCTTCTCATCAGTGGGGGCCAATGTTCAGCCAACAGCCAATTAGCGAAGATAACTTTTTTGTTGTTGTTGTTGTTTTGTTCAGGGATTATCTTTGCAGCCAAACTATTAGCAGATCAATTGGCTCCAGTCGCTTCAAGTCAGCTGACATATTTTTGAAAACTTTACCATTTAAAACATTTGTAAACCCTAAATTCATGCATGTTTGGTCCTTTTCGAGGTTGCGTAGGAATCCATTCAGTGAAATTGTCACATCGCGTGGAAGCTGCAGCATCAATTCAGAGGTGGCGGAACAGGAGGTCAAACCAGAGTAATTGTGTTAATGATATTAATGCAGTTATTTTCCATGTCTTTTGTCTCTTGTTCATTCAATACTGTCTGTACTTTGAATGAACTGTATGTTGAATGGAAACTATTGTTTAATTTCTTTTGTTCATTTGTTAATTTAATCCTAATCCAATATTGGCATGCTAAACCGTTTTTGGAACATTCATGTTAATGCTAAAAAGTTGAATTTTTTTTTTTTTTTTTTTTTTTTTTTTAGGTCAGTTGTAAGGGTTTTCAAGCCAAAAATAAATAAATAAATAAAATAATAAGAAATTCCCAAAACAACACTAAACTCTTATTATAAAATTTGGCGGTTGTGATACCTTTTAAAAAAAAAATGTTTTAATCTGTTTATCACTATCACAGTTAACTTCTCAGTTGGTGGATTAGTAGTATTCTGACGTTTGCAGATACTTGTTAAGAGTGCATTATACAACCCCTGGCAAAAAATATGGAATCGCCGGCCTCGGAGGATGTTCATTCAGTTGTTTAATTTTGTAGAAAAAAGCAGATCACAGACATGACACAAAACTAAAGTCATTTCAAATGGCAACTTTCTGGCTTTAAGAAACACTATAAGAAATCAGGAAAAAAAATTGTGGCAGTCAGTAATGGTTACTTTTTTAGACCAAGCAGAGGGAAAACATATGGAATCACTCAATTCTGAGGAAAAAATTATGGAATCACCCTGTAAATTTTCATCCCCAAAACTAACGTCTGCATCTAAAAAGGAGTGATCACACCTTGGAGAGCTGTTGCACCAAGTGGACTGACATGAATTATGGCTCCAACACGAGAGATGTCAATTGAAACAAAGGAGAGGATTATCAAACTCTTAAAAGAGGGTAAGTCATCACGCAGTGTTGCAAAAGATGTTGGTTGTTCAGTCAGCTGTGTCTAAACTCTGGACCACATACAAACAGGGGAATGTTGTTAAAGGCAAACATACTGGTAGACCAAGGAAGACATCAAAGCATCAAGACAGAAAACTTAAAGCAATATGTCTCAAAAATCGAAAATGCACAACAAAACAATTGAGGAACGAATGGGAGGAAACTGGAGTCAACGTCTGTGACTGAACTGTAAGAAACCGCCTAAAGGAAATGGGATTTACATACAGAAAAGCTAAACGAAAGCCATCATTAACACCTAAACAGAAAAAAACAAGGTTACAGTGGGCTAAGGAAAAGCAATCGTGGACTGTGGATGACTGGATGAAAGTCATATTCAGTGATGAATCTCGAATCTGCATTGGGCAAGGTGATGATGCTGGAACTTTTGTTTGGTGCCGTTCCAATGAGATTTATAAAGATGACTGCCTGAAAAGAACATGTAAATTTCCACAGTCATTGATGATATGGGGCTGCATGTCAGGTAAAGGCACTGGGGAGATGGCTGTCATTACATCATCAATAAATGCACAAGTTTACGTTGATATTTTGGACACTTTTCTTATCCCATCAATTGAAAGGATGTTTGGGGATGATATCATTTTTCAAGATGATAATGCATCTTGCCATAGAGCAAAAACTGTGAAAACATTCCTTGCAAAAAGACACATAGGGTCAATGTCATGGCCTGGAAATAGTCCGGATCTTAAGCCAATTAAAAATCTTTGGTGGAAGTTGAAGAAAATGGTCCATGACAAGGCTCCAACCTGCAAAGCTGATCTGGCAACAGCAATCGGAGAAAGTTGGAGCCAGATTGATGAAGAGTGCTGTTTGTCACTCATTAAGTCCATGCCTCAGAGACTGCAAGCTGTTATAAAAGCCAGAGGTAGTGATGTGTTGGAGTGTTCTTTTTTTTTTTTCATGATTCCATAATTTTTTCCTCAAAATTGAGTGATTCCATATTTTTTTCCCCTCTGCTTGGTCTAAAAAAGTAACCGTTACTACCACAATTTTTTTTTCCTGATTTCTTATAGTGTTTCTTAAAGCGAGAAAGTTGCCATTTGAAATGACTTTAGTTGTGTGTCATGTCTGTGATCTGCTTTTTTTTTTTTTAACAAAATTAAACAACTGAATGAACATCCTCTGAGGCCGGTGATTCCATAATTTTTGCCAGGGGTTGTACATATTATACTTCTACATGTACTTGTTTGTTGGAAGGATTCCCCATAATCTCCATCTCCTCCTTCAGAGGGGGTAATTCCCCCCATTCCCACCAACACCACCAAGTGTCAGCGTTGGATTTCCTTCCAGTTCAGTGGCTTAGTGGTTAGCACTGTTGCCTCACAGCAAGGCCATGGGATTGAGTCCCACCTGTCGCCTTTCTGTGTGGAGTTTGCATGTTGTCCCTGTGTTTGCATGGGTTTCCCCTGGGTGCTCTCATTTCCTCCCACATCCAAAGACATGCAGGTTAGGTGAATTGGAAACTTGAATAATTGTCCAGGTGTCCCTTGCAAAAGAGATCTCAATCTCAATGGGACTGACCTGGTTAAATAAAAGATAAATTCCTTGACTCAAGTAGAATCTCCAATTTCAGCTGTAGTCAGACGTGGTCTGGTTTTGTTTCTGGTTTGCCACAATTATTGATGTGGGTCGAGGGAAGAGGAGTGTCTTTTCCATCAATGCACCCATTTCTTGCCAATGGGAGGCAGATGTCCCTCTGTGGTGCAGTTAGGAGAAACCATCAAAATATCGACCATGATTGCTGTTATCCTTCATCTTAAGACTGAAAAAGCATCAGTTATATTTGTCAAGTGAGTGTTGGATTGACAGGTTTTACCATTTGAAACTCCAGTCAGTCTTGATCTCCAAAGGGAAACTTTAAGTTGTAGATTCCGAAATGAAGCATGCTGTTATCGTACTTTCTGAAACCTTCTGTTTTTGCATATGCGTTGAAGTCATTTCAGTGATGAATTGCTTCGGTTCCAGCTTGCCCTTGAGAGGGAGATGAAGGTCCAAGAAAGACACTTGGTCTGTCCATCTTTCATCATAGCAGCAAAGCATTATGACTGCTGGAACAGAACTGATCTGACAACAGCAACTATCTGCACCCTGCAGTAGCTCCGCTGTGGATACCATTACATGATAAAAGTTTCTCACTATCAGAGTCCACCGCAGCACAGGAGCCCACTCTGAATCCAAGCAAGTTGGACTCGGAAATGTCAACAGTGAACTTTAAAGTCTGTGAGTTTAGTGTAGTACTCAGATTTAACCCCAGTATACTTGTACAAACTATGATTAAGATTTCCTTGACAACTGTCTGCCAGTCTTGCTTTATTGTTGCTTTCAGGGAATCTTTTTTTTTTTTTGTTACTTATTTTGTTTCAGTGTATAGTGGCTGAGAGTGGGCATAATACCTGCGTCAATGCCACAACAGGTAGTTGCATGAAAAAAAATCATGGAAATAAAAAAAAAAACCTTAAAAAAAACACACACACAGAATACAAATATTACCTGCAGCATATGCAACAATTTCATTTAATAATGTATTCCAAAAACACAGACAGAGCTCCAGAACACAGCAAGAGCACAATGCAAAGAGGACAGCCTAGAGGACTCTTATGGACTTCTGCTGTTGAGTGTATTGCAATTAAAATGTGAAAATACACAGTATCTTAAGAGAAAAATACTCAAAGTAAATGGATAAACTGACTCAGCTGTGCTGGCCAGGTAAAAAATAAAGAATGGCACTCTACAATGTGTTGAATGGTCTGTCTGTAAAAATCCTCCAGGCAGAAACTTCTCTTTGTGTAGTTACACGCATTATGTTGTGGTGATTTTCAAAGCATCTCTGTTTTGGTGGATTTGCAGCTGATGCTTTGATGCAATTAACTGTTTTTGAATTGTTGCAGGGTGTTTTTTGTATTTGCATTTTCTGGTGTTAACTGTGAAATGTTGTGGTCTCAATGAGCCATCGTTTAAAAGTGATTCTTACTAACCAAACATGGAAAATGCATTCAAAGCTTTTTGGGGTCAACTGTTTAAGCATGTCTTTTAAAATTAAATTGACCTCTGTCATCGAGTTAGATTTTAGTAAAACCACCTGAACTAGCCCATAATACAGAGAAATAAAAGTCCCAGTTTGGTTTGAACTACCAGAGTGGCTGACATCCAGGAAACAACAGTATAAGTGATTAATAAATACCTTCCGTAAAATTATCCTTAGAAATTACGACAGGTTATGTGGTAGTTGTCTGTGGAAAAAGGAGTTTTCTGCTGTTTATCTCAAGCATGGCAGTGCATAAAGACACATTTGTAAAACACATTGTCCGCCATTGTCATGTGCAAAACAAAGACTGTGGCTCCATGCAGACAAAAAATAACTTTCATCATACATCTGTATGAGATGTTCAGATCATGTGCTCTCGTTCAGACTCTGAGTGTGTACTGCTGTGCACCTCTGCACAGCTCATCTCACATTTATATCAAGGTTTTTTATCCCGTGCTACTTGGTTTTAATAAATATTACATTACTTCACCTCCTTAATGTAAAACTAATCTCTTCAGCTTGGCTCCGAAGGTGAAGTGCAGTTTGAGTTTAGGGGAGCTGGGAGGGATTGAAAGTCAGGCTTGGCCATGGCTCAAGGCACCTGAGCCTAGTGTGAGTACACCCTTAAAAACTCAGTCAGCGTGAGGCACTTTTACAGATCCACTGGACAATAACGGGGCCTGTGTTGAGCCCTGTGAAGTAAAATGGAGGTTTTATCCAGATAAACATGAAGCACAGTCATGTGACAGGTAATAATGCGAAAATACACATTTTCCTGCAGGATTTGTTTTTCAGCTTTTATTATGCATCCTATCCGTTTGTCTTTCTTCATGCCCTTTCTGTCCCTGTTGTAGGCTCTAGTGAACACAGCTTTTGCCAAGGGATTTGTGGATGTGTATGAATCGAGACTGAAGCTTTGGAGCACTGGGCGTTCCTTTTGTTAATAGAATACGCATGGTTGGGTCTCCCTGGGGCTGTTAGTGATGAGAGGAGAATGAAAATGTTAATGTTTCTGAAGCTGCTGTGGATTCTCGAAGAACTCTTCAATTTACGACGTGCATGCTACACAACAGTTCATAAGAAGTAGAATAAATTGCAGCTGTTACAAATGGTGGACATTAAGCAGTTGCAGGGAGTTATTAAGCTCGACCTATCTCTTTCTAAAATACACATTACCTGAAATCTCAGCAAATTATGCCGATAAACTTGAATTATTTATGTAACGGCCCCTTTGTAAGTGCAATCATGGTGCTTGTTTTGAGAACAAAATGAGCTCATCTCATCATAACACTGTATACTTGGCTTGGTTTATTCATGCACCGATTTGGACCTTGATTACGTTGGTCCCATTGGCTGTCACTTGGTTGGCTTGGTATTCTGCACACTTGTTTGAATAATTTTAAGACCGTCCCCACTGTTGTAAGGATCTGCATTCATTTAATTTTGGAGCTTTGTCCGAACTAATGAAATTGACATCGACCTTGTGCAAATAAATGGCTATCGTAGTTGCTAGTCAAAGTAATTTTTCTGATTTTAGGAAATTTTACCTTTAAGTATAAACTACTCAATTTAAAAACAGATGAATTGTAAAATTTAAATCTTCCCATACAAATATATTATTTCATTGCAATTTACTTTTCCCTGAGCTAATGTCTATAATAACAGACTCCTTACTTGTGCTCAGTTTCCACAGTGGCTCTCCATGATGCCTTATAGCATAGTCAGGGTACATCAAATACAACATTTTTGGCTATTTGTTGCACTTTTCTGAGCATAATCCAGCACACAGGAGGTGGGGATGGACTGGTTCTATGCCTGGGTGATGACAATCGAGGAGGCAGGGCAGTTCTGTCGTGTAGAGGAACCTCAGGTGTCTTCCTGTGCTGGATAAGTTGCTTTTTCATTGGTTGACAAAATTGGGTTTTGTGAAAATGGCCTAAAGCAGCGGTGGGTAGCAGTATACCACGAAGGGCAAAGACTGTGCAGGTTTTTCTTGCGATCGATTGCCTCAGCAGGGGGTTTTACTGACAAGCTCCTCCCCTCCACTTAAGGTCCTTATCTTCTGTAAAATGAACTGCTGTTGTGACCAGTAGTGAGGAAAATCTCACCATGTTGGCATTTCATGCCCACCCTAGTCTGTGATGTCAGCTATGTGTGACTATTTGAAATGATGTCTCAGGATATAAATGGCAGAAGAATAACTGTCAACCAATAATAATGGACCACCTTCAACGTTGTAATATGCTTCAAGGGTTCCTTATGTCCCTTGTGGCAACTGGGGCAGGACATCACTCTTGCCCTAACTCTGATTTTAATGGCTTTTTGGGGATTTGTCATGATTGCTGTTTGTGCATCGAATGATGAGCACCCATTTTGGTACCAAGCCATGTTCTTTATTTCATAAATAATTCCTGCAGGGTTCATCCAAATGTATAAAAGACGCATACTTTTACCTATGCTTTACAGTCAGCATTTCGAGTAATAAGCATATGTGGCTTTCTCCTGTACATATATGGGGCACCAGAACTTGATATTAATCATTGATTTTGAGCATAGATATATTTCAGTAATGCTTTTTCCACACTCTGGTTCACACAACTTGGATCTGACCATTTAAAATGGAGCAGTTGAGTCATGGTTGCATTTACGAGGGCTGTCCGTAAAGTATAGGTCCTTTTTATTTTTTTCAAAAACTATATGGATTTCATTCATATGTTTTTTACGTCAGACATGCTTGCACCCTCGTGCGCATGCGTGAGTTTTTCCATGCCTGTCGGTGACGTCATTCACCTGTGAGCACTCCTTGTGGGAGGAGTCGTCCAGCCCCTCGTCGGAATTCCTTTGTCTGAGAAGTTGCTGAGAGACTGGCTCTTTGTTTGATCAAAATTTTTTCTAAACCTGTGAGACACATCGAAGTGGACATGGTTCGAAAAATTAAGCTGGTTTTCAGTGAAAATTTTAACAGCTGATGAGAGATTTTGAGGTGATTCTGTCGCTTTAAGGACTTTTCACGGTGCGAGACGTCGCGCAGCGCTCTCAGGCAGCGTCATCAGCCTGTTTCAAGCTTAAAACCTCCACATTTCAGGCTCTATTGATCCAGGACGTCGTGAGAGAACAGAGAAGTTTCAGAAGAAGTCGGTTTCAGCATTTTATCCGGATATTCCACTGTTAAAGGAGATTTTTTTTAATGAAAGACGTGCGGACGGGTCCGCGCGTCGGGACGCAGCCGCCGCGACACTCCGCCACAGGAAAAACACCTCTGTGTTGATAACCATTTGTTAAAATCCAGTTGGCTTTTGATGGCTTTCAGTGGAGTGAGTATATGAGAAATTGTTTATCAGCTGGAGATGTTCCAACTTGTCCTCAAGGCTTCCAACAGAGGTGTTTTTCCTGTGGCAGAGCGTCGCGGCGGCTGCGAGCCGACGCTGCAATCCGCCCGCACATCTTTCATTAAAAAAATCTCCTTTAACAGTGGAATATCTGGATAAAATGCTGAAACCGACTTCTTCTGAAACTTCTCTGTTCTCTCACGACGTCCTGGATCAATAGAGCCTGAAATGTGGAGGTTTTAAGCTTGAAACAGGCTGATGACGCCGCCTGGGAGCGCTGCACGACGTCTCGCACCGTGAAAAGTCCTTAGAGCGACAGAATCACCTCAAAATCTCTCATCAGCTGTTAAAATTTTCACTGAAGACCAGCTTAATTTTTCGAACCATGTCCACTTCGATGTGTCTCACAGGTTTAGAAAACATTTTGATCAAACAAAGCGCCAGTCTCTCAGCAACTTCTCAGACAAAGGAATTCTGACCAGGGGCTGGACGACTCCTCCCACAAGGAGTGCTCACAGGCGAATGACGTCACCGACAGGCGTGGAAAAACTCACGCATGCGCACGAGGGTTCAAGCATGTCTGACGTAAAAACATATGAATGAAATCCATATAGTTTTTGAAAAAAATAAAAAGGACCTATACTTTACGGACAGACCTCGTAGGTGCAATATTTTCAACTCAATTTTTAGAGAGGGGAGCACACATCCAGGCCACTTTTTGTTGACCAGAGTAGTCCTTGACATTCAATCTTCCACTATTTAGCTGGAAATGAGTTTGCATGGATACAAAGGGGATTTAAGATAAAAAGTGTATCTGCAATCATAATTTTTCTTATTACTGCTGTTGCTGCTTCACGATGGGCTATATTTGGCCATAAACAGTCCTGGCAGTGAAGTACTGAGTTTGTTGTGGTTGAGGAGATGTTGCCTCTTGGGAATCTCATTATTTTTGTGAAGTAGAGTTTTTCTTTTTTAAATTGCATTGAGACCTGGGGTCTCATTGATTACCAGTGTTATGGTCTTGATAATGATGACAGTGACTGCAACAATAACAATGGAGACAAAGTGATAACAGCAACAAAACAGTGATGGAGAGAATGGTGACATGACGGTGACCCAACAGCGACAATTGTGATATGATGATTTTGATGTAAACATGATGACTCAAAGACAAAGGTGACATGACTCTTACCCAAGTATCACGGTGAGTGAGGCAATGACTACAGCCCAATGATGAGTGTGACAAAATGACATGACAGTGACTGAGGCCAAATGGTAACACTCAAAAGACAAGAACAACAACAAAAGTGACACAACAGGTCACTGTTGGAAAGTGCTTCAAAACAGGAATAAACGATACGTAAAACATTCCCATTTATCTGGACACTAAAAAGACAAAAACCCAACAAAAGACCCAAACAAAGCCTTTTCTTACAAATTGTAAGAAATGCAAGTCTATGTATATTTACAAATAGACAAATTCTACAAAATAGAAACATGATATAAAAAAAACCCACAAACCTGAATCTCCCATCTTCCCCCATCCACTCATTCTTGGGATACATATTCAGCCAGCAAGTTGAGAACACTGAGTGCAGGTAGGCACATAAGGTTTTCAAAATATTGAGAGCTGAGTGGTGCATTACCATTGTTTTTTTTTTCTTTTTTCATACATTATGCTCCGACATGTGCAGGTAGTCAGTAAAGAGGACTAATGTGGCAGTAATCTGGTTGAATTTACTAGTCATGATTATATCTTCAGCATCCACATTTAACTTTATGAAATAAGTGGGATCAGATAATTAATTTCACTTTGTAAAGATTGCACTTATAGAAACAAACTTCCTAATATGAGAACCTGAAGAAAAACTCAAATGTGCACTACTGAGATTTTAGAGATGGAACTTGGTGGCATTGTTGGCAAAGTTTTGAACTATAGTGAAATTGAGTAAATATTGTCATCCTGTAAGATGTTATTGCTGTAGAAGTGTTTTAGGATAATATAAATGTGGTTATGAAGATGTTGTACTTTCATGACCCCTGATGACAGCACAACATGTATAAAATACCAGAAACTGTTTAATCTGTATTTAATCATTCAAGCATTTCCTTAATTTGACGGCATTGCTCATACTGTTTTCCAAGTAAGAATACACCTTGAAACTAAAACTCTTTCATGGGAAAAAAAGTATTGTCTTATGTATACTCCCACTTTCTTGCAGCAAGTGTCAGAGGGAGTTAATATTGTTGAGGCAGAAATGGGATATAAAGTATTTCAGCAAATATCCATCTTGACAGTCCATAGATCAGAGAGGAGGGAACACTTCAACACGTGTTCAGCAGAGAGAGAGGCTGTGTCCCAAAGGACGTAGTCCACGCTCTTTCCTCTTTTCACCTCACTTTATTATTGTTGGACAAGCTTTTCTATCAGCAGGTGTCCTGAAATATAATACGGTGTGTTTGGTCAGAATATTCCGAGTTTTTCGGAATCCACCCCCCAACATGCTGATAATTACTTTAATATGTACTGACTGAAACCTCTGGTGCAGCAGTCATACAGTGCATCTGGAAAGTACTTCACAGTTCTTCACTTTGTCCACAACTATCTTTGGGCAGTTTTGCCCATTCCTCTTGCAGCACCTCTCGACAACAGAGTTGTCCTGAAGCCACTGCTTTGATATCTTGGCTGTGTTCTTTTGGGTCATTCTCCTGCGGAAAGATGAACCGTCACACCAGTTTGGGGTCAAGAGCGCTCTGGAACAGGTTTTCATCCAGGATGTCTCTGGACATTGCTGCATTCTGTTTTCCCTCAATCCTGACTACTCTCCCAGTTCCTGCTGCTGAAAAACATCCCTGTAGCATGATGCTGCCACCACCATGCTTCACTGTAAGGATGATGTCTCCTTTATCGCAAACATGACGCCTGGCATTCACCCCAAAGAATTCAATTTTTGTCGCATCAGATAAGAGAATTTTGTTTCTCATGGTCTGAGGGTCCTTCAGGTGCCTTTTGGCAAACTCCAGGTGGGCTGCCATGTGCCTTTTACGAAGGCGTGGCTTCCATCTGGCCACTCTACCATACAGGCCTGATTCATAGATTGCTGCAGAGATGGCTATTCTTCTGGAAGGTTCTCTTCTATTCACAGAGGAATGCTGGAGCTCTGACAGAATGACCATCGGGTTCTTGGTCACCTCCCTGACTAAGGCCCTTCTCCCCCAATCCCTCAGTTTTGACAGGCGGCCAGCTCTAGGAAGAGTCCTGGTGGAGCTGAACTTCATTTATGGATGATGGAGGCCACTGTGCTCATTGAGACCTTGACTTCATGCTTGGTTTGTGCTCTGACATGCACTGTCAACTGTGGTACCTTATATAGAGACAGGCATGTGTCTTTTCAAATCATGTCCAATCAACTGAATTTACCCCAGGTGGACTCCAATTAAGCTGTAGAAACATCTCCAGGATGATCAGTGGAAACAGGATGCACCTGAGCTCAATTTTTAGCTTGGAATAGGCTTGGAATACTTATGTACATGTGATTTCTTAATTTTTATTTTAAATACGTTTGCAAAAATCTCAAACATTTTTCACATTGTCATTTTGGGGTATTGTGTGTAGAATTTTGAGAGTAAAAAATAAATTTCATCCATTTTTGAATAAGGCTGTAACAACAAAATGTGGAAAAAGTGAAGCACTGTGAATACTTTCCAGAGGCACTGTAACAAGACGTTGGCTTTTCCAATTTTATTGGTTCAACTGAATGCGAGTTCATAAGAGTGACTGGTGTAAAGTGGCAGTTATATTTTGTTTTTGAGCAACCCAAGGTTGCTATGGTGTTTGCACGTGGGCAAAATGACTTCTCCCTGAAACTGATATGTCTGTGGGAATCATATACGTACATGCTTTGTTGACAGAGCTATTTTTAAATGGAACGTTTTAGTTTGCTTGCTAATTGATCTCACTTTCTGTATTTGTTGAGCTTGACTTTGATTCAGTGGTTGTCTCATAGACTTGCTTTTAATTAGTACCATACAGTTTCTGTGGCAGTGTAATGGACTAAGTATAAGACACCAGATACATCTGACCTGTAGGACCTCATAGGATGTGGCAGTTTCCAAACCTCTGGGCATCTGTGCAAAATGCACCACAATAACAACTCCACCGCTGGCTGATGAATGAACAGCACCTCAATTCCCCAAAATCAAGATGAAACATTTGTAATCAGTTAATCTATGCATGTAGAAAAACGCCAACCCTGTGTTTGTGACTTTTCGTCAAGGTAAAATGTGTCCCATTATTTTCAAAATGTGTTTTGACATAAGAAGCCTTACAGACATGATGTGTGCTTTTTGTGCAAATGTTTTTTTCTTTTCCTTGCTCTGCTGGAGATGGTGAGTCGCTTCATGGTTGATGACTGAGACAAGGTGGTATCAGATAGCCTGACCACTCCGAATGATCAATATGGCACAGTGCTGTGTGATAACAAATGGCCATCATGGGGGCACTCATTCAAGAAAATGAAAACCTATCCTCCAACTCTGTGAAACAACACAGTCGGGTCATTTTTCAGCCCTGGGCTTGTGTCCACATTTCACAAGAATAATAATTTCTGAAGGAAAATGCACCAGCTGGTAAACAATAATACTTTGAAGAAGTCAGGGTGAAGTCATAGCCAGGTGGACGCGGTTCAAAGAAAACGTGACGACATTAAAGTGGCGCTCTAAACCGAACCGGTCTTGTGGCTGTCATGGCCTGTAGGCAAGAAAGGTGGCAGTAAAAAGTTCAGTTTGATTCTCAGAAGAACTGCACCACTTCTACCGGCATTCTTATTCAGGGTTCAGTAAGGGCAGTAGCACCAAATATCAAAGATTGCTGCAGGAGTTTGAGGACACAGACGGACAGTTTTCATCATACGCCAACTTCAGATAGTTTTTGCTTCAATATCTATCCATTTTCTATACCCGCGCTTACTCCAGTTAAGGGTCACAGCTTATCCCAGTAGTCACAGGGCATGAGGCAGGGTACACCCTGAACAGGACGCCAGGACGTCTATTGCCGGGCCACATATAGATGGACAAACATATTCAAACCCTCATGCACCAATGGTTCCAATGGTGCAAAATACCTGCCAGGGTGATTCAATCCAGTCTCATGGCAGTTCATGATGGCATTACAAAAAGTGCATTGATCTATTGGTTCCTGACAGAGGCACGAAAATGGGGCGCTTTTTTAAAAGAGGCACAAATTCATTCCGTGACAGGTGCACAAAATATGGGGTGACGGGGCTCTGGGGGGGTTATGTTAGGGTTAGGGGAGGGGAGGCACTTACGTTATGGTTAGAGTTAGGAGAAGGATGGGGATTATAAATTGTTTAAAAAAAAAAACATGTCATGAAAATGGAGTGCTTTTTGTGATGGGGGCATGAAAAAAAAACCTGAGACTGGTCTGGGCTGATCAGCTGTTAGACATGTTACATATGCAGGGCAGGGGGTCCACACAAGCAGGGCTGAAAATGACTTTTCAGGAATTTTGAATTTGCCATTTTGTGTGTTGGTGTGACCTGTGTAGCAGAAGAGCCTGGACCACCCCCTCTTTTCCCTGAAAAGAGCTTAACCAAATCAATGTTTTTAGGTTCCACAGAAGACCCCAAAACACAACTGCAACGTACCCAAACATAAAAACTGGCCTCAGGCCAGACAATGAAGATGTCATCCAAAATCATAACGCATCCTCTTCCACCAGCATATTCATAAAGGACTTTGATTTCTAAACATTCCATGAAAATAATGTTTTAAGTCACAAGAACTACATTCACACATAAACCTAAATTGATGTCAAAAATGGCTGCCAAATGACAATTTCCATCAAAAAGCAACATGACAAGAATCAATAGATTAACAATGACATACATTATGGTGGCCATTTTTGATACCACCTTGAATATCTGGGGTTGTAGTCTGTTCTAACTTTTAGAGGCGTCCTATCAGTGTTTTGGGGTCGTCGGAGGGTGAAATGTTAGCTTTGTTTCCTTGAAAGTCCATAAAAACACAAAGGAGTGACCTTTAATTTGACTTTGTCTTTCATGAGCAAATATAAATAAATCAAGGACTTTTTTCTTCAAAACATTTTATTTAACTTACTTTTATTAACTTTCATTTTAACACACAATAACAAGAACAATAGAGAAGGTGCATATGTCAAATAACGTAAATGAACACCTTCATGGTGGCCGAGTGGTTTGTGCACTTGGTTTCAACCCTGCTAAATTTCCCTGCTACATTTCTCCACGTAATGTGGAGTTGAGCCAGGAAGGGCACCTGGCATAAAACATGTGGCCAATCAACATGCAGATACACCTTGGATCTGCTGTGGCGACCCCGAGAAACGAGAAACTCACTTCTAGCAAACAAAAATAAGAGATTAGAGTTCTAGTATTGCCTGTATCACTGGTGCCCTTATATCTGCACACCTGTTTTTCAGTTATAATCTTGCAGTGTTTTTCTCCATAATAAAGGCAATTTTTATCCTGTTTCTCCAAGTTATGATACTTGGAGCTTCCGGTTTCAACCAAGAAGCTGTTATTGTTTGCTTTGCAATTAAAAGCTGAATTCTCAACAAATAAATTTTCCATCACTTATACAATCAGGACGTTTACCTAATATGTAAAGTGCCTGATCCAAAGTAAAACTGATACCCATAATCTGTTTAATCTCCTTTTGAATGTCCTTCCAAATGTTCAGTATCTTTGGAAATCCCAAAATATGTGTACAGTCCCAGACTCATCCAACCCTGCATTTTGAAGTGATAGATGGTGTGTTAAAGTATGCCATTTTTATTTTCCACTCAAATTCCCTCCATGTCTGTGTCCTGCTTTGAATGTTTCTTCCCAATTTCCATCTTCTATTGTAATATTTATTTCCTGTTGCTACTTGACTTTTATATCCTTATTGTTCGCATTTGTTTCACAGTGGAAATAATTGTACATTTTTTATATTATACCTATTTTGAACCCATTTTCTGTGATTGACATTAATAATTTCTCATTGAGATGGCTCTTTACAGTGATATTCCCATTTGTCATGCTTTTGAAGACAGTGTCGTAGTTGTAAAAATTGATAAGTGATTAGCTGGCAGATCATATTCCTTTCTAAGTTTTTCAAAAGATTTCATGGTTTGTTCCTTAAACAGTTGGGCTATATACACTAACCCCTTGTTTTCCATTTGTTGTAGCCTGCTACATCCAGAAGCGATGGTAAAAAAAAACAAAAAAAAAAAGCATTCTGGGTTACCTGCCATTTTAGTAGCCCTACAGATGGAGTTTGACACTTTTTAAAAACTTTTTCTTACTTATTTTCAGCGTTCCCTTAATCCAATCATTACTCATCCCAACTTTCTTTTGTGCCTTCATCAAGAATGGAATTACTTCTAAAAGTACTTTTTTTTTTTAACATGAATTTTGGTCCATTCCCATCCACACAGTATCAGTTTCTTTGGTAAGATAAGATGCCTTTTATTGTCATTGAATAAAATTCAACAAAATTTAAATTGCAGCTTTCTTGTCTAGCATAAAACCTCATGCAGTAATTTAAGACAAAAGACAAAAAATGGTATCCATAGTACTACAGCTCCAAGTTGTGTTGCCCAATACTATGCTTTAAAATTAGACAAATTAGGTCAAATTAGGTTCAAGAAATCCCTTTTAAGAGGCATATTTACAAAGGCTGAGCACAGACATGCCTTCTGTCATCTTAATAATGGTGTATCAGTTTCAGTGTTAATCTCACTAACATCTTTCTCAGCAAAACTGTGCAACAATTGCAACAATTTGGGAAATAGAATGATAACAAGAGAAATCGAGCCCTCAGGAGACCACTGCCCAGGTTACAACCTCGGCCTGAGTTAGCGGTAGGGATTAGGGTTAGCCTTGCGCCCAGTTCACACCTGTGGCCGAGTACACATCAGGCTGATTTTCTCCTGTATCCAATGGAACAAACATAATGATGCCTCTTCTTTGTTGCACTTTTACAGGAAGTAGTCTGAGATGCTGTTGTCTGGGAATTTCTGGATTCTCAGATGTTGAGTGTTCTGCTGTTTATACTGCACCAGCCATTGTTACGCTGACATGCATATCTGCTTTGGTTATCTCTATGTAATTTTGTTTTGGCTTAATATATACAGTATGTATGTAGCTTGGTAGGACATTAACTCCAAATTTGGTTCTGCAGGACATCCCAACTTGTAGAACTGTCATGAAAGGTGGAATAAAGAAAAAAGTCACTTTAGATGGATTGTTGGGTCATCCCTTTTCATTTCCTTTTTGATCTAGTCTAGTTTGTCTTGTCTTAAATATTAATTTTGCCTGTTTATTCATTATATAAGTTTTCAACATAGTCTTTAATAGTCATTGTCATTTATTGTGTTGTAGCAGCATCACTTGTAACCACTTTACCCTGGACAGATTGAGTTTGAGACCAGTCACTTTGTTTTTGCCAGGTTTGGATTTTAGACATGCATGCCAGTGTTTTATGTTAATTTTAATACCTGCTATGGTTGATTTGTCCTCCTTCTTAGATGAACGAGACAGTTGTGCTAATTTGGAGTTATGTAGGAGTGAAACAATGTTGCCAATTATTGAATGGTTCTGCATATTGTCCCTTACAATCTTTTACTGTTCCAGTAGCTTGATGTTAGCTTGAAAACTCCTGGACGACTTGTTTCCATGTTTCAGTATTTATCCAAGTGACTTCATTCAAAATCTACAGTTCCTCCAGAAACTCACTTAGGTGAACGGTGAAACATCTAACCAAGAATCCTCTTACTTTCCTAGTAAACTTCTATATCTTCTACTTGGATGACTGAGAACCTGTTCCAAGAACTATAGTTAAATAAATACATAAAATGGACTGCATTTTTTTTCCATCCGTTCAAAGCACTTTACAATAATGCCTCACATTCACCCTGATGTCAGGGTGCTGCCATACAAGGCGCTCACTACACACTGGGAGCAATAGGGGATTAAAGACCTTGCCCAAGGGCCCTTAGTGATTTTTTTTTTTTCTTCCAGTCAGGCTGGGATTTGAACCTAGGATCTTCTGGTCTCAAGCCCAACATTTTAACCACTAGACCATCACCTCCCCAGTTCTTTGCCATTAACTGACTGAAACTTTTGCAAGCAACAAGAAGCTTGTGTAAGGGAACAAGAAGGATTTTGTCACAGCATAGCTTCAGGTTGACCACAAACCGCTTTGTGATTGAAAACTTGAGACCAAACACCCCAGAAGCTGTGATTCACTCCTTCCGTGATCTGTTGCTTTGGGACTCCAGTCACGAAATGGTAAACATCCTTGACAAAAACTGGCATGTTGGGTTTCAAAATGCAAATACGAACGGTCAAGGGAAAGTCGTTTAGTTTCTCACAGTGGTGACGTAAGACATTTGGTTCAGTTTGTGCCGACAGCCCTGTAAACAGGTGGTATTGATTTTAGAAAGTGTTTAGAGATATATTTTATTGAATGTTTAACATGGCAAGAGTTGCTGACAGAGGGGAAAGTGGCAATAGCAGTGCTCTCGGGTGACGGGGACAGACCTAAGTGACAACAAAGCTTTGGTTGTCTAGAGACAGACAGCGCTGGGATTGCTGAAACAGGAAAGGCAAGGAAGTCCGGGCCAGGCCCTGATAACAGAGAGCTGTCAGGGCTCAGGAGAGGAGTGGGAGACATCAGCCAAATCCAGACTGATCACAAGACTTTGGATGCAATCCAGTTTTGCGGGCTGGCGATAAGGAGGCTGATTATGTGTCAGCCATCAATTTGACCGCCTCCCGTTGCCATCTCTTCAGCCATAAATCCACTCATGACAAGCGCTGCTCCTCGCCAGTCCCCCGCCTTTTGACTGCCTTTCCTCTGCTCTCATCTGTCGGCGGTATCCGCTCAGCAGTTTGCTGCGGAAAGCAAGTGCAGAACAGGATTTAAGCAAGACTTAAAGTGACAGTGAGGATCAGGTCTGAAGCAATAGAGATTTAATTGAGAGGCTCTCTGCCCAGAAAGAGATCTCGCTCTTCGATATGCTGCGGTGGACTGGGAGAATGAGTTGCAACTAGTTTAGACTAAGCAGTCAGTTATGAAAGGCAAAATCCACAAAGCTGCTTCAAGAGTCTAATCTTGCATGATACATTGTAATCTAAAATAATATGTGCTTTTTATTTCTGGCAGTGTAGTAGCTATCTCATTGTTTATCCATCTCTTCTTTACCTATTTAATCTTGGGCAAATTATCTGACAAAATCTGACGTGTTAAACTATTAGTCACGTGCCTGTGCTGGACTAAATGGCTTTCTCCCGTCTAATAACCTCTTATTACTCGCTTATGGAAATGTTTCAGGTCATTAAAACGGTAACATTGATGCAATAACAAATCAATTATTGACACTCCCTCAGACAATCTGTTGCTAAAATCTCTTACCCAGTAACACTGATTAAGCTAATGCGGCTTAATCTAAATGCTATTATAACTTGAGTTATGTGAGGATTCGCGTGTACTTGAGTTGCATGACATTGCATCAAAGAGTGCGATAAGTATATCATGAAAACAAACTTTTCCTTACTTACTTCAAAGTAGCATCCACGTTTTATGGCCAGTTAAAGGCTTTTAGCATTTATTAATTACATTAGCACACCAAATTGGACAGCCGAGGCTTGATTTATTACTGTGCTAACTAGTTTTGTCACTCTGGGAATATGCAGATGGGGGCAGATGTTAGGATGTTCATAGAAGGGAATATAGAGAGAGACAGCATGGCCAAACTTGGCTTGACCCTTACAACCCTCTCCTGCTGAAACAGTATCTAAAGTATCAGTCTTTTTGGTCCCCATGGTCTGATGAACTCTGCTGTAAAGGGAACAAGGGAGGGTGGAAAAAATAATGTAAACCATTATGGCTGGCTGATCACCGCTTTGCAGTTTGTTTACAAGAGCTGCATTCAGATATGCTTACAATATATCAGTACACGCAATCTGCAGGGTGACAGTATTCTGTAAGCTTTTAGTAGTAGTCAGATGACAACAAGATGATCCACTACCTTCATTGTGCACAAATGGAGTACACCCTTGCATCTGAGGGTGTCAAAATCCAACCCTTCATCCATGTCGTGACACTTGGGTAAAGGATCAAGTTGGGGTGGAATAAGGTGGGGCTCTTGTGTGCCCCATTGCTGATACAGTAGCCATGAAGACCCAACAGGATCCCTGAAGATAACATGACTAATGGAGCTCTGGAAGAAGTCCTCAATGGCTGTTCAGGCAGAGGAAGTGATGGCTTGTGATCTAACGGCTGTGAAGGTGAATGAAGGCTGCAGCAGGTCCTCAGACCCCTAATCGTCTGGGATTTCCTAGACATCGGACCAGAAGAAGGCTGTCAAGGACCGTTTGTTTGTTAGCATGCATTGACATTCCTAAGTTAAACACACTCGTAGGAATTGTCTCTGGATCAACCCTTGATGAAGAATTCCTTCGTCCCATCTGGGTATCTCTGAGGCCATGATTACATCTGAACACTGGTACCTGAAGAACCTTCTGGCAAAATGGCAGTGGTATCCAAGGGTTAAAGAACTGTATGTCATGAAAAGATTAAATAAATGCCATACGCGTGTATGCCCATCATCTGTCAACATCCAGGTACACAAATTGTATGCCATCTACTTTCTTGCTTACTCCTAGTACATATTTCAGACACATTGAACCCCTGATGTTCTCAGCATTGTTTGGCCTTACTTGAGAAACCAAAAATGTCAGCTGTACTATTCCTTGATGGTTAACACTGGCAAACAAACATTTGCAGGTGTAACTTTTTACAAATAGATTCCTGAATTTTATTATAACTTTGACTGAGCCATAACCTTTACGCTTTTGGTGCAGGAACCTTGTAAACCATAGATTTCACGAACCGCAGGTGATACTAACCACAGGTAACCTTGTTGGCATTACACATGGTCGCCATCATTAACAGGTGGTAATTTCTTTATTGCCGCTTGTTTGTAGTCAAACTTGATGTGCTGTCTACAAATCAAGTATCTCCTGCAATGAATTTATTATGGTTTTCAGAGAGGAATTTACAAAAGTATAGTTTTTCTTTACTTTGTATTTAAAGGAAATACAACTTTTACTCCTTGTAAAATGATAGTAAGCCTATTTTTGTGCATGCTATACGTAAACATAACATACCAAACATGACTGTTCTGTAACAGTTTATTTTCAGTGCTGTCGGGATGTTAGCAGAACCTTGCAATGTTAATAAGTGCATGTGAATCGCTAATGAAAGTCCATTTGTCAAGTTATCGCTAGTCTTTCTGTGCCAGCGGCGCTCAAAAAGTCACTGCACATTTTGCATCGCTGAACACCAAGAAAATCAAACCAATGTGATTAGCCTAACTGCTTTTGCTCTTTGGTGACTGTTCGACTACTGACCCATTTATCTTGTGTTGTGGTTGGTCATTCTCCGCAAATCCTAGATGTGGGATTTTCCACATCAAATAGTGATTTTGTAAAAACAAGAAACCTGGATCCACTGCTGGCAACTTGGTTATTTTTGCATTTAGTTTGGGGCTCATTAAATGTTTTCACTTGTAATGAGCCCCTAAAAATAGGGTCATAATTTGTCGGGTATATGTATGACTTCATGCAAGCTGTGCCTTCTAAATGTATCCATTTAACAATTTTGAAGTGATTCCTACATCCATTCTCAGATTTGCTTTGATAAATGGCTGTCAAGCTCTGCCCACATGCATTACTCTCTTGAAACACTGCCCTACGCACGGCCTCTAGTCATTGCTGCCCCGTCTAATAACTCTTCCCATGTTTAAGCAAAGTGTGTGCCTAATAGACTCCTCTTGAATCGCACATCGGGGAATGCTGGAGTGAGCTGAATGTCACAGTGCATTTATCTCCTCCTTGCCTCTCGACCAACCCATCTACACAGGGACCATTATTGAACCTAAGAGAGGTCAAATCCTCCCTGTAACGCTTAAACGGAGCATGAATTACGCTAAATAGTGTATCCAGCCATTAAAGTAGCCATTGGCTGCTCTAAAGGCTTTTGGAACGCCACCATCCCATGCGGCTTTATGGGTGTCACTGACCAAATGGGATGAATGCAGGTGCACCTGACGCCATGCGACTCCCTCACCTGCAAGGAAGGAGGCTGAAGGGTAAAAAAAGATGATGGGATGTTGCTGGGTCAGCACTTGACATTCTATGATGGGAGTAATGAGCCTTGGAGCAAGAACTCACCTTTACCTCTGCAATCTGTGCCTCAGTTTATATTTGGGAAAGTTCCACCTCTTGTGCTGTCTTGAGATATGTTACACACTTTGTGTAATTTCTTAGTCTGAATATCTCAATTGGTTTAGTCATGTGGTGACTGGACAGACTGATACCTTTGAGCAATGACAAGTGTCTTCAGAGTCCTGATGCTTTTGGTTTCACTGTATGCTTGTGAGATCTTGAACTCAACCAGTAACTTAAGATAGCGCTTGGATGTTTTTATAAGGGAACGTCAAATACAACACAAGGGGACGTGTGTGAGGCATTTGACTGAGTGTGATAAAGTATGAAGACTTTTTTTTTATGTGTTTTGCGCGTTTTAAGTGACTGCATTTCAAAAGGATGACAGCCATGAGACATGTAGACTTTGGCTCAACGGAAACCTGGCTGGAGTAGAGCGAGTTTTCTAGTAGCACCGAAGAAGGACCAAGTGATTGAAGGCTTTGGGGTGCCTCATTGTTACTTTGCCAGTTTAAAAATGCTTTTATTGTTTAGGATTCAACCAAACATTCTTTTGCATTTTTGGCTTTCCATCAAAACAATTGTGTTACGGGCTATCTGTTGTGAGATATTTGTAGAGCTAAATTAGGGTTTTCCAAACAACGGAGACTAGACCCACAGCTGTGTGGCCATATTGCACAGCGTACATGGCAGGACATGGCTTATTTCATATTCCCCCGACCATCTGTGATGTATAAATAAAGCTCCAGTTTTCTGACACTCAAACAAGCAGGGATGTGATTTGCATAGTAAAACAGATGAGTAGCTCTCTACATATTCATTATTTCTTGACTGTGATGGTGAAATTGTAAGTCTGATCCTTAGCCCACAGATGGAAATACTGCACTGTTGGCCATTTGTATTTGCTTCATCGACATCACAGTTGAGGTATTGTATCGTAGTCGTGGTTCCATCCACGGCTGTGTAAGATGAGATTATTGCAGTATTTGCTCAAAAAGTGTCTGATCAGTATTAGTCTTTGTTTTCCTTGTATTAAAATGTAAGTGAGAATGATGTGACCATATGTTGTAATTTCTGTGGGCTTTGTGGTTGAATGGATGCACCTTGGAAGCTCCGCTTTAAGAGATGAGCGAGAAACTGAAAAATGTTCAAGTGCCCATAATGCCGAGCTTAGGGTTTTTCACTGATATATTGGTTTTGCCACAACAGTTCACCACAATGAAACGTATCATTGAGTATTTATTAATTAACATTGTACCAAGTGACTCTTGTGAAGGTGTCCTACAGTAAAATAAAACAAGAAATAATGTTTATAACTTTTGTGGTAACAGGAAATTATTTGCAGTGTCAATTATTTTATATCTTGATTGATTATATTAAAATATATAAACAAAATATATATACAAAGTGGTTTATATGTGCAAGGTCTAGACCTTACCTTCTAGAGTACCCCAGTATACCCGACGTTTTAGCCCATAGCCTTTATCAAAGGCTGTGTCTCTAAAGTAACCAACCACAGGGATCACACAATGTTTCAGCTGTGTTTTGAAACATAAGGGATTAAACGACCATGTTGTGCACTTATTTTGCCAATACAGCATTTCTGGAAACTCGAGAGCATTGCTGCCAATTTGATACCAGCATCAGCTTGTTATAGCTCTAGTAGGGGTATCTTCATTTTCAAGAGCATTTTTGAGCTCCCTGCCATGCCACGAGAAGGTCCACTTCGAGTTACAGATGATCAACGCATGATTTAATTCAAAGGCAATTAGAAAAAAGGTATGGAGAGGAAAGTCGATACCATTACCAGGGGAATCAATCATAAATGGTGGCTGAACAGAGGGGAAGGCATTGGTTTATTGATTGCTTTGCGACAGCACTAGTCTTTGAATGCACAGAAAAAACCTGGTCACACATTTATGTCAACACTGGCTGCTACAATAAACTCAAAAGTTAAAAACGATGCAAAGTATAATTTTTGGCATTTGTACACCTGCTCTGCTTAATGGCTTCTGGGCATTGCACTTTCACAATAGAGTGTGATCTGGCAACCTTCCATCCTGCAAATGGTCTTATTTTTTTTTTCTTTGTGCCATCCAGTCAGTCTGAATAAGCCCAGTCCATCCGTGTCATGCAACCTGCTTTTGCTAACCCACTGCCCTACTTCTTTAGATTAACCTATATCAAATGTTTTTGTGGACTCTGCAGTATTATTCTTCTTTGTTTTCAGGTTAATGAGTTTTTTTGTTTAAACTTTTGTTACATTGTGAAAGTTACATTGTGACAGTGGTCACTTTCTGCTGGGGCCTACATACATTTTCTATTGGTTTAAAATGTACTTTGTAATGGTATCTATGGGCATGACGACAGGAAAAGCTATAGCAATCTGGCATTTGACTCCAATGTCCTTGACCTCCAGCCAAATGATTGACCTTTCCAAGGCAACTCTAGAATTGACATAATAAACTGCTCACCACCGTTAGCATTAGCATATGCAATCACATGCAAGTGGTAGTGTTGACATATGGGGCCATGTTAGCATGGTCATGCACACTGTGATCATAACTGCTAACCACTATTAGGTAAATAACATTAAGTTTCACATCCAGAGACCCTTCATTGTTGCTGTTTGCAAACAAGCAAAGCTCAGATGTTGCATGTTAAATTGTGTAGCTGTAGCTTGTTGGCTTGTTAGTATGTGACTACTACCTGGATAAAGACCTCATGTTTGCACAAAGAGAGGTCATTTGTTCTGTCCACTGATTTAGTTGTTGAAAAGAAATAGAACAGATGAATGTGTTGAGTGTCAACGTGACGTTTGTGGAATATGTGAGATAATGGAAACTGTGTGCAAGAACCCACAAATCCCCAAACTGTTGGCCAAAATATGATGTCTATGAAACCACAGCGACACAACTGGAGTGTTCTCTAAACATTATTGAAGCGATACTCGTTTTACCTTACATTTTCAGAGTACAGCGGTATTATTGTGTGCTTGATGTATAAAGAGGAGCAAAACCACCCATTTAGCAAACCACCAATCAAAACTATGATGCATGTGTGAGTCACTCCGTGGTCCTCCCACACAGTTCAGCTGAGGTGAAGACAAGAAGAAGGTCAACATAAAACTCCAGAAATAAGTTTAAAATTGTCCATGCTTTTAGGTTAACCTTCTTCAAAGATGAACCAATTTGGATACTGTTTTTGCCAGTTTTCAGTGGTTATCAAAAATTGGCACAATTAAATGTGGGGTATTAAGCTTGTTCAAAATGTTGCCATCTAAAATAGAGTAAAAATGAGTTTGTTAGCGATTTACTGCTGTTGGTCCATGTATTTAGCATTGCCTGCCCACAGTGCAGTAGTTTTCTTAGAATTGGTGGATTTCTGGATGCGCCGTGTGTTGCGGTTTGCCCTGGATATTACACTGCCATGGCGTGTTTTACTAAAGAAGCACAGTATGGATATTTAAACATTATGTGTTAGCAGGTAGCATTAGCATATGCCATCATGCTAACCGGCTGTCTGCCTGGTGGTTCCCATGCAAGACCCAAGATGGTTCCGCAGTGTGGTGGATGTGATGACGCACAGCAAAAGTGCGTGTTCCCAGATCTGACCTCTGGTTTGTGTGACTGTGTATGCTAATGTTAACTGCTAGCACATAACCCTGCCAGTAGTCCAGTAGCCTGCCAGTAGTTCAGTTTGCCATGTCTATGTCACATTTTCCACTGAAAATGGCTCGATGCACCACTACTTTAAATTCTGTAGCTCCTGGGAAACTTTCATTGCTGTTTATTGGTCACAAGAGAGATGCCAGAAATAGAACCAGGAATGTTTGTTGCCTTTTCTACACATTTCTTATCAATCTGTCCTTTTATAAATGGAGAAAAATGTATTCTACACAATTTGGATTTGGCATCACTTATTTATTTATCACTTGCAATGTGGAAGAAGTAGATCAGTGGGACAACAAGTTGATCAACCAATATGTAGACTTGGGTTCAATTCCTGGACAAGACATTTCATCTGCATTAGAAATGGACACTGGCCTATTAAGGGAAATGTATGCAATTTATTGCATATTTAATGGAGATACATACATATTTAATGGTTGGGATACAAGTTATTGGACCCATGTTTTCCCCTTCATTATTATTTGGACGTAGGGGCCACTGTGTCATAAGAGGAAACTGAAAAGCGACAAATCCTTTTGTAAGCATCACATGTGGGTTCTTCACAAATTTGGAGGAGTTATTACAAAGCTTCCAATCACAGTAAAATTACTGCAGGCACTGTCCTTGGTGCTGAAAGATACAAAGCTGACTGTTGTAGTAGCGGCGTTGGGCACGTTTCAGAAATTCAAAAGTTGTCTGAATAGCAATTTGGATCCACTTAAAGCCCCGGTCACATGGCACGAACGAAGGACGTCAAAGCCAAAACAAAACAAGAAATCGAGACTTACGTTGACATCTTTTAACCATCGTCCAGCTTCCTTTCTGTAGCTGGCACTTCGTCAGAATTTTAAAACTGTTGAAAAATGTGAACGAATCCTGACGACAACTTCAGTTCGTTTGTATTCTGTTTTGCTTTCTGTCTTGACAGTTACTTATTGTTTGCATAGTTCCCGTACTGTCAGCGTTCCGTTTGCTTGTCGTCCAACTTTGTCCAACCTCCAGCCTCTCTCTCAGTGCCTCTGGCTGCGACATGCGTGTGTGCGCACACGTTGTCAAGACAACACAGCTACAGGTGGCTGTGGACAGCACAGTCTTGCTGCAGAAATGATCACACACTGAGACTTTTTGAATTTTTTTTTAAAGCATTCGCTTTGTTTTTCTTTTGTTAGTTTCAGTTTTGTTTCAGTCTTTTATGCGCTCTGCACTCGCAGGCTTTTCCGTGATGGGCTCATTCTTTCACTTTTTCTTGACGATTTGTACCTTTGTGAATTTTTCCCTTTGTTCAGCAAACACTATGTGCCATGTGACCGGGCCTTAAATTTCTTTCATTTGGACTGCTGTTGTTGTATCTATGGTGACTACTTGTAGTTTACTTTGGCTTCAGGTTCTTGTGTATAATTTTCCCACATATTATTTTTTTATTGAATATTTCCATTCATAAAATCTAAGATTTATTACCTTAATCACCAAATATTTGATAAAAGAGGACTCCAATTTTGACTCCAGATTTTCTGATGTCATATTAAACATGAATGGTCATTTTTTTCTGTTTTCTTTCATCCTGTCTTGACTGTAAACTGTACTTCCCTAGATTGTAGACAAAATGGAAAATTTAAGTCATCTTGAGAAACATTGACATTTTTCACAAATATGTGATGTGTTCTTGGCCATATGACTAATTAGTTAATCCAGAAAATAATCAACAGATTAAGCCATCATGAAATTATGAATGCAGCCATGTAAAGTATGTAAAATAAATAAATAAATTCTGTATCGGGAAAAGCAAACTTGTGTACAAGAATTTAATCCAAAATCTTTTTCTCCTCCAATAGATGCCTTTGTTGTTGGTGGTGGTATTTTTTATATAATTTACATTTTATGCTTGGATTTTTTTTTTTTTTTTTGTATTTGCAAAACACATTTTAATGACAAAATATTTGAATACAATAATGATGGTTAATGGTAGAATTTATGGTTATTTACTGGTAAATTAATGAAATATATATATATATATATATATATATATATATATATAGTGAGTAGATTGTACTGATCCTGGTGATGAGGATCAGCACCTCTAAAGCTGAGGCCATGGTTCTCAGCAGGAAACCGATGGATGGTAGGGAATGAGGTCTTGCTCCAAGTGAAGGAGTTCAAATACCTCAGGGTCTTGCTCATGAGCTCTACCATACTGTTATGATGAAACAGGAATTGAGCCAAAAGGCGAAGTTCTCGATCTACCTGTCAATCTTCGTTCCTACTCTCAGCTATGGTCATGAGGTTGGGTCATGACTGAAAGAACTAGGTCATGGGTACAAGCAGCCAAAATGGGTTTCCTCAGGAGGGGCAGTTGGTGTCTCCTTAGAGATTTGGTGAGAAGTTTGGTTATTCATGAGGAGTTTGAAGTAGAGCCGCTGCTCCTTCACGTTGACAGAAGCCAGCTCAGGTTTTTCAATCATCTGTTAAGGATGCCTTCTGGGTGCCTCCCTAGGGAGGTGTTCCAGGCACGTCCAGCTGGGAGGAGACCCCAGGGAAGACCCAGGGCTAGGTGGAGAGATTATATCTCCACATTGGCCTGGGAACGCCTCGGGATCCCTCAGTCATATGTGGTTAATGTGTCACGGGAAGGGGAAGTCTGGGGTCCCCTGCTGGAGCTGTTGCCCCACGACCCAGTCCCTGATGAGCAGTTGATGTTTGCATGCATGTATGTATGCGTGTGTGCATATTTATTTTTAAAATGTATTTTGAGTCACTATTTTTGTAGTGATTCTTATGAAAACGGCAAATGAACAGCAGATGCAGTGGAATGAATGTGATTAAGAGCTGTGTGGATTATTAGGCTGAAGAGCTGGCTGTGTCAACCACCTACATACGCTGGATTTGAGGCCTATCTTTGGATACCACCCTGTAGATGACATTGTTTTCATTGCACTGAGAGTTAATGATATGCTTATGCAATGCACATTTTTCTCTTTTTTTTTTCTTTAATTGCAGTGTTTGCAAGAACCCACTTGATGTTCCTCCCCCACTTAAACCTGAAAAAGCTTAAAATTCATCACAAGAAATATGTTTGTTTCATTTTCCTCACTTTAAACGCATTGAAGATGCAGAGCTTTAGAAGCTCCCTGATGTACTTTTGGGCCCACGGGCTGTTGTTTGATGTGTTTTTGTTCCCACAACATTTAAATATCATCTGTCGTTGGCTGTGCTGTTGGCCGTTGCTGCATGCTGATCTTCTCAGGGGTCACTGGGCGAGAGGTGTGGTACATCCTGGACAGGCAGACGTGTATATATACGCAAATACATTCATGCCTACAGTCACCAATTCACCAAACTTGCATTGCTTTACAAGTGGGGGGAAGCCTGGTGCACACAGAGGGAACCCGCACAAACATGAGGACAACTAAGTTGTGCTTCATTTGAAAAAAGTGTGATCAACCAATAAAATCACAATTTAAATACTTCACAGTTGATGCTGTGTCAACATAAAAATAAAACAAGTTAAAACTGAGTTGGAAAAAACATTTCATTTCAACATTTCAAACAAATCATTTGTGGAAATTACCAAAAGGGTGTACTTTATTGAATTTTCTTCCTCCTGAAGAAACACAGAAGAACTAAAACATTTGTACATTGTGAACCTGACTAGTCGCCATTTTTAACTTTATAGTTTTGATCTTGTTTTCTGATAGGTGCCCTACAAAAAAGCAAGAACATCGAGATCCTGCACTGCCCAGGCCTGACCTCTGCTGAAAAGAACCTACAAGGTCGGTACTTGTCTGCAAAATTCTGTCTCTAGTATGGTTGGTAGTAGCACATAAATGGTAAATGTAATGTTCAGGTTGTACTCTGTGCAGTGTTTTTGATGTTTCTGCCCTGAGCTAATTTCACAGTTGTTGTTGGTTCTAATGCTTATTACTGCATTACTACAAATGTTAATTAACGTACCCTTATTGTGAAGTGTTGCCATCGTGATTTCTACAGCACATAGCTGGGGTCAGGTTGTGGTGACAGTGCAACAAACTATGTAGGAGTTTGTCTGAAACAAACAGACCAAGATTGTTTATATTTGTACATATGATAAATTCACAAGCAGTTGAAATCCGTGTTCTTCCCAATCTCTGATCATGTTTTTATTCTGTTGTTATGGACGCTCGTGATTTTTTTTTTTCTTTTCTTTTGAGCAGTGTACCATATAATTAGAGTTTCAGTGGAGAAAATTTTACGTATATGTAATTTATATGTGGCATCATGCACGGTTTTGTGCATGTTATTTTGTCGCTACCACAAAAACCTCAACAGTCTGAGACTTGATTTATGGGGAGTTTCATGAGTCATTACGATTCTGGGAGCTAAATGTTAAAGTGAGTCAGCGCTGATGTGTGTGAGACACTCTCAGGGTTCCAAGTGGTGGTGTAGCGATTATCACTCAACCTTCCCCATGGGAATTTTTGTACCACAAACTTTATTTTAGATTTAAAACCTCACTGATTACACACTGTGTGTTGAATCGCACCACAGTGAGGTGACCTTCTTAGTCTACAGTCCTCTGAAATGTTGTCAATGATGCATGAAATGTGCCGATTAGCAGCGTTAACTTTATATCGGCGCTGTGCATCGGACTCCACGTTGGTCATAGGTGCATCAATGTCATATTTATGAGACTGAAGCTGTCTATTCAAAGAAGACCTTTCTATTCTTCACATGGGACAGGTCCGCAAATGCCAATTCCAATCATTCATATTTCATGTCAGAATTGAAATGCCTCACCCATCCATCATTCCAGCACCAATAAAACATCGTGAAAGAAAAGTGGGCATTTTAGATGGTTTGTGTAAAACATCAGTTGGGCATCTCCGTTACTGCGTGGGACCAGTCATTTAAGGATTTAAGCAGCTCTAACAGCTGACTTCCTCTGGATGGGAGGGGACAAAAACTAAAATAATTTTGAGTCTTAAACTTGTATTAGAAATCCAACAAAACGTTCCTTCAGGTGAAATAAAGTCAGAAAAAAAGATTTGCAGTTAATTCACAAATTAAATTAAGTGGAATCTTATCTTGCAAAACAAGAAGAAAATATATTTAAGTCTACCAATATTTTGACAATGAGATTTTTTTTTTTCAGTTTAACAGAGCTTTGGAGTAGAAAGCAAAAAATAAATACACTTGACAAAAATATAAACGCAACACTTTTGGTTTTGCTCCCATTTTGTATGAGATGAACTCAAAGATCTAAAACTTTTTCCACATACACAATATCACCATTTCCCTCAAATATTGTTCACACACCAGTCTAAATCTGTGATAGTGAGCACTTCTCCTTTGCTGAGATAATCCATCCCACCTCACAGGTGTGCCATATCAACATGCTGATTAGACACCATGATTAGTGCACAGGTGTGCCTTAGACTGCCCACAATAAAAGGCCACTCTGAAAGGTGCAGTTTTGTTTTATTGGGGGGGGATACCAGTCAGTATCTGGTGTGACCACCATTTGCCTCATGCAGTGCAACACATCTCCTTCGCATAGAGTTGATCAGGTTGTCAATTGTGGCCTGTGGAATGTTGGTCCACTCCTCTTCAATGGCTGTGCGAAGTTGCTGGATATTGGCAGGAACTGGTACACGCTGTCGTATACGCCGGTCCAGAGCATCCCAAACATGCTCAATGGGTACATGTCCGGTGAGTATGCCGGCCATGCAAGAACTGGGACATTTTCAGCTTCCAAGAATTGTGTACAGATCCTTGCAACATGGGGCCGTGCATTATCCTGCTGCAACATGAGGTGATGTTCTTGGATGTATGGCACAAGAATGGGCCTCAGGATCTCGTCACAGTATCTCTGTGCATTCAAAATGCCATCAATAAAACGCACCTGTGTTCTTCGTCCATAACAGACGCCTGCCCATACCATAACCCCACCGCCACCATGGGCCACTCGATCCACAACATTGACATCAGAAAACCGCTCACCCACACGATGCCACACATGCTGTCTGCCATCTGCCCTGGACAGTGTGAACCGGGATTCATCCGTGAAGAGAACACCTCTCCAACGTGCCAAACGCCAGCGAATGTGAGCATTTGCCCACTCAAGTCGGTTACGACGACGAACTGGAGTCAGGTCGAGACCCCGATGACGAGGACGATCATGCAGATGAGCTTCCCTGAGACGGTTTCTGACAGTTTGTGCAGAAATTCTTTGGTTATGCAAACCAATTGTTTCAGCAGCTGTCCGAGTGGCTGGTCTCAGACGATCTTGGAGGTGAACATGCTGGATGTGGAGGTCCTGGGCTGGTGTGGTTACACGTGGTCTGCGGTTGTGAGGCTGGTTGGATGTACTGCCAAATTCTCTGAAACACCTTTGGAGACGACTTATGGTAGAGAAATGAACATTCAATACACGAGCAACAGCTCTGGTTGACATTCCTGCTGTCAGCATGCCAAGTGCACGCTCCCTCAAATCTTGCGACATCTGTGGCATTGTGCTGTGTGATAAAACTGCACCTTTCAGAGTGGCCTTTTATTGTGGACAGTCTAAGGCACACTTGTGCACTAATCATGGTGTCTAATCAACATCTTGATATGGCACACCTGTGAGGTGGGATGGATTATCTCAGCAAAGAAGTGCTCACTGTCACAGATTTAGACTGGTTTGTGAACAATATTTGAGGGAAATGGTGATATTGGGCCTCATGTATCAACGTTGCGCACTTGTGGCGTAAATTTATGGTGTAAATTTGAAGTACACCAAAGTTGCCGTGACATGTATCAAGCAGTGTGCACCTGCCCATTTCCGGCATACGCCTGACGTGACCTTGATAAATGCGGCGGGTGAAAACAATCGTAATTATAATAAACGCTATAAATATTTAGACTCCGCTTCAGACACACCCTCATTTTACAACATGGAAGCCAGGTAGACGGCAAAGAAAAAGAACTCCACCAATCACGACGCGTGCCAATAGAGCGTCAAAAGCGCCCATCGTATTAATTGTAGTATAATAAAAAAAGTGTTACAGTGGTCTCTCGTTTATCGCAGGAGTTATGTGCGAAGTCCGCGACATAGTCAGCGTTATTTTTTTTACAATTATTATAGATGTTTTAAAGCTGTTAAAACCCTGTAAAACCACTTTATACACTTTTCTCAATCAGGCATTAACATTTTCTCACTTTTCTCTCGTGTGTAAACACTCTCAAAGTTCAAACCTTAGTAGAAAAATAAGACCAAACTGTTTTCAGGCCCAAACATTTGTTTGAGAAATAAAAATAGAACATTTTCCTATAAATAATTATGATGGCTTTTAGAACTAACAAATTTAATTTTAACGATCAACGTATGAGGTTGGACACATAAGAAATTATTAATAGTGACTGACCAGTATTTCACAGATTGCGCCTCTGCGTCCTGACGCCGCGCCTTTTTCCACTCACACCTGGCTGCAGGTGTCTGTTTCCAAGTGACAAACAGTTATGTGAGTAGTTGTTGGTGCTCTTTTTCTTCTGGGCAAGAAGATTCTTATAAACAGACACGCACAACACAGAACACTGTAAAAAAAAAAAAAAAAAAGAGGCATGCAAAATTGGACTAAAAACTCCGTGAAACGACGAGGCCGCGAAAGGTGAACCGCGTTATAGCAAGGGACCACTGTATTCTCTTTTCACGTCAATAATTCTTGACATGTGGATATTTTCTCATTCAATTAATAAGACACGCCTAATTTTTCAGGTTTCTTTATTCTTAAGATGTATTTCTTTATTTATTTTATTGTGTCAAACAAATGGAGACGACACAACCTGATTGCAGCACGGGCGAAGGGAATGACAAAACTACAGTTGTAATTATCAGTTTCATTGTCTAAAACAGTCACACCACATAAAGTTAAGCTCAGCGCTGCTCTGGCTCCAGGCTCGACGTCTGGAGAAAAAGGCGCGCAGCGCTTTCTTTGCGGTCAGCGATGTGGCCACGGATCATGCTCGATAGACCAGCAATCCCGCAAAAGCGGGATTTGTATTCATTATTATGTAGTATAATCAGGAAAGTGTTATTTATGTAACATATGCATTGATTTGTATAATGGCACTGTTTATCATGTTGATCAGTTTCATTTTTATCAGTTTCATTTCAGTTTCATTCGTGTATCTCGGCTTTCGGTGGCTTACCAGTCGAGTGAGTATAAGAGAAATTGTGGAGAGCTGGGCATGTCCCAACTTGTCCTCTGATACTCCAAAACAGAAGTGTTCTTTGTGTTCTCCATCAGCGGCTCCGTCATGATGCGCAAAGCCTCCGCGCGGCTTTCCATGACAAAATCTCTTGTTAAAAGTGAAATCTGCCGGAAAATGGCTGATGTCCAGCTCTTGTGATAACCGGTCCCGGATCGACACAGCCATCCGTTTAGAAATAATCTGGTGGTTTCTGCCTGTCGATCGCGGCTCGGAGCGCGGCGTGCCGTGCGCCATTGTGGACCGTCCTTAAAGCGGTAGTAACACTCCTTAATCTCTGTGAAGCCCAGAAAATTTTCACAGAAAGCCATGTGAATTTTCCGAATGGTTTCCAGCTGCCTGTCTCTAACAGTTTCTGAAAAAATTCTGATGGAACAAAGCCCAAATCATTCTGCCATGTCCACACAATGAAAAAAACGACAAGAGCGGTGGACCAGTGCTCACTCAAAGCCTGCCCACAGGCAAATGACGCAACCGACAGGCGTGAAAAAACTCACACATGCGCACGAAGGTTCAGGCTTGGCTGACGTAAAAACATATGAATGAAATCCATATATTTTTTTGCATAAAATAAAGAAGTCGGATACTTTTCTCACAGACCTCGTAAAGCGGAAAATAAATTTCCACACACATTTATTCAAAACACACAGCAAACTATAATAAACAATTGTTTTGACACTTTATAAAGGTAATTTGAGGTCTTGTGTGAAAGACTGTACAACAAAAAAGTAAAAACCATAAATACAAATGCACATTTTGAACAATACAAGGTCTGTTAGAAAAGTATTGGACCTTTTAATTTTTTTCAAAAACCGCCTGTCGATTGCATCATTTGCTGGTAAGCAGCCTTTGTGTGGGACGTGTCATGCGTTCTGCGTTTTTTCATTTCAAGGAAAAAGACGGAATGACTGGAGCAGCACCGCATCAAATTATGCCAGGTGGAAACCATTCGGGTGATTCAGACGGCTTTCGGTGACTTTTCAGTCATGTGACTATCCGAGAAATTGTGGAAGAGCTGGGCATGTCACAACATGTCCTGTGAGACTTCAACACGGAGGCGCTTCTGCTCCGCCGTCAGAAGCTTCAGGAAAGAATTTCGCCGCCACTCTTTTCATGGCAAAATCTTCTTTCACAGTGGAATGTACCGAAAAAGTGCTCATGTCCACCTCTTCCACAATTTTCGGATAGTCACACGATGGTCCCGCATCACCACAGTTTTCATTTTGGAAATGATGTGGTCATTTCAGCATGTTGATGGCCGACTGGAGCGCGGCTCGCTCTCCACCATTGTGCGGCCGTCTTTAAACTGATTGTACCGCTTCTTAATCTGTGTGATGCTCATAGCATCGTCACCGAAAGCCGTCTGAATAATCTGAATGGTTTCCACGTGGCTGTTGCCCAGTTTCTGGCAAAATTTGATGCGGTGCTGCTCCAGTTGTTCCGTCTTTTTCCTTGGAATGAAAAAATGCAGAGTGCACGACACATACCTCACACAAAGGCTGCTTACCAGAAAATGGCGCAATCGACAGGTGTGGAAAAAGTTCAGGCATGTGCACGAAGGTTCAAGGTTTGCTCATGCAAGCACGTGTTTCAAATCCATCAGGTTTTTCAAAAAAAATAAAAAGGTCCGATACTTTTATAACAGACCTCGTATATACAAAATGGTCTATGCGTTTTGTTTGTCTCATCTCAGAGCAATTTCTGTCTGCTATTACACGATTGTTACATCACAAACTTCTACTTCTACTGTGTTTTGGAGTGTTCTGTGCTGCAGCTTTCATTCACACTTTGGCCCACTTTGGCTCCTTACGGTCTGAGGAGTGGCCCTCCCACTTGCTCCATTGATATGGTAAATAGTGCTTTACGCCGAGAAAGCAACAGAGTTATCCAGTAACATTCACATGCATACTAGTGGAGTGATCCTGATAGTTACACACTCTTAGACTGTCATCAGAGGATCTCCATCTGCTTTCACTGATTGCTGTGCATAATGGAGCAGGGCGCATGGAGCCCAATAGTATGTACTCAATGCAGCACGCAGGGGGCTATTCAAACAGGCTAACTAGTAACATATCACTCCTGAAAACGATCTTTGGCTTTTCATGTGAGGTAAATCTGCCCTACGATTTGATTTTGGGAAACCATGTGACGGTGAACCAATTCTGATTGGACACTCACATTGCGCACGTCATCACACAGCTTCTATGAGGAGTACAGAGATGGCATGGCATGGCCGATGGCGGGCTCGAAAGTCCGCGGAGTTAACTTTTCAGCAAAAAAAAAGTATGTTTCTATCTCATATCATTCAAAAGTTATTTATAATTTAGTAAAGCTTGGTCTCAGCCGTTGTATATGACGGCGCGGGCCCCAGAGGGTTAACGTATTGTGTAATACCTCTGTCAGTCTGAAACAACATAAAAGGTTCTCCTGAAATAACCAGATGTGCTAAATATAGATGACTGTAACACTTTGAGCTAAGAAAGCCCATTACTCAAACAAACCATGTTCAGTTTAAATTGTTGCACGCCAAATCTGCAAAACTTTGAGTACTGTTGAAGAGACAAGAGTTTTCAGATTATCTTCAAACATCAAGAAGGTAGTGGTTGACAACAGTTTATCGTAACTCCATGAAATCAGCACTTGGACAGCGTCCTGGACGCTCTTGGATTTAAGGATGTTATCACTTTGCTTCTGTTGAACTTGGACAAATGAGAACTGGGTCACAATGATGAGGATAAATACTGAACTGGTGCACCATGATCTAGGCTGCATCTCATGTCTTACCCTAGTGAAGTCCGTCTGAAATACTTTAGATATAGGAGCACGTTCACCCCCACCCTCTGGTCATACATAATAGATTAACCCTATCATCATCTACTTGAAGTTTGAGGTAGTTTTCCTTCCTGGTAATACAGCTTCCACTGCAACCTTTTGCACTTTTTCTTCTTGGTCATTATGCTTTGAGTTTTGCCTTCAGAAAGTGAAAGCTTGGAAAGGTTAGGGTTATATTTAGTAAGCAGAAGGTTATGAGTTTAGATGAGATTCTGCAACCTCCATACAAAATAAAACTGTTGGCTGTCAGTTAGGATGGCTCAGTTTCATCACCACTTCAACAACAATGGACACAGAAAATGGACACTGTTACTTTATTTTAATTTTCATCATAGCTCACAAGCGATTTCAGGCAACTCGACCTGCTGCAGGATTCCTTGTGTGGCAGCTGGATGCAAACAGACTGCGCTCGCGTTGGAGTATTGGCACCTGCTTAATGGATGTAGAGTAAATGGCCCTCGTTCTCCAGTGTTTGTCAGCATTAACTGCGTTGCTCTCTGCTGAGAATAATGCCGCAAAACTGCCTGCGTGACAGCCCGTGGTGATTTGTTGCATTCCAAACACACAGCGTCATGACAGTCCAATAATGGACCTGTGTTTGACTCAACGAATGGCACAATAAGTGCGGCGATGGAAGAAATTGGCTTCATTTTAGTCCAGGCGTGGCTGTACAGAGCGGCTCAGTGGGGTAAAAAAAAAAAAAAAATCCCCCAAACATGCAAGTGTGCCACCATCAACAAAGGATGGCGCCATATTGATGACAAATTAATGGAGGACGAGTGAAGTGTTTGCACCTGAAGGGACTAAGTCCTCTGAACATCTGCCAATACCAGCTCAATAAGACGCGGAGAGGACGCTTGCTGAGAAGCTATTACACAGTCCTACAAACCGTCTCAGCCTTAAGGTGCCTCATAACTCAATGCTGCTTTGAGGACAACGTCGTTATGCTAAAATAGCACAGCTGCCACATTTACCTTGCCCCTCCCATGCTTATCTTTTTTTAATTGTGAAGTCTGCCTGATCCAACCAGTTGGCAGCTTTGAAAGTGATGTCTATAAGTGCCTATGAACTCCCTAATGGTCTTGCAGATGGACCAATATGTTACTGGGTGGTGTGTTGTCCTCATAGTGAGCTTAATGAATGAAGCAGAGTGGAAAGTGTTGACATCAGTGGATGTCAGGTGTGTGACTCCAACTGTGGACTACCAGAGAGGATGTACAAGCTGTACCTGGTGGCATTTTTGCAAACGTTTATCGGCGGTGGGGCAGGGGGTTCTTTGTGCAGGGACAATGTGCACCTTATAAACAGGACAGTTTATTCAATAGTTATAGTAATGATTATCACAGTCTGTGAAATGAACATGCATATTAGGAACTGGAAGTAAAGGTGCCTTTCATGTCCTTTGGAATTTTGAACTTTTTTAAAAACACATTATTTATTGGCATAATTTTTATGCCCAAATTTTCCAAGAATATTATAGGTCAGAGTATGATGTTACACATATAGTAGTTTGATAGTTTGATAAAAGGTAAGATGAGACACTTTTTTCTATACCACATTTTTTGGAGTATAAGACAAACCTCTTGAAGAAAAACCCATGAAGATGTCAAGACCCAAGAAGTCGAACCCTTTTTCTGTATTATCAGGTCACTGATTTGGGATTTTTGAGCATTGCTGTAGTGTACGTCTTGTTTTCAGCATATATACTTATAGATGTTATTTCGTCCACCAAGGACGTAATAAAATCATCAGCGTTTATTTTTTTTTGTCTGTCTGTTTGTTAGCAGGATTACGTCAAAACTACAGTATGGACAGAATTTGCACCACAAATAGATAATAAGGCATGGAAGACTCCACTGAATTTTGGATGTGATCTGGATTGGCGGAAATCTCAGATTGCGCTTGTTTTTGCTTTCATTCCTGAGAAAGTCCTGCATAAGCATTGACTATAATAATAATAATTATTATTATTATTATGAATAAAAATGCATAATTTTTCAGTATACAGTATAGTCACAGGTACTCCCAAACTGACAAAAAAACAAACAAACAAACATTCAAATAAACAAACATGATTTGTAATCTGGAAAATACAGTAAATTGCAGATTGGCAAAATATAGACCAAATGAAAAATGAGACTGCTGCCACAGGTGAATTAATGCATGGTTACTTCTGTTGAGATCTCGATCCCTCAAGAAACATTAATTCCTGCATTGTTATTTGAATAGGTTTGTGTTGTCTGTGAAGATAGAATAAGTTTAATCTGCACAAAAGAAAATCCATCACAAGTCTTGAGGCACATTGGGCCGGTGCTGAACCCTGGATACCCTAACATGAGAACGTTAAACTGCAAGAATTTTTGATCCAATTATACTTGTTCTGACAATTCTGTGCTGTATTCCTGTTCTATTTTTAGTATGGCTATCACAGATGGTCACCCCAGTGAGCCTGGTCTGCTTAGAGTTTCTTCCTTTCTTTCTTTCTCATTATTGTCCCCAGTGTGTTTGCTCGTGGAATAGATGATGTCTTGGCCTTGCTCATGTGTAGTATCTTGAGATAACATGCGTATGGACTTGGGACTGTGTAAATTTCATTGGATTGTTGGACTTGGTTGTAAATGACTTAAAACCAACTTTGTGATGTGCTTTTTGACTGTGTGATTTCCTGTCTTTCAAAAAAAAAATCACATTTTATTGTAGCAAAGATTCAGCCTATTGCAAATATGTTTATTGCTTTTTACTGCTTTCTTATTCAAATAAAGCACCATCTTAAAGGTCACATATGTTTTGCAGCATTGGATTAATTCCCCTGTGTTATGAAGGTTTTGCTCAAAGCCCTTTTGTATGAAGTGTCCAGGCATTGTGTTTTATCTCTATTGCCACTGCTGAAGGTTCCCTGGTGTAAGCCACAGAACTGTTGAGGCTGAAAAACTACATCTTGCAGCAGAAAAACTGAGCCAATATACTGTGCTGTCAGACCTGGCACTGATGGACTCCATGTGTCTGCATCAGAGATGTTCTCCAAGGACTTTTTCGGTGTTGATTCTCAGCACTTATACCTTGTACAGGTTGGATTCAGGGAGTTAAGGTCGAGATTCAGTGAGTAATAAATTCTTGGAGACTTTCCCAACAGCTTTTCCATCTCACCAGTAGTCTTGGATTGGCACATCCTTAAAAGAAACTCTGAAGTTGAAACTGTGTTTATGGTGCACCAAATTTATAGTTTGTTGCGCCACCAAAAGCAATGCTGCCCTTGTCGAAGTTAAAACATAAGACTTGGTTTGTTTTAAAAACCTTTGTTGGCTCAAACTGCTGAACAGGTTGTTTCCATCACGTCTAAAGTCTTGAAACAAAACGGAGCCAAGGCAATTTGATTCTTTGAGCTACAGTGAAGCCCAAGCCTCCCGCTGGCTACCAATTCTCATTTGGCAAGTCAAGTAAGCAGTTCCAAGTGCCGGTATAGCATGCTAGCTTTTCAGTGCGGCATTGAATGACAAGGAGCTGAACAGTGAGATTCTTCAATTAACCCAAAACGTTAAACAGTTTAAAATTTGTAAAAACAAATCCAGCCAGACAAGCAAACCTTACTTGACATTCTGCGATATATCAAGCTTGCATCTGGGATCCATCTCACAAAATGTGCAAATCTAATATGGATTTAAAAGTATAAAACTTGTATTTGGTTGTCCAACTGGTGTCTTTCCCAATGTCAAACTTAGAAAAATCTGCGCCCTGAATAAATTACTTAATCATTTCTCTAAATTCTATAATCATATGCATTCATAAAGATAATTGTTTAAATTCTCTGAATTAAAAAAAAAGCAAATAGAATATCATTTTCACATTAAAAACTCTTCAGACATTTTGGTTGCCGTTTGCTCAGATAGAACCAGGGTATCCATCAGTTAGCAGAGAAGTCGAATCTTATGTCCTTCCATTCATATCCTAAAGATTCACTGGCTGATTATTCTTCATTAGGAGCTCATATCTTGCTGAAGCCTGCCTCATCATCTTTTCTTTCCTTCTTTAATAGCAATTCATATGATTAATTGAATCTATTTTTGTTTTACATCACGGATGACACGGCGTGCCCGCTTATCAGTTTCCCGTCATTAGGTACCAAGGCTTGACAATGGGTCTGCCCACTCGGATCGACGTACCTTATCGGGATAATGTATGGCCTCTTGATTTTCAGTTCAGACTCCTTTCACACAGATATTTCTTCATTTTTGAAGCTTTGGTCACCTACTTATGCCTTTAGGATATGTCCATCTGAGCCTCCAGACATTTGTTAGACTTTTCCTTACTCACATATCAAAAATGTTTGGATATTTCCCATTGTGGTGGACACCAACAATTTTTCTGTTTTGCCAGAAACTGTCACGGACAGCTCTTTGCACGACTGGCTGTGTGAAAGAAAACGCTGTGCTTAGCAATAACATAGGTCGTCATACCTTAATGTTATGGGGCCATGCGCTAACACTTATTAACAATACATGGTCACGCTAAATGCAGCAACTGCAAACAACTGGCCTAGACCAAATTTGTGATGACTGTGGATTATAGCTGGAGACGGTGACTGAATATGATAATGCAGATTGCAAATGCTAAAGCTAGCTTGATCACATCAGTGCTACATTATCTCTTACAAATAGTGGGACAGTCGACACCCAGGAATCTGATATTAGCAGAAAACCCCTTCAGTCTATAATAGTTGGATCCAAATTAAACTTTACTGAAGTAACCTTTTACCATACATGTCAACCTATACGGATTGTCCGTAAATTATACGGATTTTTCTGAGTTTCAGTGTCATACGGACGTACAAATAAAGTCTTACGGATATTCAGGGTTTGGTCTGCAGCGGTTCTGTAATCAGCCGTTTCTGCAGCATGACTCCACTTTGATGCGTGAACCAAATGAAGCAATGCTTCGATCCACTAGCTCATTGGTTCTTTGATTCGCTGCTCTTCAGAAACGGCAAGTCAGCTTCTTAACTCCTCTCAAAGCCATTAAAATATCGTGAGTAACTTTTGTGTGGATTAAAGTCACTAACTGGGACTCTTGTCTCGTTGTAGTCAAGAAGCGAGAATCGTCCTCCGTTCTGTTGTCTGCTGAGACAAAGTCCGCTCGGAATTAACTTCAAAACGAATTGCCGCTTTAAATAAAATGACACCTCTTTAAAACGTTGTATTACAGACAAGAAACTGCAATCGACTAAAACGTTTTTTTCTTCCCAAAATGAGACGTCCTGCATTCTTTATGAATTAAACTGATGCTGACATGAAGCACAGCGAGCTCAGATATATGGAAAGACATTCATGCCAATAATGTCTGAAAGGAAATGCTTTTGACAAAAAATTTGACTTTTGACTACAAATTTTGTTTATTCCTATTTATGTCCAGAGATCAAGGATCCACCATGAAGAGTTTATGTCCAACGTTTAAGGATCCAATGACCAATTTCATATTTATTTACTTTATTCAATTTATTTTTCATGATTTTATTAATGTGTTTCCATTAGTGACAGACACTTCTTGTTTCTGTAAAAAAATAACTACATTTGACACATTCAGTTTGATAAAATTCAGCTTAACGCATGAATACTAGATCGCTATTGTTTGAAAGTCTGCTGTGGAGGAAATACTAATGATCTTGACTTTGTCATTGTGGCAACTCATAATTTGTGGACAAAAACCCAGTTATGTTACACCGCTATGCGGTTGTGTGTACTGATTTTGGTGCGATTTGGTGGTTGTAAGAATTTTGTGTTGATTTTTATGGATTTTCTCACTTGGTTATACAGGTGGACCCTCAAAGGGGTTGACATGTATGTTTTACATACCAATTGGATAACATAAGGAACAAGTGGGCGTTTTGACATTCTAAGGGTAATGGTAACACAGGGATTGATGGCTTCAATTGGAACAATAAGCAGTTTAGTAATTTATTTATTTTAACTGCGCTATAAAGACCTGTCAGTCGGAAAGGAATTGGTATTGCTTCCTTTGATTGCCAAGAAGTTGACCCCACTCCAGTGACTGTATATCAAGCCTTGGGCCAGGCTAGGCCACAAACTGACTGAGCGATTAGTTTGCCACAACATGGCAAAGAAGGTGGGGAGGCTTGTGATGAAACCGCCAGCGGCACTCTGGGTCAACACACTGCCAGGATTGAGGCTGGGATACTTGGCACCCTTTACATTGTGCAGAACCGTGCCAACTACCCGTAGAACGAGTGATGCATGATCAGTATCGCAACTTCAGTGGGAAAATTAGCATTTAGCAGTGACTGTGTAACATAGCTCAACACAAGATTAGCATAGCATTACCCAGTCTGACTTTGGCACAACTCTGTGCTCGGCATCGTAAACATGATGGAATATTTCTTGCATTAACACCTCTTTGACTCCACAATCCCTGCAAACGGTCTATCATACCCAAACAAAAGCTAGGCGTGTATTTTCCGACAGCCGCTCTAAACAAATCCTGTCGCGGTGACAGTTTGAGGCCTGTTGTCGTGTAACAGGTGAGAAATGACAGGCTCCGTGCACCTCGCACTTTCCAGCTTACATATTGCTTGGAGGCTTTTTGATGCTTTTGCATCAGCGTTGTATGCCACACAAGGTGTGTTTACCAGACCGCAGATAATTCAAATAGATGGTGTACCGTGTGACGGAGCTCCAGTGAGCAGGACTTCATTTTGTGAGCCGTTTCTCCACATCACTCACCATTATTCTTTACATGTAGACTCGAGTGACAAGAACCTTTCACAGGCTGTTCTGTGATATTACATGATGGTGATACTGACATCAGCTTTTTCTCTTTGCTCACTCAAAGTCCGACTGTTGGAGCCTTAACTATGACAATCTGGGTTCAACAAGATTTCATTGATGCTGCATTTGCCCCCCCCTTGCTAAAGATGATTCTATTTATGATGCAGATATGCACACGGATGTTGTATAGTTTCAGTACAGTTGCAAATAATACATTTATAACTTATTTCAGACAAACTAAAAATACTGCACAAATCAAAACCTATATAAGGTTAAACCCGTAAACCAATACAGTGCCTGGTAAAAGTATTCACCCCTTCAGGCTTTTACAAATTTTAATTTGGTTATGCCATTTTAAACACAAAGCATAATTCAAGCTTGTCCATGTTAAAATTACGACCTTCTTGCTGTGAAGCCACTGTGCTGCTCCATGCCACTGACAGAAAAATAGAATTACTGATGACATTTTAAGAATGTCAAAATTGGCAAGTACACTCTGACTCTAGACTGTCATTAGTGACAAAGTAATAATGAAAAAAATATTACACTTATACTGAATTCAAAAAACTAAAATTGGTCAATGTATTACAAATAATTAAGTAAATAAATACAATAAAAACATCAATTTATTTCTCTAACATCTTCAAGTCAGTAATTCAAATTTCTTTAAATATCATACCATAAAAAGTTACGCTGGGAAAAAAAGGATTCATAAGAGCAAGTCTTACCCAGACATCAAGAACATGTGCCCCAACTAAAAACCCACGAAACTAAAATATATAATCTAGCAATTAGAGATGGTGGAATAAAGTTGAGTAGTGAGTTTTGATTTAAAATATTTAGATTTATAACATTGATATTTGTAATATGGCAGTATTAATCATATTAACCTAATAAAATACATAAAATGCCTGTGAATTTATGTGACTTTCAGTATATTTTATATTTTCATATTGCATGCTGTATTTTCTGTCCCTTCATATCAGCTTCCATATATAACGTAAGACCCTTCGGCTTCTCCCTTGTTTCAGTCGGAGTCGCCACAGCAGGTCCAAGCTGGATGTGCATGTTGATTTGGCACAGGTTTTACACCAGATGCCCTTCCTGATACAGCTGCACATTACATGAAGAATGGGCTTTAACCAGGAACCTTCCACTCTGGAAACAAGGTTCCCAATCAGTGTACAAATATACTGTATGTTGTCTTGCATCCATAGTTTACTACAGTGTATTACTTTTATTCTTGTGCAACATCCGTGTGCAGTGGTGACCAAGTGGTTAGTGTTTCCAAAACACAAGGTTCCCGGTTCAAGACCTCCCGTATTACCCAGTGAAACATCCTGTGCAATGTGTTTCAATCGTCCTTTAGTTGTAACTTTTTTTTTCCTCTTGAAATGCTGTGACATTGAAATTTCCCCTACGGGTTTACAAAAGTCCATCTCGTCTTTCCTTATGAATTTCATGAAATGGTGTGTAATATGAGATCCTTTTTGTGGGATACTTGATTAGCCAACCATGCAAATACCTGATGTTCCTGTCACTGATTCCAAACATGTCAAATCATGTGTTACATCAGGAACCAGCATAAGATAGGAGCCAGAAATACAGTGAAAAAGTCCACTCCAGAGTTCTGTACGTGTTGTTCTGCAGCAGCTCTCCTCTTCTATGGCTTGGTTTAAAAACACACACACACACATGGTGGAATTCAAGCCTCAGGTCAGAAATGAAGGAAATTGTCACATTTGCAAGCAGTGAAAATGGAAAACAGTCAAAATTACAAATTATGGAATAAGATCCCTCATTCATTCAACCACCAAGTGATGAGAAACTAATCCCCATCTTTGTCCCCATCCCAGATCCGATTCATTCTCGGTGTGCTGCGACTTAGGTGGGTGGTTGAATCACGAAACAAATGGACAACACAGATTGCTGACATTAGCCCGCTCTTGAACTACATCATGATTCCTCATCAACCCAATCATTTATCAGAAGGATCTGTCTTGTTTTTGTTAATTTGTTTTTTTGGGAGGGGTGGCGAGGACAAGGTATGCCGCATTGGTTGCTTCACTACTTGACTGCATGGGGAAACGGTGTCCTGGGGTGAGATGAAATGACAAAGTGTTAAGCGGTCTGTCACAAATGCGTTGTTGTTCTGAACACATCCCAACATACCGTGTTATAAACAGGCCTTCCAAAATGACTCTCTTAGTCAGTTTTCAAGCAGATTGGTGGAGGGGTGAGATATGGTCCAAAGAAGACCCATTCCATATGGGATCTATGGGCAGGATGGAGGATGATAACTGACATTTTGTGTCCCCAAAATAATTTCTCCTTCAGGGCATTGGTGTGCTACGATCCTTGCCACAATACTATGAAGTAGGAACCCTGTCGAACCCCTCCCACTGGTTTGGCTGCTTAAGGGGTGCTTGAATTCCTCTTCGCAGGAAAGAATGGTTTTGTTGGTCATGGCTTGGCATGTTCTTCCTTGGGGTCAAGTATCATATCTGACTTGTGCTTCTTCTGATTACAACTGTGGTGGCTGTGGGGGCCTAGTCATGAGTGTGGCTGCCTTGGACATATGAGATGCTCGAAATTTGGCTCTTTGTATCCTAGAGGACCTAGCTGAGACATCTACGCACATCATTTAGGAGAGGATAACTCAACCATTCGACCTCATTGAACAAAGTGGGATATGTGCCAAAATCTCTATCCGGGAAGAACAGCCGAACCTTTGTTGTCCTGCATGTTACCCCAAATACAGCTGTATTTTCTAAACTGCAGCATATATAGATTTTCCAAGGTATTCAAAATGTTCAGAATGACCAGTACATGTTTGGGAGGGGCATAGAAAAGTGTAACATTTCTATTTTGATATCTCCTAAATGATGTGCATGCATGTCTAAATTAGGTCCTAGACTATTAGCAGTTCTCTGGTGTTAGGAAGGCCAGGTGCAAAGCATGTCATAGTTGTTGTGCTCTTGTTGATGTTAAAAGCATCCATAGACTGGGCAAGTCATCTTTGCTAATGTTAGATGTGGATAAGCTATCCAAGCCTTTGGGTTCAGTGCTCAATAAATATACAAGATCCTTCGTCAGAAAGCTCTTCTGCCTGAGAAGTAGTGGTCTGAGTGGTAATTGTTCTCGCCTTTGGAGTTGAGGGAGCTGGCTTTCAGAACTCTTCAGCTTGACTAACGTCGATGAACCGCCAAACACCATAACCCTAACCCTAACACCCAAAATGAATTGGGATGTTGCTTTCAGGACTAGTTCTCAGTTCTGTTGATTGGGTTCAGTCTCATTAGTTCCCTTTGACACTGGAATTGTCAGTAAGACTCTCAAGGACGTCACTTTCTGGTTCATAGGATCATGCAAAACCTCCATCACAGCCAGGAGGGATGATTAGGGAGATGATAAAAAAAAAAAACAAAAAAACAAAAACCTGTTAAGTTTACTGTGGTAATTTCAACTGCTGTGGAAAATTTGAGTTGGGGTTGGTTAGAATTTCACTGATATGAATTTCCATTTCAAAATAACAAATAAATAAATACAATTTTAAATGCAAAGTAAACACTCAAACATTTATTGAATTAGACTTTTGAAAAGATATCATTTACTGATATTTACAAAACAGATTAAATAAACACAAGAGCCACAGATTGCGCATGATGCATTAAAAAAAACAAACAAATAATACAAATTTTTAGGGATATCCTTTTTTTATTAGAGGATAATTCTGAGCAATTTATGCATCAGTACTTGTGATGTGAACATTTATGGTAACCCTGGGATAGCGTCACCTGAGGTCAGCATGGCCGCATACGCTAACAATGCTTAACACTAATGGTTCCTGTCAGCTGGGGTTAGCGTGACAGCATATGCTAATTGTGGTTACCGTTTTATTTAACACAGCCATTAGCATCAACCATTGTTAATGTGACAGCAGATGCTAACTGTGGTTAATGCTAATGTTGGTGTCAGAAGAGGTTAGTCTGACTGCATATGCTAACATTAATCACGAATGTTTGACAACATATGCTAGCCATAGGTCGGGTATTTTGTAACATGATATTTTAAGTCAGTTATTCAGATTAGAAGTACACATTGTCAATCAAAAGAAAAATAAACATATCAAAGAAAAAGTGTTTTTGTTGTGTACGATGTGTACGCTATTGACATTCAGAGAGCTATTGCATCATTTGAACAACTAATTAATCATTGCAGCGCGATTGCTCAAAAAAAGAAAAAAAAAAGACATTCACCCCGAAGCCTCAGGCTTGACAAACTGACAAATACCAAAGTACAGATCCTAGCTTTGTTTTGACTACTCGGTTCTGTTCTTCAGTTTTCCGCACTCAGGCAAAGTCTCCAGTGCTCATTTCATGTCTGGCTCTGGTGTGACAGGGTGAGTCATTACTCAAATCCAATTTGCCTCCAAGCTTTCATGTTGCCCGTGTTGCTCGTGTGCCTTTCTGTTGACATATGAAACTGTATCGCTTTCTATCCCTGGCGTGTGACCAGTGGTGCTGCTTCTCCTCATTCTACGAACATCAGCTGGCAATGGGGGGGTGGGGGTGGGGTGGGGGGGGGGGGGTGTTTGCCGCTTTTACCAAGGGCAAGAGAAAATGAAGCCATTCATCTCCCACTAGGTCATGAAAAGAGATGGGACACTCGAAGGGAAATCATCCGCCTGCTTTCTGATATTTTTCTGTGGATGCCTCTCATTAGATCAGCCCCTCTAGCTGCCAGCTTCACCACTGTAGTACCGACTACGGTCCGTGCCGGGTGCTGCCACTACGACCAGCTGTGAACAGATGGGTGGCATGGAGTCGGCCAATATGTCATGCCCGGTGGTGTTTTGCAAAAAAAAAAAAAAAAAGTTCTGATTATTTTCAGAGATACAAGGGAAAAAAGGAGGGTCTAATTTCAATCTGCAAAAGAATGTCGCCAGTTGAGAAAACTGAGTATGTAGTTAGGAAAATTAAGTATTGACTACTGACAGCAAATTGATGCATGTCAGGTGGCAAACCTACAGTGGCCTGCAGAGGACACCACACCTCTTAAAAAAAAAAAAAAGACAATACCAGCAAATGCAGAAAACACCAATTCACCAAAATATCTTGGAAATTACAAATAATAATAATAAATAAACAGCTTGCAACAATGAGAAGACAAACAAACAAATATAATGTACTACCTGATTACCTGCACAAGAGCAGGTTTGATTTAGAGACTGAAATGAAAACTTCATTTTTACCAACAAAGCTATCACCTCCCACCTATCCCGGATTCCAGATAACTTTTCGAGCGCAACTAAAGGCTGCCTCAAGAAGAGACAGCTGCTATTGCTACAAGTACCACAGTCACTTGCAAAAATGAAGAGGTAAAACGTTTTAGCACACTTGGCAATGATGATGCAGCACAAAAGTTTTTCTACCCTTAACTGCTACTACTAATCTACTCAATAGCCTTTGCCACTCCCCAAACATCAAAGTACATGTGTGCCAAGTTTAGCTTAATTCCAAAATGATATATGTGTGTGTATATGTGCAGTATATAGATAGCACATGCAACAGTTTAATTTGATCATGTGTCTGCTGCAAATTAAAACATGCCCAAAACACACATGCCCAGCAAAGCTCCACAACAGAAGTACAACCCAGAGAATCTTGACTTGCGGACCATTCAGTGCCATTCGACAGCTGATTGATTTATTTATTTTATTAACTTCATTGATGATTTTTCTCTTGAGCTAGGTATAGTTTCACAATTTGTATTATTTGCAGTGTATTGAACTATAGAAGTCAGGAAAAAGTCATCTGGGCCGCGCAACCTCTTTTGTGTTGTTTTGTACTTCCGTTATGTTGTGGAAGCGGAATATTGAAAAAATTAAATTGTTTTATTTTTTGCAAGTGTTCTCTTAATTTGCAAGATTCTTCTGTCTTTTTTTTCCTGTTAGCTGTTGCTGAATTGAGATTAATGAAAAATGATTAATCCAGGTTTTGAGTTTCTTATTGTTACATGGGAAACAAGGTACCAGTAGATTCAGTAGATTCTCACAAATCCAACAAGACCAAGCATTCATGATATGCACACTCTTAAGGCTATGAAATTGGGCTATTAGTAAAAAAAAAAAAAAGGTAGAAAAGGGGGTGTTCACAATAATAGTAGCATCTGCTGTTGATGTTACAAACTCAAAACTATTATGTTCAAACTGCTTTTTTCGCAATCCTGTGAATCACTAAACTAGTATTTAGTTGTATAACCAGTTTTTCATGATTTCTTCACATCTACGAGGCATTAATTTTGTTGGTTTGGAACCAAGATTTTGCTCGTTTATTAGTGTGCTTGGGGTTATTGTGTTGTTGAAACACCCATTTCCAGGGCATGTCCTCTTCAGCATAAGGCAACATGACCTCTTCAAGTATTTTGACATATCCAAACTGATCCATGATACCTGGTATGCGATATATAGGCCCAACACCATAGTAGGAGAAACATGCCCATATCATGATGCTTGCACCACCATCCTTCACTGTCTTCACTGTGAACTGTGGCTTAAATTCAGAGTTTGGGGGTCGTCTCACAAACTGTCTGCAGCCCTTGGACCCAAAAAGGACAGTTTTACTCTCATCAGTCCACAAAATATTCCTCCATTTCTCTTTAGGCCAGTTGATGTGTTCTTTGGCAAATTGTAACCTCTTCTGCACATGTCTTTTATTTAACAGAGGGACTTTGCGGGGGATTCTTGCAAATAAATTAGCTTCATACAGGCGTCTTCTAACTGTCACAGCACTTACAGGTAACTCCAGACTCTCTTTGATCATCCTGGAGCTGATCAATGGGTGAGCCTTTGCCATTCTGGTTATTATTCTATCCATTTTGATGGTTGTTTTCCATTTTCTTCCATGCGTCTGTTTTTTTTTTTTTTTTCCCCATTTTAAAGCATTGGAGATCATTGTAGATGAACAGCCTATAATATTTTGCACCTGCGTATAAGTTTTCTCCTCTCCAATCAACTTTTTAATCAAACTACACTGTTCAAAGAGAAAAGCATGTTCAACAGGTGCTGGCCTCATCCTTACATAGGGGGCACCTGATTCACACCTGTTTGTTCCACAAAACTGACAAACTCACTGACTGAATGCCACACTACTATTATTGTGAACACCCCCTTTTCTACTTTTTTTTACTAATAGCCCAATTTCATAGCCTTCAGAGTGTGCATATCATGAATGCTTGGTCTTGTTGGATTTGTGAGAATCTACTGAATCTACTGGTACCTTGTTTCCCATGTAACAATAAGAAATACACTCAAAACCTGGATTAATCTTTTTAGTCACATAGCACTACTATTATTCTGAACACTACTGTAGGTTTGTATGTTGTGTCTATTAAAGGAATTTTTGTGGTCTTCCTTGGCCACTTTCCAAACCTCTCACTGTGGAAAGACAGCTCCAACAGTGTCACATAAATGGACTATCGTTGCATACTTGTCTGGGTGGGGGGGATAATATATTATTCAGCACTGACCTATGTAAAGATTTGGACAGTGACGGTGCTTTTTTTTATATGAGCTAAAAAGTGTATTATTCAGTGCACAAACAGTGAAGCAGTTATGTGCACTTTCTCACAGTTCCGAACGCTCTGCCAACAGGGGCACCCCGTAAGGAGTTTCTTCAAATAGGCCTAAGGACTGCACTCATATCACTGCCATGATCTGCTATTGTTTTCTCACATCAAGGACCAACCTCCACCCCAACCCATTTTGGTCAAGTAGGGCTATCAGAGATCTGAGAGTGTGAGCCATTTTTGTATAACTGAGCAAAAATGGGACCTTCTTCAGATGCTATCATGGACAAACATTAATTTTGCACACAGAGGGTGGCAGTTACATAACGAACAGCAGTTTGGGGCAGCACTGGAATAAAGGTATGAGAGCCTTTACACTTATTTTAAAAATTGCACATTGGAAGGCTTTGGTTGAAAGTAGACGACTGCATCTTGGATGTCAGGTAAGTACTTCAAAAAAGACTTCATTGTCATTGGCAGTACTTTGACAGGTGCCTGCTTTGATTAGTTCAAATCGCCTACAACCACGCAAAAGCTGCCGTCTTTCCCACTCCGTCATAAAACAGACTTTGAATCCCGTTGCAGTTACTTGTTGTTGAAGGAATCTTGTGTGGAATCAGCCTTTGTCATTTCATCCTTTTGCACAGCTGCATTTTTTTTGTTTGTTTGTATAATTTAACCTTTATTTAACCAGGTTGGTCCCATTGAGATCAAGATCTCTTTTGCAAGCGACACCTGGACAAAAATAAAGTTTCCAGTTCACCTAACCCGCATGTCTTGAAAGATTTACTCATTTACATTTACACTTTATTTTTTTCCGATAACATTTGTAGCATCTCAGACGTGTGGTTGAATAAAATGTTGGTGGCACAGATAACGTATTGTTTGACGGGGAGGTACGGGCTGATTTTGACATGAGTAATAAAGACATTTGTGTTTTCCGTGAGAAGAATGTTCAAAGGGTCTTTAACTAATGCGACCACATTTTGTTAATTATACAACTTGAGAATTAAATTTGTCAAGCAACACAAGAATTTGATGATGAATAACTACACTGAGCCTTTGACGTCTGAAGATTACATGGAAATTTCAAGTTTTTTTGTTGAATTACAATACAACATTACAGCACTATTTTTATTATAATACAGGGATTCTCCGACTGTAATATAAACCCAGGAGAGCTCCATTCTACACCTGGGGACCACCGGGATTGCAATATTAAGAAAATAGACTTCAAGTAGTTCACATTACCTTTGTTGCCGTAAGTAGTAAGTTAAATGTGTAAAGCTAATGCTAAAAACAAATTTTCTTCCATCTGTTTAACAGTAAAAAGCACTTTAATGTGAATGCCACAGCAAAGGCATCTATTGTGAAAGTAACGGTGGCAGACTCATGTTTTCAAATTAATGGTGTGTAGCTAACATTTGTTAAGGTCCATTGTAGCTTCACATGTTTTTTTTTAAATCAGAATGAACCATTTACACAACACATTTTATTGGAAAGCAGTTAGTCCAAAGTATGTTTGGGCCAGTAAGGCATTCCGAAGGGAGCCGATGTTGTATATTACCATTTATATAATGGCTGAGTAGATCCTTGTCATTTGATTGCTTTCTATGTCACATGACATGGATTATTCATCTCATATGTGTTGCATTGCATATAGAGTGCAGTTTGGTTCCATTTAAAAAGCAAATTTGGTTTCATACATTTGGTACCATTGCACACCATTGCACTGTTTATTAGCGTTCATGAGCTCAATCAAATTGTCATCTCGCTTGCGTCATTGTCCCGCACGCGCGCGCGCGCACACACACCTACATGCACGCACACACAAAACAAATCCACTGTGCTGTAAGCTGTCTGGAGGATGTTAGTTAGAATGAAAAGCTGACTTTTTTTTTTTTTTTTGCTGCACTGAAAAAGTACACAGTCTTTTTTTGTAGTACACGCGCGCACAAGCGCCGACTTGGTTGTGTGAGCGCGCATACGGGACAACAACGTAAGGGAGGTGACGATTTGAGCTAATAAACGCTAAAAAACAAATGATTAACCTGACCTCTCTTTGCTTGGTCTGAACTGACAACACGTTGGTCTGATATTTCCCTGTACAGACCTCACAGTCGATTAATAATCCTTTAGTACCGTATCACTTTGAACATGAATGTTTTCTGGGAACTGGTGGACCATGGGGCTGTTTATACTAGAAATGGTAAAAATGAGATGATACGTTTGATGACTGACAGCCTGTATTAAAATATATGATGGTTATGTGTTAGCATTAGCATATGCAGTCATACTAGCCGTGTTTGACATGTTTAGCATTTTCTCAAACACAATTTATCAGTCATCAAAAGCACCATGTCTGGTGTAAATAGGAATTCTGGGAATCTAGCAGTTCCCCCAAAAACTTGGATCTCTGAATACATGAAGGATAACCAAAATAAAATGTGAAAACATGAATTATAGCTCCACATATTCCTTTATATTTCTTTTGCCTTGGACCCATATTTCTTTGGTACTCACTTAAAATAAAGTACAATTTTTTTAATCCTTTTTAAAGAAAATGTTTATAAAATGCAGATGTGCCATTTATGGTAAATTGAATTTGGCCAAGCTATTAAAGATGCAACATGTTTAAATTATGCAGTGTGTTACTGTGCTTTTGGGAATCCAAAATACCAACCTCTCTTCTGATGCCAAACAAAAACAAGATGTAATCTTTGTCGGACACGTCACGGCATCTCAGTCTGTCCCAGTGTTTGCTTTTCGGTGTCAATCAGGCTTCCTCCATGTGTGTTCACGTTGTGTTTTCAGAAGAAAACCGTGTTCAAGTCATCACTTGGGAACAAAGTTTGATTCGAAAGTCCACTGACAGACAGTTGATGCCGGCAGAAATCCACTTTGAGACGAATTAGTGACATTGTTCATATTGTGCTCGTTGAAAAGATACCACTGGGAATGAACAGATGCAAGTCCGTTTTGAGATAGTCAGATGTCAACCGATGTTTGTCGAATATGTTTTAATGTTTGTAGTAATGGAATATTTCTGAACGTACAGTCACAAAATCAAAACTTGTTCTTCTCAAGCGATAACACTTCAGAAGAAAACCATCTTCCCATCTGTATTATATGTAAAACAACCCAAATGATTAAAACGTTTAAAAAATCCAATGTAGATGTGCTCCCAACTTGTATTTCACTGTCATAAAGGGCAAGAGCCTCATCTGAAACTCAATACCAGTATCAGTGTCCATGTCCACATGCCATATTGTGAGGGACCAGGCAGTAAGGCAATGAGGACTACGAGTTTAAATTTGATAAACTATTTTTATTTGCTTATAAATTTTTAAATATAGAAAATAAAATCTATTGAACAACTAATTATAACTCATAACTAACTGGCTATTTGCTGAGTGATAGTTTTGTGGATTTCATTAAAATGTTAGCTTATGAGGTCACACTAACTTTTACTACAGCTAACCACAGATAAACAAACATTCTTGTTGGACTTCGGAGTTGTTTCCAGTAAAATTTTTATCTTTTGAATACTAACTGCTTGCTAATACCACTAAATTAACAGAGTTGATGCTGGCATCATGACTCCATATGCTAATGCTCATTGCAATTAGCGTTTAAAATTGCATTATGTGTTCACAACTCCCGCATTTAAGTTAGTGGTGCCAACAGTTGGCATGAACCAGTTGAGATTTCATGCTAAACAGGTGGGTACCTGCTACAAATCTAAGCATGAAATGTCTTGTTTTCCACTTATGTGTCATAAGTCACACAAGTCCATATCTGGAATCACGACACCTTGCTCTATGAGATGCACACATTTATTGAAGACTTGCAAATAATTTTAAACATAATCTCTTCAGTTTCTGGAGTGCATTTGTTGTTGCAAACATTGTCTTTAGCACACCTGGTGACTGATACTTGCTAAAAAGGGCTAAAATATGGCCCCTTTAAAGAAACAAACTATGCCGTAGCACCATCTATCTTTAGCTTGCTGAAGTGCAGACTGCCAGTGTTTTCTTATCTCATTGACTCCCAGTATGTGCTGAGGGAAAATGTCATTTTTAACAAACCTACCCAAATAAACAAACATTTACTGTGTGAATAAACCACAGCCTTTCTTTCTATCTTCCTCCTCCAATGCATTCTTCATTCACTATAACATTTCCGTCTGCTCAAAGCTGAATAGTGGCTAATTATTTTTTGTTATCTTTCACTATGGCTATCAGACTTATATGCATGCAGCACAGATAAGAGCTTATTGGCAGGGAGAAGCGAACATTTTTAATCATAAATACAGGCGGCCCTGTTCATCAAAGTGCCACTGTCTGTAGTTCGTCTAATCTGGTCTTTCTAAACTTACCCCACGTCCGGTGCTTTTTGAACATGATTTGATTTCTCCTGCTCCCGCCATTTCTCTACCATTTTGCCCCCTTTCTTAACCAGTATTTTACACCAGGCCTTGTTTCCTTTGCATGGATACTGCCACCACAGAACTGGCATCCAGTGAATGGTTCTTTAACCAGTCCATAAAAATAATAGTACAGTGGTTTGGTGGCTGACATTTAATCAAGGCATACCCAGGGAATAATTGCCTTCTTACCTCGTGCATGATGAAAAGAACAGTAGTGTTTCATAAATCTCGAAGGACTAAATGTACTTCTTTTGTTTTCGCAGGCTTTCTTGTTTCATTGGAGGCCAGATAAGGCTTGATCTTGTGCTCGCGTGTGTCAGGGAGAAATTGCAAAAGGCAAAACAAACGCAACACTGATAGCACATCCATTGTCTCTGAATGAAGTTAGCCTTCATTGCAGCCTGTGAATAAGAAAATTAAACAAACATTAAGAAGGAAAAAAGATGACTCAAAGCCCTATTGCTTCTGAAGCTGCAATTGTTTGTTTACCTGGTGGTGCAAAAAGGTCTTAAGTTCATGAGGTCTGTGTAGAGATTATGATGCATTAATACAAACATATAGAAATGTAATTGTGGGTAGATACTGGGCTAGTTCCCAGTTTTACAGTATGCTGTTGAGGGTCTGGTCAGATTTGGAATTGTGTGCTGGTCCCGACTGACAACTAGCTAAGGATAACAGCCTGTTCCTATCTCCTGAACATCTACTATTATAAGCAACACCTTCTACACAGTGTTCCACAGCAGCCTGTACTCAAGGTTCTTGAAATGGAGCAATATCTCCACCTGGTGGACATTTACCACCATTGCAGGTACAAAAGAATGTTGCCAAGAGCTCGAGTATCAATATATCTGTCAGATAATAGATGGATGCTGACTTAGCGTTGATCAATTTGAAAATGCAAAGGTTCTAAAATTGCAGAAACTGTTGGGAACTTTTTGGATTTCACAATATATGATTTAACATATGCAATATGTTGATTTTTGGGCAGAAATGCAAGAGCACAAAGAAGCAAAATAAAAACTTGAAATATGTTGTCCGACTAGCAAAAAATATCAATTAGAGTTGCACAGTTGACAGCCTTAATTTGAACCTCTTTGATAGTTGGCTCAAACAATTGGCTAACAAAATTTTTATAACTTTTTTTAATTTAAAATTATTATTTGCAGTGACCATGTTTTTGTCATACTTGATTTGGCCACTGCGTATAATCATCATATGCTGTTTAGCTGAGGTACTACATAGTTCATCTGCAGCAAGAAACAGAGGCACAGATTTTTTATACTTTTTACATTTTGAGAATCAGTTATAGAAAATGGCCGAAATCCAGAATCCAACATGTGATTTTTTTTTTTTTATTTTTTTTTTTTTATGCATGTTTATGGAACCAAGTGACACATCTTTGCGTCTCCCGGTCAGATTTGATCACCAGACCCCCTCATTCATGAGGCCAGTGCTCAACCAGGTCAGCCAGGTCGTCGGAACATATTCCAATCTGGATTTCACCTTGTTCCATTTAGTGACTGTTAACATGAGTTTACCGACTTAAAGAATCAAAATCACTGTAATTTGACATGCTAACACTGTGGATGAATAACTTAGAGCTGCATGGACAGATTTAATAATGTAATTCCTTTTTTTTCTCCAAATACCAGCATCCTATGCATTCCCAATTCTGGTGCATCCCACTGTCCCGCAGATAAAAATAATTTCCTTAAGGAAAAAAAAGTTGACATGAGTTTTCCGACCCACATCGTCAATTGATTAAACTCTAAATGTCGTGACTGTTTTTGAAATGTATATGAAGGCTTCTGATTAAAGAAATGTTCCGCCAACAAAGTCGAAATCAGTCGTGAGTGTCCGTTCATTAATACAAATGAAGACATCACAGCACACATTTACGTTCTCTATGGACTGAAGCAGGAACAGATTATTTCCCAGTTGCCATTAAAAAGAGCTTTACGTAGTTTTATTCCCTTTTCCTTCTTTCCATTGTGTTTCCATTATAGCTTCTTTATCTTTTCCCTGAAGGGCACGGGCATCAAACTTAATCATCATATTGAAATAGATGAATAATATTTTTATGCAGCACACGTATGCAGTGTTCAACGTGTACTGCTATATTTTGCAGTTTCTTCTGACAAAAATGTGGGACTAAATATTACTTTCAGTCCTTTCAGCAAAAGAATGAAGAGAACATACAAGCTTCATTAATATGTAAGCTTAATAAAACAATTTATAATTTATTTTTGCATTATGCAGCTAGATACAGTATTGGGAATTTAGGAATCAATTTCTCAAAGACTCTGTGAAATGATGTAGATTTCACATTGCAGGAGCATAAAAATAATTATTTATGTAGCACTTGAACGCAATACAAATGCACTCCCCGTGATTTTATGTCTGCGAGTGTCTTATGTGAAGGACTATAATGAACATTTTGCAGAATTAGGATGCATATCCATGTCAAATCAAACTTATGTATGATTAATGGATTGCACCAGTCTTGTTAGTCCAACTAAAATTGGACTGACAATTCAGATTCAGCTGTTTAATTCTAACTGATGAATTTAATGGATGTTGTTCTGTAAACATACTTTCTAAGTGTTAACATCTCTGTTTCTTTGAAACAGCACTGCAGGTCAGAAAACATTCACCTGCTAATGGAATAAATGGGTGAGCGCAGAAACAACAACAAAAAGAATACGGCCTATAGTCTTAAACATGAAATACACCTTTAAAGTGCAGTAATTGTTGCTGGTCAGAGTGAGTCTGTCTCATCAATTTTATGGCCCTCTTACGGTTCATCTGGAAAGTATTCACGACACTTCACTTTTTCCACATTTTGTTATATTACAGCCTTATTATGAAATGGAGTAAACTCATTTTTCCCCTGAAAATTCTACTCACAGCACCCCATAATGACAATATCATTTTTTTGAATTCTTTTCAAATTTATTAAAAATAATAATAATAATAAAAAAATTGCATACATAAGTATTCACATCCTTTACTCAATACTTTGTTGATACACCTTTGGCAGCAATTACATACTCAAGTCTTCTTGAATATGATGCCACAAGCTTGGTGCACTTATCTTTGGGCAGTTTTGTCCATTCTTCTTTGTAGCACCTCTCAAGCTCCTTCAGGTTGGATGTTGAATGTCGGTGCACAGCCATTTTCAGATCTCTCCAGAGATGTTCAATCAGATTCAGGTCCGGGCTCTGGCTGGGCCACTCAAGGACATTCACAGAGTTGTCCTGAAGCCACTCCTTTGATATCTTGGCTGTGTACTTTGGGTCATTGTCCTGCTGAAAGATGAACTGTTGCCCCAGTTTGATGTCAAGAGCATTCTGGAGCAGGTTTTCATCCAGGATGTCTCTGTACATTGCTGCATTCATCTTTCCCTCAATCCTGACGAGTCTCCCAGTTCCTGCTGCTGAAAAACAACGCCACTGCATGATGCTGCCACCGCCATGCTTCACTGTAGGGATGGGGCCCAGTTTCTTCCAAACATGATGCCTGGCATTCATGCCAGTGAGTTCAATCTTTGTCTCATCAGACCAGAGAATTTTGTTTCTCATGGTCTGAGGGTCCTTCAGGTATCTTTTGACAAACTCCAGGTGGGCTGCTATGTACCTTTTACTAAGGAATGGCTTTTGTCTGGCCACTTCACCATACAGGCCTGATTGGTGGGTTCCTGCTGAGATGGTTGGCCTTTTGGAAGGTTCTCCTCTCTCCACAGAGGAATGCTGGAGCTCTGACAGCATGACCATTGGGTTCTTGGTCACCTCTCTGACAAAAGCTCTTCTCCCCCGATCGCTCAGTTTAAATGGCCGTCCAGCTCTAGGAAGAGTCCTGGTGAATCCGAACGTCTTCCATTTACAGATGATGGAGGCTACTGTGCTCATTGGGATGTTCAAAGCAGCAGCTTCTGTGTCCTTCCCCAGATTTGTGCCTTGACAATCCTGTCTCAGAGGTCTACAGACAATCCCTTTGACTAATGCTTGGTTTGTGCTCTGACATGCACTGTCAACTGTGGGACCTTACAGGTGTGTCTTTCCAAATCATGTCCAGTCAACTGAATTTACACCAGGTAGACTACTATTAAACTGTAGAAACATCTCAAGGCACATATGTGGAAACAGGAGGCACCTGAGCTCACTTTTGAGCTTCATGGCAAAGGCTGTGAATACTTATGTACATGTGATTTCTTCGTATATATTATTTTTAATAAATTTGCAAAAATCTAAGAAAAAAAAATCATGTTGCCATTATGGGGTATTGTGTGTAGAATTTTTAGGGAAAAAATGAATTTAATCTGTTATGGAATAAAGCTGTAACATAACAATTGTGGAAAAAGTGAAGTGCTGTGAATACTTTCTGGATGCACTTTATTCTGTCTTTTAAATACTTTATAAACCTGTGGTGCTTGTGGTACCTGTGGTAAAATGTTTAGGAAAAAAAGGGGATTATGCGCCATAGAGTGCCTGAATATAAAAGATAAAAACATTAAAAAGGATTCAAAGAGCAACCTATTCTTTTTTTTTTTTTTTTTTTTTTTTTTTTTTTCTTGAATGCTTATTTTATTCTCAGCAAAAATGGATTTTATATCTTGTAAGCGGTCAAATGAGGTATTGCAAAAAAAAAACCTTGTGGAGTTGAAAAGCAATTCCAAGGGATGAACAATCCTGGTACGTCAATGCATGGCAACAATTTAGCAATAAACGATGTGTATATATGTGATTAAGTCAAAAAGTAATTGTAAACAGGCTACATTTGATAATTCTGACATACCTGATACTGCTAGAAACCCAGCGGTTTGGTCCGCTGACTCTAAATCTCTAGGCGAGGGCATTAACGGGTATGATGGCAGCGATAGTGGATGAACTCCGGCTCACCCTCCTTCTTGTCACTAAAAGCCTATTCGTTGGCTGTGTGTGTGCAGATAGGACCCCCCCACCCACACACACACACACACACACACACACTTGCTCACACATATTCATGGCTCCCGTGGATCCGTTGGAATTGGTAATGATGCGATCCATCTCAAACCCATTTCCAATTCAGCTCTGGGAAATGAGATAGGATGGTAATGGGATCTCATTGATCTGAGTTTCCTCTCATGTTTATGGTCTGTAAGTGTGGAAGTTATTTTTAATGTTCTTTCCCATATTGGGTTTTAGTTTATTGCACATTGCCATATTTGCCGGCGAGTCCGTTCAGTTTTGAGTTGATGGCAAACTGGGTATTTTTCACCTTGAATTTTGTAACAACGGCTAAAATATTCAAGTGTTTGGGGTCTAATGACGGACTTGCATTTTTCCATCCTTTTACAGCCTGTAAAGTATTTGCTCCCTCTGTCTTTATGATAGAATCTGCCTCAAAAGATCTCTCACAAAGTTGTTTAAAAAAATCTGATTTGTGATTTATGGATGCTGTCATTTAATATTGACCACAGTTAAAGCTACAGCATGTAGAATTCACAGATGTTTGTTCGTAGAATTTGAACAAAGCATTCATAACCAGCTCGTCATTGGTATATAAATCTGCAGAAACAAATCTGTGTTTTCTTGAGCATAGAATGAACCTACATATATTATCATTCCAAGGGAGTGGTACCCTTCATGGAGGTCACCATATGGTACCGCCGTGTTGATACTTGCCTGTTCACACTTTTTTTTTTTTTTTTGTGATACCATCACGGAATGTAGTACATTTTCATGATACGGTCACCCGTCGCTGACTAATTTGCCAGTTTAACCCTAAGCCCCAAAATCTTCATGATACCATCACAAAAATGTTCAAATAGACCCACTGACTTCTCATGATGGCATCACAATCTTGGCATGACTTGGCGTGAGATTGGGTTGCTTGATACAACATCCCAAAAAGGACATCTGTAATTTGCCTTTGTGTCTTGCTTGCCAATATACTGTCTCCGGGTTTCTAGTGAAAGCACACAAGTTTGACAACCCCATTGTTGTGAAATGGAGGATCATGCATGTTGCCTATTTCAGAAGAAAGTCAGGGAGCATGAAACCCCCCATCGCCAAAGGAGCCAAAACATGAAGGGAAGCAGACTTGTGGCCGGTGTTGGTGTAATGTAATCTGCAACCTCACCATAAGATGACACAAAATCCAACACTGTAGCTTTAAAAGTAAAAATAAATTCATTAATTAAAAAAAAAAAATTCCAAATTGGGGGTGGGTGTTGTTTTTAAGTTAATTTCAAGAACAAAGCAGGTGAATACAGGCTACTATAAAAAAAAATTAGAATAATTACACTCAACAAAAATATAAACGCAACACTTTTGGTTTTGCTCCCATTTTGTATGAGATGAACTCAAAGATCTAAAACTTTTTCCACATACACAATATCACCATTTCCCTCAAATATTGTTCACAAACCAGTCTAAATCTGTGATAGTGAGCACTTCTCCTTTGCTGAGATAATCCATCCCACCTCACAGGTGTGCCATATCAAGATGCTGATTAGACACCATGATTAGTGCACAGGTGTGCACAGGTTAGACTGTCCACAATAAAAGGCCACTCTGAAAGGTGCAGTTTTGTTTTATTGGGGGGGGATACCAGTCAGTATCTGGTGTGACCACCATTTGCCTCATGCAGTGCAACACATCTCCTTCGCATAGAGTTGATCAGGTTGTCAATTGTGGCCTGTGGAATGTTGGTCCACTCCTCTTCAATGGCTGTGCGAAGTTGCTGGATATTGGCAGGAACTGGTACACGCTGTCGCATACGCCGGTCCAGAGCATCCCAAACATGCTCAATGGGTGACATGTCCGGTGAGTATGCCGGCCATGCAAGAACTGGGACATTTTCAGCTTCCAAGAATTGTGTACAGATCCTTGCAACATGGGGCCGTGCATTATCCTGCTGCAACATGAGGTGATGTTCTTGGATGTATGGCACAACAATGGGCCTCAGGATCTCGTCACGGTATCTCTGTGCATTCAAAATGCCATCAATAAAATGCACCTGTGTTCTTCATCCATAACAGATGCCTGCCCATACCATAACCCCACCACCACCATGGGCCACTCGATCCACAACATTGACATCAGAAAACCGCTCACCCACACGACGCCACACACGCTGTCTGCCATCTGCCCTGGACAGTGTGAACCGGGATTCAACCGTGAAGAGAACACCTCTCCAACGTGTCAAACGCCAGCGAATGTGAGCATTTGCCCACTCAAGTCGGTTACGACGACGAACTGGAGTCAGGTCGAGACCCCGAAGAGGACGACGAGCATGCAGATGAGCTTCCCTGAGACGGTTTCTGACAGTTTGTGCAGAAATTCTTTGGTTATGCAAACCGATTGTTTCAGCAGCTGTCCGAGTGGCTGGTCTCAGATGATCTTGGAGGTGAACATGCTGGATGTGGAGGTTCTGGGCTGGTGTGGTTACACGTGGTCTGCGGTTGTGAGGCTGGTTGGATGTACTGCCAAATTCTCTGAAACGCCTTTGGAGACGGCTTATGGTAGAGAAATGAACATTCAATACACGAGCAACAGCTCTGGTTGACATTCCTGCTGTCAGCATGCCAATTGCACGCTCCCTCAAATCTTGCGACATTGTGCTGTGTGATAAAACTGCACCTTTCAGAGTGGCCTTTTATTGTGGGCAGTCTAAGGCACACCTGTGCACTAATCATGGTGTCTAATCAGCATCTTGATATGGCACACCTGTGAGGTGGGATGGATTAAGTGCTCACTATCACAGATTTAGACTGGTTTGTGAACAATATTTGAGGGAAATGGTGATATTGTGTATGTGGAAAGTTTTAGATCTTTGAGTTCATCTCATACAAAATGGGAGCAAAACCAAAAGTGTTGCATTTATATTTTTGTTGAGTATAAAAAAAAATCAGGGTTTTGTTTATATATGTGTATATATAATATTTATTGCAGCTGGCTACATACTATAAGATTTATTTATTACAGTTGGCAGCAATTGGGCATTGTCTGAGAGCATGCAGGAGTCCTACAGTTGACTTATTTTTCACACATCATGGGAGTTCCCAGTAATATTTAAATCTAAAATGTAGATCAAAACATTTGTACAATGCAATCCCTTGGTGTGATATGTAGTAGGTATGTGGACTATGTCTATTCGTTGCTTCTGTGATGCAAATGACAATCATGAGTACCGAAGGATGAGGAAATTTAATTTTTGCAGTAAAAATATTACATAAAATAATAGTGGAATCCCGTAGTGTTTATAGAGCAATTCAAACATTTTGTTTTTCTTTCACACTTTCAATTATCATATTTTGTGACGAAGTGACTGAGCTGACAGTGCAAGACCCTCAGCATTATGACTTCCCATTACTTCACAAGGTATCAAGTGAAGTGTGAAATTAACTGATGCCATGACATGTCAAGATTGTTCCCTGGACATGAGGATTGAAGAGACTGCATCAAACCATACACTGTACTGTCTGCACAAGTGGATTTAAACACACAGTTTGTAATCTTTGTTGGGAGTAGGATGAAAGAAATGGAAATGGGGCATTTTAACTCTTGGGGTATTACATTTGTAGACCAGCTGCAGTAGAAATATGGAACTGCTGTGACGCCAGCGCCTGTATTGTCTGAGAAAACTGTCCACTTTTAACATTGACAGAACCATGCTGACCTTGTTTTATCATGCTTTTATAGAATCAGTTTTATCGTTTTGTCTTGTTTCATGGTTTGGAAGTGTGTCCCTCAAAAACAAAAACCATTTTAAACCAAATTGTGAAATGGTTGAACAAGCTAATTGGAGAGTCTCAGCTTCAGCCAGAATCCCTGTATACTAAATGGGTACAGAGGATAGCTGGTTCGATTCTGAGAGATGTCTCCCACCCTCTTCATGGTGAGTTTCATCTGCTCCCCTCAGATTGGAGGTTTAGGGTACCAGCTTGTAAAACCAAACACTATAAAAAACAGCTTTGTACCAGCAGCCATCAGTGCTGTTAACAAGTAACAAACTTAAATTTAATTGATGTATTTATTTTTTGTATGGTTTCTTTTACCTTGTTTTTATGAACAGCACATTTTAAATGTATTTATTTAGTTATTTAATTTTTATCGTTTCCCTTGGAATGACATGTTTTTAAACTTTTTTACCTGTTGTTTGAACTCTTCTTGCTTTTTATTTTATCTTGGGGCCATCCTTGTTGTTCTTTTAGCCTTGGCACTGTTGTCATTTTGTCTTGTTCTGTGTTTCTCTGTGTGTTTACAAAACAAGATGACTCACTCACTGTAAACCAAATTTACCCAAAGGTATAACGATAAATTGAATCTGAATCTTGCTGTTTAATGCTGTGTAATAAACAGTATGGTTGCAAAATTTGTAAATGGCGTGGAGCAGAAAATGTAGTAAATTTTTTTTCATCATATTAATAGATTTGAAATTACAGAAATTTGAGTGGATCCTTGTCATTTGGTTGCTGCTTTGTATGTTACGTGAGATGGATTATTTGTCTTGTTTGTGTTGCATTGCATTTAGTGTGCAAATTTGGTTCTGTACGTTTTGTACCTTTGCACGCTGCGAGCACCACCCACTTACACGCGCAAGCATGCACTAGTTGAAGCAGTGTTTAGCTAAACATGGTGGCATTTGTTTTGCTGATGGACTGTTGATGTCAAAGCACCATTGATGCACGCCAAAATGTAAGTCCCTTTTCTGTTGTTTATAAATTAATAAAACATCAAATGACATTATATGCAACAAAAAAAATTAATGTTTTTTTCATTCTTTCAATGGAATGAATATTTCATGTGGTGAAAGATGGAACGTACAATCCATTGTTGATGGGTACGTTCCATCTTTCACGTCATGAAATGTTCGTAGCATTGAACTCACATTCATTATTTGTATAATATGATACACATTTTGTCAAAATTTAGTGATATTCACAAAAATGTTCTATATTGCAGAAGAAATAATAATATAGGAAAACAGACTATTATAGACAACTATTTCAAAATTTAAATGTTAAATCATTCATAAAAGCTATATATGTAATGTATTGAAAATGAGTGAGTGAATAAATATGAATTATAAATCTAAGAATTTGCTACAAAAAATACAGTTTGATATAAGTTTGGACATGAATGTGTTTTTTTTGTTTTTTTTAAAGAGCATTGTGTTTATACAGTAGCTTGCAAAAGTATTCAGCCCCTTGGTATTTCACACATTTTAATTTGTTTATGGCATTCCAGATACAAAACGTAAATCAGGCTTCTCAATATAAAAATTTCAAACATTATCTTCCTTAGACTCAAACTGAAAGTAAATCTCTACAAGTTGATAGAAATTAAGTAAAAATATAAAAGCCAAGATGATGGGTTGCATAAGTAATCAGACCCTTCGGTGTAATACCTGTAAATGAGTTTGTCAGTTTTCTTCATACAAGTCAGGGGATGGATACATGAACATTTCCAAGTCATTGAATATTTATTGAATTTTATTTACATCCGTTATGAAGAAATACAGACAGTATAGCACTCTTGTAAATCTGTGTGTGTGAGACTGTTCTCAAAAACTGAGTGATTGTACAAGAAGAAGAGTGAGGAAAGCCACCAAGACACCTAGACAACCCAGATGAAGTTACAGGCTTCTGTGGCTGTGATAGGAGAAATTGTGTGTAGTGCATGTTTTGTATTTTGTATGCCCAGTTATACAGCTTCATGATAAAGTGGGACAGAGGAGGGTTTTCTTTCACCAAAACATAAAATCTAGGCTTACATATCAAATGTACCTTCTGGCAAATTGTAGCTGAAGTTTCAGGTCTTCTTTTTAATAAAATCCTTCTCTACACCACTTAATCATGAAGCTGTAAAACTGGGGATACAAAATGCAAAATATGCACTGTGCAAAATTTCTCCAATCATAGCCACAGAAGCCTGTAACTTCTTTTGGGTTGTCTAGGTGTCTTGATGGCTTTTCTCACTCTTCTCCTTCCTGCACAGTCACTCAGTTTTTGAGAACTGTCTACTCCACACAGATTTACCATAGAGTGCCATACTGTTTGTATTTCTTCATAAGTGACGTAAATAAATTTCAAGACATATTCAGTGACTTGGAAATGTTCATGTATCCATCCCCTGACTTGTCTGAAGAAAAATGGCAATTAAACTGATCATTTGCAGGTATTATACCAAAAGGCTGATTACTTATGCAACCCATCATCTTGGCTTTTATATTTTTAATTAATTTATGTCAAGGTGTAGAAATTTACTTTCAGTTTGAGTCTAAGTAAGATAATTTTACAAATTTTTTTATATTGAGGAGCCTGATTTACTTTTTGTATTTGAAATGCCATAAACAAATTAAAATGAGTTTAGTATTCCATGGCGTGCTCCACTTCTGGAAATCCATTAACTCCTGAAAAGCTTGATCACCATTGAAAGCCTGTTTTCCATCTTGTCGTCATTTATGCCATTATATAAAAACTAATTTTAGCTTTCCAGTAGCTTCACTGTTGTTTGTGTTGGCAGCCCGAAACTGCAGTAAAAGCAAGAAACTTTTTCCCGAGCATATTCTAGAGATAGGTGTGAAACCTCAAAAACATAGCAACATCTTGACAGTTGTTGTTGGAAACAAATTTTCTTCGACTTGGTCTCTTTCCCACTGCCTGCGATCGGAGAGGGAAGAAGAACCAGTTGTCTTCAAGGCCCAAAGCTGCTAATTGGTAAGTCCAGCTGATGGGATCTGTCCAACATATTACCTGCTTTTTGCAAAGTTTGGTCCCAACAATGATGATGCTATGTGCTGTAAACAACTCTAACGCTCGATTTTGGAATTTGATCAATACCACAACCTGCACAATCAAATGAGCCTTAGAGCAGCTAACAACGTTTGTTTGAAACTGACACCTCTGTGACCTCAATCATCTGTTGAAGCCTAGTTTAATGGAATCAGGCTATGTCTAAACAGCAAGGTCACAGTCTGGACGAGGGTGTTACCAGTGCGAATGTAAAGATCTGTTGGTGTCAATGAGCTACAGGTTAATGTTTTGCTTATTGACCCGAATAAGCCTTTTACTTAGCTTCACACACAGCGCGTTCAAGAAAGCTTTGCAGGTGGTGTTTGTGCCTTTAGCTCATCTGCGCTTTAACTGCCTTTTCTGATCCTGCACTTGTCTCGAGGGAAAACTGCTGCTGGCTTTCTGCATAACATCAGTGCCAGAAAGTAGCACGGCTGCAGTTAGTTAGCCATTTCGGGCGTTGTTTGATTTGCAATGTAGTATTTAAATTTAATGGTTTCATGCTATACATTTAATCATGGATTTGTAAAAACAAGACCGAATAGCAAAGTCAGTCAAAAGTGTTGCCCATTATGTTCTGCTGACTCAGTCATTCTCTGAAACCCTGACATGGGGTGAAAATAATGCTTGTCCTGAAATGAGGCATTCGAGCGTTGGTTGAGTAGCTACTTGGAAAATAGATTCCAGAACGGAAGGAGGAGGAAACAAAAAGCAAAAAAATTCCAATTAAGAGCAAGTGTAACTTCTGAAGTTCAAAGTGGTTTTCTCTTTGGACCTAAACTATTTCAGGTGAAATTAAATTTATTCCCGATGTGCAACAAAATCTTTGATGCAATTTGAAACTGAGAAGCTCTGAAGTTCATTCAAGCATTACGTATATATTAAAAAGCCAAGTGGCCTCTGTGTACGTGTATGTGTGTGTACCTTTGATCATGGAGAAACTGGGGATAGCTGACATTTGATATTTGGAATGTATATTTTTGGATATTTGGTAACAACAATGAACAATGGATGTTGATACCACCATCAATCAGTCCCTGGTAACCAGACAAGCTCTGAACAAAGGAAATATCTCAGCCTTACCAGTTGTAAAACATGACATCAACTAAATGTGCCAAATAATAAATACAATTATTCACAAAACTTTCTCATTTTCATTTCCAGCACTTTCAGTTAACTTTGCATAATTTATTACCACCCTTGAAAGCTGTCAGCTACCTATTTTATCAACACTACCCAATCTAGAGCCTGTGGATCCCCATGGGCAATGCACTAATGATGTAATTAATGGTGTAACATAATTTACCGTATCCACGCATCTGATCATGCAAAATTCAGCTTTAAAAGGGGTGGGTGGATACGCAAGTACACCACCAATATTATGTTTGTCGGAATGCCCAGCTCTCCATGTATTTCAATGAAGTGTCTGATTTCATCACCAATAACTCACCCGTTGAGTGCCAGACGGTTAACTGTTAAACTGCAAACGCCAGCTTGATGTCACTGACATGGGATGTCTACCGATTTATGTCTACAACTGAAAAGGTTGAGTGGATGCGTAAAATAATTAATAATAATAAAAAAAAAAATCCCATGCAAAACAAAAGTTATTATGGGTCACCTGGTCCATTTATTCAATTCTATGAAGGCCAGGCCACACTGACAAAGTCACAAGTAAGACTCAGAAGCAAAGAGAAAACCTTGTGAAAACTCAGTATTGTTGCTTTTTAAGATGTGTTGCGGTCACAAAATTTAATTTAGTCTGCTTTTTATAAACTTTAATTAAAAAAAAAAAAAAATTTCGGTTGAGTGTTGAAGCAGTTTTCATTTTTAAAAAATGGGGTATGGTACATGCAGATATGGTAGAATGATGTGAACAGAGGAGGAAACACAGCAGTAAACTGAAACGTGAACATACCTTGTGTGCCATCTGTTCTCTTCAATGAGGTCTCCTTGGTTGACTGTTTTTGTTTAGTGCTCTGAAAGAGCACACACAGCAAAGGCTTTTTTGTGGGTGTCCATCTTGCATTCCAACTTGTAGTGTTGTATGGAAATGGGAATGCATTTAATCTGGTTGTGACATTATTCCAAATTACAGGTAGCCGAAATGTGGCCTCAGACTTTCATACACGCTATTCAGGGGCCTCTAAGTACAAAATAAAGAAATAAATAATCTTGGAACCACTTCCTGACTAATCCCCCCCCCCCCAACCTAACAAAGATATTTTTTTTTTTTTTAACTTCCCAGATTTGAGTAATACTAGATGTATGTAAGATTGTTAATTAATTGCTTTTGTGTGCATGTCATTTAGTAATCATTTGATATGTCCTGTGATGCTTCTTGTGATCTTTGCTTTGCCAGAATTGCATGTTTTTGTGGATAGAGTTTCAGTGATGTGCGAAGTAATCAGAAATGAAACTGACCAACCCACAACATCAAGCGGCAAGAATATCTCCCGTATACTATCAGTAAATGCACTGTATAGGTGGCAGTGCAGGATGCTGAAACTGTTATCACAGATGGCTGTCAAGTTCTCTGTGGGCTTCTTTTCCCTATTGCAGAAATGAATGTTTTCAATATCTGTGCAATGGTGTGTTAAGAACGAACGGAATATCATTAACAGCGAAAGAGGCTATTAAAACATTTTATTTCTCTGAAGGCCTGCAAGTGAATCCTGTCACTGAGCAGAAGTACTTTTGTTTACAGAAGTCATGGTGTATTCACACCCCAACAATTGATCATAATTGAGATTATCATATTAAGTACTTGCAGATATGATTTCATTAAGACGTGTCTTGGATGAAGGAACGCTCTAAATTATGTTGAATAAGGTAGCAGAGCTGCAGGTTGGCTGCTATTGCCATCCATTTAGATGCCAGAGGCAAGAGATTTCTGCAGATCCTGTGTCTTGGAATTCCTGATGATTATGCCAAGACACAGGACACAAGATGCCAAATTGGTGGTACTTACATCTGGGTTTCTATTGCCACATGTTGTGCACTGCTGATAAAAGCACATTGAAGCTACAGATGAAAGAAACAATCTAATAATTTGTTGTCCTTGAGACAAATGTGAGAACCTAATGGACTAGAGAAGTCTGTGCATATGTGTCTGACTAAAAAGTACCTGTAAAGACATCAGATCATTTCATCTATACTTTTTGATGTTTGCTTTCCTGAAGTCACTCTTCCAACTGGCTTTTGTTTCAATATTAAAATGTAAAAGAAAGGCCAAAAGGATTTGCACTGTACATTTGTAGATTTGTACACGTTTTATGTCTGGGTGCCAAGAGACGAGTTGTAGTATTGTCTTAGAAAGTTGGGACTAGTGGTAGTGCAGGATACGTACAAGGACAGAGTGACAGCAGGGAGATGTGTCATAAAAATAATGGATGTGTTCAAGGTGAAAGTGAGATTGCATCAAGGATTAACTCTGATCCCTTTCTTGTCTGCAATGGTGAGGCTATGTTAACAGATGACATGGGATGGGACTTTCTGTGCTGGAGGTTTGTAGATGACATTGTGATCTGGAGTGAAAATGGAGCAGCTTAAGTCGAGTCTGGAGAGGTTGAGATATGCTCTGAAGAGAAGGGGAATGAAAGTCAGTTGAAACCGGATGGAGTATGTGTGTGAATGAGAGAAAGCATGCTGGAACAGTAAGACTACAAGGAGAAGTGGCAAGAGTACATGAATTTAAATATTTGGTGTCAGTTGTTCAAAATAATGAAAAATGGAGAAAGTCAGGTGGAAGGAATGAAGAAAAGTGGCACGAATGTTTGTTTGACAGAAGGGTAACACCCCTCTTCCACAGGGCACCATTGTATTATGATTCCCCATGATTCAGAAAGTACAAAAACAGGATGAAACGTTCTTCTCTGGCATGCACCCTGTCAGGCTTAAAAAGTGCAGTGCTTTTGCTTCAAATTTTTTTACCCCGATGGAACCCAGTCAAAAAGGTTTCAAGCTGTACTCGAGTATCCCATTTAAAAATGCTTGAATACGACTGAAGCACAATGAATAAAATGAAAATTTTAAACACCTCGATAATTTCACCTTGATTATAAAACTCGTGCTGATGATGGCTGATGAAACGAGAAGGAATGGCGCTCTGTGGAATAAGGGTATTACAGGGTTGTTCCACAGAGTGTCGTTCCTTGCCGTAGCAGTTACTGCCATCATCGGCACCAGTTTTAAAATCAGGATCCAATTTTTCAACTGTTCAAAAATTTCTTCCAGATTCTCGAAATCATTGATAAACACATGGTTACTTTTGGGTATTCGTAGTCTTAATAGCTTCAGTCATGTTAGAACTTCTTTAAATGGGGTAGTCTTCGTAACTATGACAAGAAACATGTTTGATCGTGCTCCATAGGGTAAAAATTTGAAGCCGAAGCAGCGCTAGTTGCATTTTTTTGATCATGTCTTGCCAAGGGAGCAGCCCCTTTCTTTTTTCTTTCATTTTCATTTTTCCCTTTCATTTTTAGGCAGGTTGCTAGGTCTACAATTTATAAGACAGCCAGTTGCCTGTTAGAAGGGAAGCTTTATTAAACTGTTTCATTCATTTTTGCACTTTTTTTGGGGGGGGGGGATCGTGGGTGTTCATAGTAGAACAGCAGCCTGTGGAGTGGCCCTACAACAAACGGACAGAAAGCAGAGCTGGAGGTGGCAGAGTTCAAAGTTCTGCAGTTTTTTTCCTGGGGAGTGATAAGAATAGACATGCTATCAGAGCATTAGTGTGAGTTGGACTGTTGGGGAAACAAAGTCAGAGATTGAGATGGTTTGGACATGTGCACAAGATGGATGCAGGGTATATCAGGAGAAGGATGCTGAGGATGGAGTCACCAGGCAGGAGGAGAAGGGTGAAGTTTATGGATGTAGCTGTTGTGACAGAAGAAAATGAGGAAAGTGTAAGATGGGGACTGATGATCTGCTGTGTTGCCCCCTAATGGGAGCAGCCAAAGAATAATTGGCCGTAAGAAATTCCATAAAGTGAATTAATGTGATACAGAGCTTTTGTAAATGTTTGATGTTTGTTTGATGAATTACAAGTATTCTTCTATGGGTCAAAGTAACAATGACTACAATGGAGCAGACTACAAAACTATTATCAAACATAAAGAGCAGTGTAGTTGTTGCACTTTGTAGTATGCAAAATACCTAATATGTACATGACCAAAAAGCTGGAGAGTCGCATTTATTTGCTGCAGGGGATTATTTCTTTCAGGATGTTGATTTTTAATGATGTACCAGAATGTTTTAAAACAAGTAGCGCTCGGCCAGGGTGGGTATAAATCCTTGTCACTTCTCCTTTCAGGTTAATGGTTTCTGTTTTGTTTTTTGTTTTTGAAATCAATTTAATGTATTTATTTATTTTGGTGCACTCAAACATCAACATGTTTTTCTCTAAGAGCTCAGCTTGAGTTTTCCCATTTGTAAAATTCTGTGCCGCACTGTTCTGGGAAGCGTAATTGTGCCTTTGTTATGTTGACTGTGGGACTGCATTAGTAAACCAAAAGAATCAGGAAACCAGAATAAATTATCATCGTGAGTAGGTGGCAAAAACCCACCATCGCTCTTGTTATTATGAGACAGGAGGAAAAGAAAAAAGAAAAAACACCTGTTGCTGAGATCAGTGAGGCTTGCAATTTAATTTTATCAGCCGACAAACAATCACTCATTAGGTAGCTGGAATGATGATGGAGCCCAGTCAACTGTAACGCACGGCATTCTGGGGCACAGCACAAAACAAGAGCGCTTGTCTACGTGTGGGAGGAACCCGCTCATCTGAATCTGCTTTGGCAGTGGGACCCTCGTGGCGGCACCTCAGGTTATTCACAGCTAATGTCATGCTCTTTAATCTTCATTCTGACTGATGCAAAAATAAACAAATACATGGCCAACATCAGAATTTTAAAAATATTTTCATGCTTGAAACTTAATCATCAAAACAAGATTTTTTGCAAAGAGTTAAGCGGGTGAAGTGTATTACTGTTTGATGCTGGATAAGAATGCAACAAGATTGTTTTTCAGATCTAATATCTGATATTTTGTGGAGATTTGAGATCTTGTTGTCCGACCTTATCTGTGCGTTTATTCAATATGGCTGTTCACTAGTGCTGACTCCACCGCTCTCAGCTGTGGAAATGGAAGACCATGACAAACCCATCCCTGTGAGAGAAAGAAGTGTCTGCTTTGGATGTGTTGATCCAGAATCCTTTCTGTGGGGTTGTGTGGACTTGTGACCACGTTAGTTTTCTCATATATCTACTGTTTAATAATAACTTTATTTCTCTGTTAAATTCATGGAGTGCATTATCTTCCTTGCTCTTTTTTGTTTTTGTTTCATTTCTCCCAAATGTCAAATTCATATGAAAGCTTTTCCATTAGGCTGTGTGGAAGTGTAACAATGTTGTTGGAGTTTTAGAACATAACCATGTGAAACAATCAAGAAGTACCAGTTAACTTCTGATTTGGTACATTTCTGTTTAGAAGCAGTCTCTTATTGACACACACCTAATCCATCATCAACTAGGCTCCATTAACCATACAGCAGGTGGCATACTGTTCGATGAGAAACTGTATCAGCGAAACAAAGCTGCCTTTTTGATTGATCTGTTGAATCATTGTTCAGTAGATCTTGGAGTTTGTGGTCATTATTTACTATTTCATTTTGAAGGCATGCAAAATGATAGCATTTATTCTATTTGAGTTATGCTGTTCACCTTGCAGACCCTGTATCCACATATGGGGACATTTTCTTTCCTTTAAAAACAAACAAACAAAAAAAAACTACTTACTTTTTCAAGGTCAAATCTTATGAGGATAAAATGATCTTTCACAACATGCTTTGTATTTTCACTCTGCTTGAAATTGCTCAGCAGGCAGCACAGCCACTGGATGGCTGTGTGGCTAAGGTAAGCAGCCAGCTGTGTGTTCATTTCAAAGTGCTTCTTTGCAGTAAATGAAGTAAACATATAGACATTTACCTCTGTAGAGACTGTCAATTTCAGTTCGACTTAAACAAGCAACCCATTTCACTATTTAAATGTCATATTATACTGTGCATAATTATCAGTGGACAGTTGTGTCAGCGCAGAAGTAGGTTAACTACAGGTTGGAAGATCTCTGAATCTTCATTTTAATATCTTTGTTTTTCTACAGGCACACATGCAGAGTTCCTCTTCAAGTCAGAAATTTTTTATTGGAACAGAAAAGTGAGAATTGTGTGTGATTTTGGCATGAACCACTGTCACATTCGGACTGTAACGCCAGTTACAACAGACACACTTTGTCCTCCAGAGTCCATTGTGTTTTCAGTTGTCCCCGCCAAACATCACATAAGAGGCTGGCCGCAGTGTGGCTGTGCAGTGGTAAATTGAAAGTATAATTTCTAACAATATGGGGCCCAGCAGTTGTCTAAATTTCTGAGAAAATGTGAAATAAAAATGGCCACCCATTCCAAATAAATAAGGGAATAATGGTGGGCACATAATGCTCGCCTGAGGTTAGGAAGGCCTCATTGGGCACACCATTTGGAAAAGGACGCTTGAGCCACAAGGTTTTTATTGTCTCTCCATACTAGTGACAGCATGTGCTATCTCATCTTAAAATTAATTGAAAAATAATGTGCATTGGACTCAGAATTGATTTTACTGACAGCACAGAGTGGTAATTATTCAATGTTTTGATGCATGAAGAAAATGTTTTGGACATGATTGGTCCTGTTTTGAAGGCGTTTTGTGGCATTGCTATTTCAGTAACAATGAAATGCACAGTGTCTATCCACTTAACCTTCAGCTACACAAACTCAAGTGTCCATAATCACAGATGTGAAAATATGAATTCAGTTTTGCTCAGAGATTTGATTACTTTAAAAGCTTGTTATTCTGACAACCACATCACAAGGTAGACTGCTGTTAAACCCGAACACATATGTCAAAATATGAGTTCTGAGTCTTGAGTCGTAGGAGTCTTGAGTCTTGTTGGGCCGTATGAACGAAAACACCAAGTTTGGTTGGCACTAACTATAGACAGCGTTGACTTTGTCAAATTGGTTGACTTTGTTTTTCATAAATCTTTACGGTAGTGATGAGTTGCTGGATTGTCTAAAATGGTGTAACAGTGTGACAGATGTAAGCACACCTATAATCTTGTTACCGTGCAGTCAAGTCCGAAAGTAATTGGACATTGACACAGCCTTTGTCAGATTTCCTCTGGACATCAATGTCAAGAAATTTCAATGAAACCAGATGTGCTTGTGGTGTTTTTAGTCAAGAGATTCAACAAAATGTTGCTTTCATAAATATAGTATTATATAAATGGTATTTCTTCATGATTGATGTATGTAATGATTCAAATTGTCCAGTTACCTATGACCTCTGTAAATGGAGGAACTACATAAAAATACCCTAATTCATAAATATTGTATTGAATTTCTTGAATAAGAGTCAAATGTTTCCTTTCATTTCCACTGTGGTGGTGTACATAAGCAAATTTATTTATTTTTTTAAATTGAGAATGTCCGACTAAGGGACTTGTAAATTTCACTCACTCTCTGTAGTGTAACATGCTTTTAGTGGTGTGACACAATGTCAGATATATTTAAAATTAAGGTCTTAAATGATTTTTACCCAAGACCAAAATATGGCCCTCGGGTATTGCGAAGACTTTGTATCCGTCTGTCTGTCTCTTGTGCTCAGCATAAGTCCGTTCCTATTACTGCCAGGGTTGTCAAATTCACACTGAACATTCTTGGGACACAGACCTTGGACAAATTCAAAGATGGCTAACCTTGACCTATTTTAAGTGGGGAAAAGGTCACATTGTTTCTACACACTCATTGATTACATTCATTCTCTCTTTTGCTGCAATGTTACATTTACAGGGTGTAATCTGAGGATAATGAACTTGAAGGGACCTTGACCTCCTTTCACGATCAGAAGGTCACATTTTATGTTGGGGTTTACCCACCAGGGCAGTATATTGGCACTACTGCATGAGTTGGCCAAGTGAAACTATATATTGCGTTTCGCATTTTTATGGTCATACGGCCAAGGGTACTTTAGCACTGCATTCTATATTTTTTTCTTAAAAAGCATTGCTGAGCTGAGGGGTGTTCATCACAAAATATTTTTACTTCAGCATGTTTCACTGTGTGAAGCAGTCGCTGATAAGAAATAAAGGGGTTACATCATTTTTATTGAATGAATCACTGAGGATAGCTGCAGTGGTGGACACAAGGGTCAAAGCCATTAGCACTGTTTGACCAGGAGGTGGTACAGGAGGTGGCCATTAATATAATTACTCAACGAGCAACAACTTGGGTAAATGGAAGATTTAAAAGGGAAGACGGCACATGGACACAGGTAAATATTCTGAAAGTATTGTTTCCCAGAGAGAGGTGAAACTAGATGATTTACCCAGACCAACAGCAGGTCTCTATCACCCCTGCTCCCCATTATTACTACACCAGTGGCCATTTTTTCCTCATTTATGGGAATTGCATTCCTTGTTATTGCATTCTCTTCGTGTCTGTTCTATAGGTTGGCAAGAAGTAAGATTGTGTCAAGATAACAATCTGAAATAATAACAATGTTCAAAATAGAGAAAAAAAAAATATATATTTTTATATATATATAATAATAATAATTTTATATATATACTCTAATTTATTGAATTGTTTGAAGACAAATACATTGATGGTTAATAGCACAAATATGTTATCTTAATGGAATTACTTCCTGATAGTGTTTGTACTCGTTGCTAGCTCGCTGCCATGACCTACTTGCGACAGTGCCCTCCATGCTAGCTTATGTTGGCAGTGATCATGCTGCATAACATGTATGTCATCTAATTTTACAAAAATTGAATCATAGTCTGTTCTGTTCCAAAATTAAATTGACATGAGTTAGTGAATGCATGACTCGTTGCTGTGCTAGCTTGCCATCTACAGTGGCCTTCTTTCTTGTTACTTTAAGGTAGCTTATTGCTAATTTGCAAAAGAGCATGTTAAGCTTGTGTTTGAAATAATGCTTGTGAATGTTGGTTATGCGGTAAAATTGTAGTATGTGTAATTATGAGATTTGAGAGAAACTGAAAGTGTTCTTTCAACTGTCAAACAGTTGGCAGGTTTTTAAAAAAAATGTGTTGAACATCGATGGTCATTATTGTTCAGCACAATGACCTTGTCACTCTCGATTATTAGTTGTCCTCCAGATGGTCTTGACAACTAGTCACCCAAAGAAGAAGAAGCTGGTTCGATCAACTCTTGCCCTCAAGGATTAAAAAAATTTTTTTTGACTTTTTTTATGTGGAGCCCACATTCAGCATTTCCTTTTGTCTGTCCTCTGCCAGATCGCCCCGAGGCTGACAGAAGGACACCACTGATTATTTAGCTCACAAGATGGACTGTGATCTTTCCAGTGAACTTGCAGCATGAGAATCCACACTGTGATGAGACGGATGAATATTGGATGTGAATGACTAAATATGTTGTTTTGCAACTGGTGCAAAATGTTGATATATCTATCATTTTTTATTGAACTGTTCCTAAAATATCACAAAATGATTAAAGATTTTAAGCTGGGAAATTTTCACACCAAAAAGATGAAATATTTCTTTATGCAATATTGTCTTATTTTGTCTATCCAATAGATCTTCAGTCCAAATGACAAAATGTCACCAATTTGGGTTTGAGGTGTGATTGTTTTAAATCTTAGTCAACAGAACATATGCTTTCTAAAACAAATATTGCATCAAGCATCTCTTTTTCTGTGTCTTTAATGTATTGAAAGGGACCATTGTTAGAAATGTTGCAAATTCAGGTTTCAGCAACATGCCTCTATTTTGTATTGGATAGCTGAACTCAGAATGGATCATTGGTTGATGGAACCTTTGGAATTATTGGCAGAGAATGTAAAAAAAAAAAAAATGTTCCCCTATATTTTCTGGCAACACATTGGGCACTTGTGTTGTATTATGGTCCATAATTTTGAAAAACTGAGCTTGAAAGCCATTGCTGCCTCTATAATAGAGGCTGGAGCAAACACTGTTATTACTCCACACAAAGTATGAATTTTTGAGCTTTTTCTACTTTCAGCTATTACACAAGGACAACTAATTGATCCCTGCAGATGCGAGACACAACAATAGGTTAGAAAGCCCGACCACTTTGCTTTCACACAACTTGCGATCACTTTCCTGGCTGGGTGGGTGTGGGGGGCACTGGTCATAATACAAGGTCATATATCTTCCAGGATGGTTGCTTGAGTCATCTTAGGTGGACTTCTACCAACACAAATGTGATTCGGAATGAGAACAACCCCAAAAGACCCAAAGTCATGATTTGTGCTAGAGATTTTGGCCATATCACAAAAACAAACTTTGGAGAACATACAGATTTATATTATATTACAGGCGATGATCAAACACATTTCATCACCATTGCTAAGCAATGCACCAGAGAGGTAATGTACAAAAAAATATTAGCGCAAGAAATAAGAAATTAAACACACTTCCTCTCTTCAGAAGATAAAATCAGCAGCTTGTTGGCAGTTCATTTCATTCACTTTCAAAGCCCAGCTGATAAGGATTTGAGTTTCAAAGAATGATAGGACAAAAGGAAAAAGAGATGACATGCATATTTAAATGTTTTTTTTTTAAATCCCTCCTTCAACACACTGTGAACATTTTCACCCAGAACTCTGAATGTATTCCTAATGCGCAGAGAAATATTCATCACTTGCACCGATGTGCATGTGCGGCTCACCTCTGGCACGCCACATGTGGTTATGACACGGAAAGCTATAATCAACGTGATGACTGGAGATGTCGAGTTCATAACTGTTACCTTTGTCTCATCATTTGCATGCGAGAGCATGCCAGTCTGATGAAAATATGGGATATAACGGAATATTCTTGTGGTTTAAAAATGCCAACAGCTTCCTAAAATTGAAAGCAATCCTGCACATTTTGTGTCAAACATAAATAAAAAAACCCTAATGTGCACATAAGAACAATATTAAATATTGAGTAAAAGTCAGAGGGCTTGAAATGAAGTTTCCCGACCTCAGACTCTGGTTGGTTCTGTTTGTTCCACCACTTGCCACCAGATGGCTCTCCTTAACTCTTGTTGGGTTCTAACCCTCAATACAAATACAAAGCTTTTTTCCTATTGGTGGATACTTTTTGGACAGAAAAGTCATTTGTTTAATAGAACCCTTTACTATAATGATTAATTTATTTGGGTCTTTGTCAAAGTTAAAAGTTCTTCAGGAATGTTTCTGGATGTGTCGTACAACAGTTAGTACTGGACTTTTTTTTTGTGATAGCGTCATATATTTTTGTGATAGCATCACATTTTCATTACTATTTTTAACTGTAACCATAACCCTAATGCCTCCCCCTGTGTCACCCCAGATTTCGTGATGGTATCATTAACTAGAGTGTCATTGGGTTGCCACTGGTGGGGTTGGTGTTAACGTGTCGTAGCAGACAGAAGTTAATGTCAGATTATGCAGTGATACCACGTATGCTAATGCTAACTGCTAAATAGATGGACAGCTACCTACACTGATGCTAACCACATCTTGTAGTTTCTTTAGTATGGCCGATCAATGGTCAGGTGTCAAAAAAATGTCTGGCATAAATAGTGGTGTCCTTCACAACTGGAAATCGGGTAATTTGCTTACACTTTTGGATTACAAAGCAGTAATTTCACTGCAAGATCCTTTCTATTCAACCGTTCACTTTAGGTTAATTCCATTTATTGCTACCTCTATCTTCAAGCAGTAGTTCCTTCTGCTGGCTATTCATTCGGACACCCTGCTCTCGATTCAGGTTATCGTTCTCTCCTGCGAGCATAAAAATCTACCATGGCTAGACAGAGCTGTGAATTAACAGGGAATAGGATTGGTTTGTTTCACGTAGGACACCAACTCTGTGATAAGATAATCAATGAACATTTGTTTCAGGGCACCAGTTCAACCACAATATAACTAAACAAATGTGTGCCAAAGAAAATGGATCTTTTACTTTAAGAGTTCATTGGTTGAGATTAGTTCTGTTGCAACTGATGCATCACCAGCATGCATGGGAGTCTTTAAAGAAACAAGGCAAGACATCTTTGCATGTAGATTAACCTTCATCTGGATGCAGCCAAAAGAAGTATATCGTATTTTGATCTCTGGCTGTAAAGCACTTTATCTCACTGAGCAGTACTTTGCGTTGTACAACCCTATAACCATTGGGGTTATAAAGTTGGGATGATATGGAAAGTATAAACCAACAATACCAAAAAAAAAAAAAAAAATCTTAACTTAACTTTTATTTCATTGAAGACTATATGAATCCATGTTTGTGTGTCAACTTTATTTCAACTGCTAAATATACATTAATTTCTGCATTGCAACCCTGCATCATATTCCCAAAAATAGTTCGGACACTGAAGCATTTACTACTTTGTAATGCTGCCATTCCTTCTCACAACACTTCAGATGTTTTGTCATTGAGAATACCACGCGATGAAGCCTTCCAGGTGTTATTTTATCTTTCCTCCAAACGTCTTAATGTATGCAACACTATCAGGTCATCATCGTATTACTTTGTTTCAAAATTCTCCACATTCTCTATTGGATCCATACGCTCTTGTTCCATAGCCATGCCTCTGTATTGTGTGCAGAATGTCGCTTTGTATTGCCTTGTTGATAAAAGCATGTACATTCCTGGAAAAGATGTCATCTTGAAGGCAGTAAATGTTACTCAATCTTGATGTACTTTTCTGCATTAATGCTGCCATCACAGAAGTGTAAATTACCTCTGCCAAGAGCACTGACACAACCCCATAAAAAGACAGACCCTGGCTTTTGGACTTGATTCTGTCAACACTCTCAATGGTCCTTTTCCTCTTTGATCAAGAGCACACAGCACTCATTTTTGGAATACTGATTTGTCTGATCACAAAACATGTTTTTATTGTGCGATGGTCCAACCCATATACATCAGAATGCAAAGACGTTGATGCCTTTTCCGGAGAAGGTTAATATAAAGTTTCTTTTTTGCAGTAATTTTCAGTGGCATTTTTAAATGTAATTCCATATTGCAGTACTTGACCAAGGCTTCCCAATGTAATCCCTTTCCCATGTGGTTATATCAGCTATTGATGAATGGCTGGTCTTTATGCAGTGTGGTCTGAGTGATCTTCACAGGTGGTCATCTTAGGCTTGCACACCTGGACATTCGCACAGTGACATTCCTGTAAATTATTTGAATCTTTAAGTTATAGTTTACACTATAGAGGAATAAATATCCAAATCCCTTCCAATCTTTGTTTGAGGAACATTTATTTTAAACATTTTGATAACTTTATCATACACTTGTTGACAAACTGGAGATCCTGTACCCACGTTTGCTCCTCATATACTCAGCCTTTCATGGATACTCCTTTTCTGCCACCTGATCACAACAATCTGTTGCTATCACGTTTTAAACAACATAATTCCATGCTTTTAAATCCATTACTAGTCTTAAATTATGGCCATTGCAAAATTTTATTTATTTATTTAAACAGAAACAGAAGTCTAAGTAAATGTAAGGATCGGTGCTATTTCCTATTTTACATATGAGCTTAACTTTTTCTGATCTGAGGTTGCACCACTAATGCACATAACACTATTTTGATAGAAACCAAATTCCTTGTACAAAGGTGACTTGCAGCCAGCCATAATTACAGCTTTCAGCTGCTAACTGTTCTGGCACCGTTATTTCAGAAATAGTGCCTGTGTGTGCTGTAAGTAAACCGTTGCACTTTCTTGATAGGAACGACTTTTAAATCCTTAAACCTCAAAAACTCCCAAGGATGAAGCAAATGTACTGTATATTCTGTCACAGCTTGAAGATTTTCCCAAAAACAGTTGTCAGCTTACCACATTCTTAAGCAAATTATTAATTGATTTAATATTTTTGTCATGTAATATCATGAACGTCTCAGTCAGTTTTATGCAATCCTGCATATACGACGTACTGTACCCTTGGACTGTGTTGTAGGATCAGAAAAACTCGAACTCTCCATAAAGATTCAACTTTTGACTAAAAACTAAGTTGAATACTCTAAAACTTGCAACAAATTCTTTATTTTTGCTTGGCATTGTGGCAAACTAATTATGTACAATTGACACTGATTTTGTTGTGGCTGAATCTTCTATCTTCATTTTCCCCTCATTTGTAGCAAAGCAACAGCTGTTATACAGTCTGTCACTTAAAGGCAGTGGTGGGCACAGCTAACCAGAAAGTTACCTTAGATAATTGCTAATCCATGAACTGAAAAGTTAACTTTTATAACGCTAAACCAGTAAACAACAAATAAAAACTCACAGAAGTTACAGCTAACCGCTAACAACTAACTTTTATTACTGACTCGGTACACTGTCAGCTACTGATACGCCAGTTTCAAGTTTAAGCACCGCCGAGGCTTCTGAACAAAATCAAAAGCGATCACAAACTCCAAACAAACAACGAGCGAGAGCTTCTGTCTTTATACACCCTGCCTGCTGCTGCTCCCCCCATCAAAAAGTGTGATTTACTTTCCACATACTGCAACACAGACAGTGGGCAGGAAACATGAAACACAAAGCACTTTTCACTCATGGTTTCGCACTTAAAAACAGGTAATTCCGGAGAGTTTATTGACATTAACGGTAACTCTGTCATTTTTACAAAGTGAAAAAAATTACACATATCTTTTTAAAGTAATGCTCTAATTCTGAAGGTTTGAGCTTTAACAGACACACGTGGTGAAAGGCATTATGGGAAAAATGAGTCTCCTTCACTAGATGGTTGGTTCATTTATTTGTAAAAACCAACACACAAGTTACTGTAATGTGTGTGTGTGTGTGTGTGTTGGTTTTTACAAATAATTGTGTATTTATAAATATGTAAATTTTTTTCATTTCTAAATTAAAGGCATTTGCAAAACTGAAAATTCTGTTTGTGAAGTGTATTCACAACAAATAGCGACCAACGTTGGTCGGAGCAGCAGGCCTGCTCTGCTCCGCTCTCTGCTGGGGTAGGACTGAGCTCACAGCAGTCTGACTATTGCAAAACACACAACAGACAGGGACGAACATGTATGATTTTGACTCTTACGTTTATTCACTATGCCAGCAAAAATATGTTAGACTGAAAGTTAGCAAACTACATTTAGAGGAAGCTAAGTGGTCCGCTTATGGTTTACAAAATTAGCTGAAAAGCTAATCTGCAAACAAAAAAGTTAGCGTTGCTAATTAACAGTTAGTGAATTAGCAGAACTGTCCCCACCACTGCTTACAGCCAACATGAGGATATAGTATGAGGGATGATATTTTGTAAAAATCAGACATAATAACAAGCACATTGCCCATAAGGGTAAACTGATTTTTGGCTGTCAGCCCATCTTATTTTTGCCCAAATTGAACTCCTCAAATGAATAAACTGTCGAGACTTTGCCACACATTTGAGCAGTTTTTGTCACCATCTAGTGGGTGATGTGAGCAATTCAGCGCTTCTGGTATATTTCCTATTTGAAACCCAAAATTCAGTAAAAGGAAAGAAAAAAGGCATTATAAATGTCAGGAATGCATGACTTTTTTGGGTATTAATGCATAAAAAGTTAGATTTTTACTCGTGAGTTTTAGGACATGGATATTTTTGCTGTACAGATGGACAGAAGGCCAACAGTTTCTCTTGGTAACCACAACTTAGTTGTGAATAAAAACTTTTCCTGGGAGCCGTATCATTTCTTAGTTTTCTCACTTGTCATTGAAAGTATTGAAATTGATCTTGCACCTGATGAATTTCTGTTTTGCTGAGACGAATGAATCAATGAGGGGTTCTGAAGGTCACAGCATATATATTAAGTTATTTAAATGTGTCTGAGAGCACAACACCTTTGAGAAAATCACTGGAGCAACTCGAACTACCGTCTCTGCGTCTCGGCACACTTTATCCACGGCGAGCTGCGGCGATGCTCATTTGTATTAAGTGAATGAAACCACATGGAGGAAACAATGCCTTCTCGTGTGCGGAGTTACATTTTTTTCCCCTTTCCGAGATTGAAAGCGTGCTATGACGAGCCAGCTTTGAAGAAATGCTCAGCTGTTGAAACGTCAGCTTTATTTCAGAGCAGCAGTTTCCTGTGCTGCTGAGCTCATAAGTCAGCCGTTGCGTTCTCCTACCTCTCCCCATCACTCTCGTGTTTTCTCTCTCTCATGCACTATTTCCCCCTCCATCCATCTCCCGCTCACCCTTGCTGTGTCTTTCTTTATTTCTGTCTTTCAGCGGCACCGCGGAGGGTTCTGCAATTATGTTTCTTGGGGCCGCAAAGAAAAAAGGGGGATCACTCCAGTAAAATAAATTGCACCGTAACATCTGCGGTGAAATGGCTCTAATTGCCGATTGATTTGAATCAGAGGCAGCAGATATCTGCAATGCAGAGCCGCATCTGCCGCTCTGCTCATCATTCCCCTCTCTGATTATCCATTGTTCAGGATGTTTACTTTGTAGTGATGAGTGCTAAATGGCAGGTTAAGACGGGTACGGAGGCCAGGCATCAAATTGGGTCCCTCTCAAAAAAGGGGGGGGCAGGGGGGAGTGTAAAATTAAACATAATTAACACCCCCTTTAGGCAGATTGTGTGAACCACATAGAGGTGGCAGCAATGGAAAATTAGCTGTGAAGTTACAGACTTTATAAACAAAAACAGTGATTAAGCTGCCTCTGGTGCTCAACCTACAGTCTCTCTTGATGGCGAGCAAATCAGTCTGTAGAAAAACTCATTTCAGTTTCAAAGTCTGAATGTTCTCGTAGCGGACAAAATAAACACACAAATAGAAATGTTTAAATGAACTGGATGAAAGCTAGCATTGTCCAGCAATGAAAGGTTTTTGATTCCACTGGACATGATGTTTTTTTTAATAATGTAAAAAGGGAAGGTTAGCATTGGTACACACTCACCAGCCACTTTCTTAGCTACACCTATTAAGTTGCTTGACACAAATAGCTAATCAGCCAATCAGATGGCAGCAACTCAGTGCATTTAGACATCTAGACGACTTGTAGTTCAGACCGAGCATCAGAATGGGGAAGAAAGGGGATTTAAGTGACTTTGAATGTGGCATGGTTGTTGGTGACAGATGGGCTGGTCTGAGTATTTCAGAATCTGCTGATCTACTGGGATTTTCACACACTACCATCTCTAGGATTTACAGAGAATGACTAAAAAAAAAGACAAGATATCCAGTGAGTGGCAGTTGTGTGGATGAAAATACCTTGTTGGTGTCAGAGGAGAATGGGCAGACTGGTTTAATGGGCGACTGCGTGATGCTGTCACTTTAGTGTGCGCCAGCATCTCTGAGGAATGTTTGTAACACCTTGTTCAATCTATGCCTTGAAGAACTAAGGCAGTTCTGAAAGTGAAAGGGGGTCCAACCCGGTACTGGCAAGGTGTACCCAATAAAGCAGCCTTTAGCATATACAGTCAGCTTGGGACTCCGGCAAGGACGGTTGCATTCCTCCCCTCTCCTCTCCTCGTTTCTGTTCTCTATCTCTGCTCTGACCTTCAAAGTCCCAGCTTCACCAGACTGTGAATTCTTCAAATTAAGATTTGGATTAACCATGGAATTGATCAGCTTGTCTCTCAACGCTATTGACATCATTTTTTTCAACAAGGAAATCAGGGCTGGGGGACCCTGCGTGCTCTGATGGAACCTACTTAGTGGGCTATGTTCTCGATGCCTGAGAGAAAGGAAGTGTGGCATGTGTGGCTCCATTCTCTGTGGAAGACGTTGAGGATTCATTTCTATTCGCTTTTATGGTGGGAGGTTTGGTGCTGATTAGTTTGTGCGCTGCCCTGACCCACAGGAATATTAGCAAGACGGCTGTGACCAGAATCTCGTCCCCTCATCTGTCTGTCATGATTGAGTTGGGCAATGCTGTGTAATCTCAGACTGCATGAACTCTTGAACTCAAACGCAAAATGGATACCATCTGGAGCATATCGCTGCATTGCAAAGAAATGTGTTGCAGAGGACTGGAGAATATTCTTCATAAACTTGGACTCTGGGTGGTCAGAGGTGCAGTAAATGGAATTCTGTATCTCTCCGCCTAACATCAACATGGCAGCCTTATCGGCTCCTGAAGGTCAAATTCCATGCTCTTCCCCCAGAAGGATCTATGGCCTTGGTGAAGGAATTCGGCTCCCCCTTCTCATCTATCTACTACCTGCCTGCCTGCTGTAGGCTAGCTAGTCACACTTTCCACACACACGGACAGAAACTGACAGAAACTTATCTGCACAAAACGCATGTCTCCCTCCCTTCATCTGTATTACCCCCCCCCCCATGTCTCTCCACTCCCCTCACCCTGGCTTCCTCCTTGCCACCTCGAAGGAAGTGCAGTTTTTACTGCTGCAGCCTTCAACTCCCCAAGCTGGGTGGAGCGGGCTCCTCCTGCTGCAGGCTTCACCCACTTTTCCTCAATTCTGATGACGAAATGCTTCAAGTTTAGTGCACATAAACAGTGTCAAATGTATATGTGTTGTCTTTAATTCTGATGTGTGCCATTATTACGGTAAATAATTGTGGATTAATTGTTGTATTTTGTCTGAGGCACTTGGAGAGTAAATGTAATTTCATTGTTGTTGCACTCGTGTAATGACAATGACAATAAATCTCATCTCATGCTAACTATGGCTGATGCCAACCATTAGTGTTAACCACTTTAGTGGCTATGTATGCTCACTCCTATTAGAAGCCTGTGTGTGATTATAAATGGCACTCGAGTCCACCTACTGGCATCCGCCAACTGACAGCATTTCATACAACAATGGTTGAGAACAACCACAGTAACAGAAATGCCATTGTTCGTTTAAATGTTTTACTTTGAATCGCATATTGGTGACTGAATAGCCAATTGCATAATCATAGAGAACATGCGGTGTATTATTTTAAAATGACACATTCACTTGAAGCCAGTAGTTCTTAAAAAAGAGAGCTTGGAGTTTTATGCTTTAAAAAATATTTAACATGTTGTGAAGTTTCGGACTCAAACTTTCTCATGAACATAATGGTCTTCTTACTACCATGTACCTTACATTTAGTCATTTCTGAACTTGTGGTTTTTCATTGGTTGGGTTGAGTTATGCAGCTTATTTCTTTGGTTCTTTGAACCCCAAGGCAGTTGTGACAGAGGTGCACTGCTGATTGGTTACACCCTTTCATATGATGCTGGAGGGGACTACTGAACCCCTACTTTGTAATGCCTAAACACAGGAAATGAATAAAATGACAACATCTTGGTCTCATGTTGAGGTACAAGCTGTTATTGCAGGTCCGTCAACATTCTTTTCCACCATTTTGGTGTCAGTGAAGATTGAAACTGAAATTGCCCTTAAAGAATTAATTTTGGCAAATGTCAATCTCGTTTGAATATAATGATGCACACATTTGGGTGTATTCCAGAATTGCTTTGCAGGGAAATCCAGAAGTTACTAATGTGGGTGAAGATCAAACTCATTGAGTGCTGACCGTCTTCATGCCCATGGTACCATGACCTAGTGTTTGTAGTACGTAGCCTCAGTCATGTTTCCCGACTCGTCTCGACGTCGTATGACAACTGACAAACTCTCGGTATTCCCGAGTCTGAACCAAATGGCATCTGGCAAAGATATGAACCACACAAATTAACGGCATGCTGTTCACTCGAGTCTCGGTGGGTGACACTCTGTTGTAATGCAGCTGTTTGTTTGCTCCTCCGCTCGGCAATTATTGCTGTCAAATTATTGATTTAAGTGTTTTCTCAGCAGGTACATTTTGACAACATGGATCTCACATTCTGCCTGCGGTTGATAATCATGCATCCACAGGCACTGCCTACATTTTAGGCGAGGATGCCTAATTTATGAGAGTGTAGCCTGGAAATACAGTAAAGTCTTAAAATGCCATCTTCAGAGATGCAGGTTTCAATTTAGAAATGCAGCCCAACTTTGGGAGTATAGGATTTTAATACGCAGGAAGGGGCTTGAAACCGGTTGGAATATCTTTCTATAAGTTGTTTTTAAAAAGTGAAAGAAAGGGATCCAGGAGGAGAAACTAGTTTCTATCCATATTGATTAATTTGGTCACTCTCGGCCGTTAATGAAAAACTACTGGCATTTATCTTGCTGTGGCACATGAGCAGCAGAGGTCAAAGTCATCACCAGTGCAACGTGGCAAAGTTCTTTCACTTTAACTTTTAAACCATTTAACATGATGCTTGTAGAAAACACTGTTGGCCTTTTTGTCTTTTGAAGCTGAGTTGGAATATTTGGCCTTGCCACATGTGTACCAGGTTGTATTTGATTTCGACTGCGGGATGAGTCTTAGTCCATTATGGTGTGCTCATATTTTGTTTTTTGTTGTTGGACATAATTTGTGAAACAAATCGAGTGTTGTTATGGCAGCAGGTTTCTGAGTTAAAATCAGACATGTGCTGTAGATGTTGCACTGAAGACAATATTGCAAATATTTAGCATTACTGGTCAACTGGATATACAGGTGTTTGTACTGGGCATTGTTTTCTTTTCTGCGTTGTGACATCTGGGCAACTGATCAAGTTGGGGATTGCCTGTTGGTGTGACTTCTGTGGAGACCTTTTGTGCCCCGTTCCCACTACTGTGGCCATGAAGGCCCAACAGAAAGTCTGAACACGAGATGGCTAACGAGGCTCTGGTGAAACAAAAAGTCCTCAATGGCGGATCAGGTGGGGATGGTGATGGCTTCTCCCCAACGGCTGTGCAGGAGGAGGTTGCACCAGGTCCTCAGATCTGTCAATGACTGTGTGTTTGTCGGCGTGCAGTGACATTATTCACGTTAAACAAACTCGCGCACAAGTGTCTCTGGATTGACCCTGCAAGTAGAATTCCACCTTCCCATCCAGGAATCGACCTGGAGACATGCAACCGCTTATGTTTATGCAAATTATGATTTGTATTTGCTTTAATACAACCAGTTTGTAGTCAAATGTCCCGTCACTATGACAATCCCCAGTATAAATGACAATATGTGCCAAACCTAAAAATCCTATAATTCCTAAAATTTCCGATATTGGATGAATAATTGGATTGGATCTTTTTTTTTTTTTTATGCATTTGCCATCATAATGTGTTCATGCAAGGCTAATTTACATTGCATATTCATCTGATGGGGAAAAAAAAATCAAACATGATGCAGTTTTTGTAAAGTTGCTCAGATTTTATGGTATGTAAAGTTGTACATCTTAACTTTTTTATGTTAGTGATGAATGTGCAGCCAAACAAACAGGGCACAAAAAGTGGAGAATAAAATTGTTTAAGTCCTCAGAATGTAAATGATCAAAAACACATTTTTAACAGATTGTTGACAGATTGCAGATTCTTGAATTGATTTGTCATGATCCGTGGGAACGCGCGCAAGCACGTTCACTAACTGCCGATGCTGCACACGAGCATTTTGCTGTTTGACATTAAATCAAATAAATCTTCTCAGCAACTGCTTACCATGGACGAGATTGTAAATAGATTCAGTTCATCTGCACTTGAAATGCCCCAGCTCTTGTAAAATGTTGATTATACATTACCATTTTTATATCAATGTGCCATCATAAAAGTGTTTTATTAAGTGGGCTCATAACAGAGTGCATTGTGGATCTTGGCCCCCCACTGACAAGATTGTCTTCTTCGCAGCAGGTGGGCTGCCATTCGCTACAAACTCTCCGAAATGACACTATTACACCTCAATTTTTATGGTTGATGTTTGTTAGTAGGCGGTGAAATATCCCATTTCCACAGAATTGGATAGCGTCTCCACAAATGGTTTTTAGTGATCTTTTTATGATTCTTGCCGTCATCAGCGTTGAAAGTGTAATGTGCTGCTGTCTGTTGTAAGATGTGGAAGGATTCCGAAAGTATTGCTGTCTGGTTCAGAAGTTTGTGCAAGTTACGGAAGGTGGGAGCTGTGAAGGCAAAGCTTCATTGCAGTTCTGCAAAAGATGGTGTTGGCACGCACAACAGCTTGCAGCAATCTCAAAGCTAAGTTTAGATACACCTTAGAGGGAAACGTTCCTGCTCAGTTTGCTCCAACTGCACATGTTCCATTTTGTCAAACTATGTAAGTCGATTATATAAATTTTTTGAGATACGTATAGTATGTTGTTTTTTTCTCTCATGAGTTCACATACTGTAATACTTCCTATCCATGTCTGATAGTCACTGTGGCAACATCGGGCACAATGCAGCCATCTTAAATGAGCAAAGCTTGTGCAGGCTTTATTGTGACCTTCAAGGTCATTGTAGGTCAAATGTATTGGTATATTTTGGAAGCTCACATAGGATTTCCTATCCGTGTATAATATTATCCACGTGTCTCATTTGAGTTCCAAGCCTTGGAAAATTCCCATTTGCATTGGTGGAAAAACATGACCTTGCACTGTGACCTTGACCCTTGGTCCATGCATCTGCTACGTTTATAGGCTCATCCTTAAGTTGGATTTAACCAATATACAAAACTTGATTCAAATTACTCTTAGTTTTTGAGATTTTTTTGACACATACTTTAAAGCAATTGACCCCTTGGGGAAGAAGATACATGAACCCAATTTTATAAAATTATGGATGTAGCTGAAGTATCACGAATATGTGTGAGGAGTAGATGTTGGAATTCCACGTTGGATCTGACAAAAATAAAACTAGAATGGACAACCAGAGATTGTAACACCCACTGTGTGACCTTGACATTTGTTCAATTCTTCCCAAAACTAAACCACTTTCTTTCTTTCAAACTAAACCACTTTCTTCAACATGCAACCCTTTTCCCATGTTTAACTCACTTTGTAGCCAAAGTGGATTAAATAGTTACGACTGCGAGTTTGATCTTTCATGGTCACCCAAGATCAAGTGTAATATGACTCATAGATAGATGATATATGACTTATTAATGTTTAATAGTAACTGTTGGAGTATCTGCAAGAAATTCCTTAAAATATTGCTGACATATTCATATCCCTTTGTTGTTAGCTCACCATCATGTTAGATCTAATTTGCATCAAAACTTGGTTATTTTATTCATACACAGGCATGTGCTATCACTGTGCATGGGTGCAAAAATGTCAGCACCGGTATTTCGAAATGGTTAGCCTTAAATGTAAAATCATATGTGTGAGAGAAAATATTGAATTACATAAAGAATAATGATTGAAAAACCATGGGGGATGTCAGTTATATTTTGTTGCTGTCAACTTTATCTGATTGTTGAACAAAACAACTTTGATATGCACAGTAAACTGGAGTTGCAGGGTCTTTGTTTTTTGGGGTACCAATCATTGTATTTTTTTCCCCATGTTGCCAGGGAAACCCTAGATCCAACTTTGATCCCACACAGCTTTTCCCATTGCGTAAGTGCTTTTCCATCTCAGGCCAAGTCAGAAGACTGTGCGGTCAGACCGTAATAGTCCCTCGTATATCCAGAGTGCTGTGATGTCAACATAATCACATTGTTTGTACAGTTACCAGAATTTGGCGAGTTCAAACCGTCGCCATTGACGGAGCGCTCTTCGTGAGGAAATGAATGATGGCACCTTCCATTGTTTAAGCTGCCAAATGTGTCCTGCTGCAGCAGATTGAATGGCTTCACGCTAAAACCCCTCATCCCGTCATCACATAACAACCTCATGTTCCATCTTGCAAAAACTGACACATTTTCGCCCACCTACGAAGTGAACACGCCAACCGCAGCATGCACCAGACACGATGTGATACAACTGCAACACAGATGAAAAAGAAATGCGGGAATTAATCCACACAACAGGCTTGAGGCCCAAGTTTGACCCTCTACAATCTGGCAGCTGACAGTGTTATGGCTCACCGGAGATGGAGCCACTGAGTTGGCGCGCCACTTATGAGAAAAAGACAAACGTCCTGCAGAGCGCATTGAGATTGGAGGCCCTGTTTTCATTACTTTGGTTTATCGGCTCAGTAGTCACCTCCTTTCTTCCCCCACGCTAAATGTCCCCTTGATTTGCTCTTCTCGTGCCTGCACCTGAAACAGTTCATTAAAAATGAACGAGAAGAAGGCAAAATGCCAAGGGCCGGGAGACGAGAAGCCGTGTAACGGCTGCAGCCTGAATACGTCAGCTAATTACAATCCACACCAAACGACTGGTGCCTTTATTGTGCACACATTGAATTGATCTGTGCTGTTTATGTTGTAATTATGGCTGTTCTCAAGTCTTATATTTGCAGTGTTATCACTTGAAGGTTCCCCAGGAATGGTCTGATTCCTGTACTGTATTTTTTTTTTTTTTTTTTTACCTTATCCTTGAAGGGGACTATTTTTTGTTTTTTTTTTTCTTTCCCACTTTTTTTTGGTTGACAGAGTGCAATGCTCCCCATTTTTTTTATGTTATCTGCTTCTTGATTCAAGGTGAAATTTGTGCCATGTTTCTATGAGGATACGCACCACAACATTTTCGAAGCAGTCAGGCAATTTTAGTGACATTTAAAGCCAAAGGCAAGTCTAATTTAGCATTTATCTTTCTCACAGCTGCATTTCTCATCACTGAATAAGTGCTTTTGATTCTCAAGTAGATTTTCACATGGGGTTGGCTCAGTTACCATTTTGAAGTGACATAGTTTCTCCGCTCCGTTCATAACATCCCATTTATTCAATAGAGCCTGTACTTAATTCTGCAATGACGTTTGATGCATATGTCCCATTAGAAATTGCTGTTTTTTTTTTGTTTTTTTTTTTTGTTTTTTGAGTACTTATGCTTGCAAACTTTCAGTTTGAAAGCATTTTTCCAAGAAGGACGATTCATGGGGGAAAACTCAAGGGATTTTTTTTTTTCTCCACTTGAATTTCTTTCCATACTGTTGGGCTTCTCAGCTTAACACAGCAGAAAGTGTTTTCAGTTGAAGTCTTCATTTGTTGTATTCGAGTTAATTTCATAAACAAGAAACAAAGTTGTCATTTAAATTCCCTGAACTTTCATTATTATTATTATTATTATTATTATTTAAATTATGCTTATCAAGCAATATCATCAGTTCTACAAAGTGAACTCGACTACTTTCGCTTTATTTACATGTACTCTCTGCATAAGCGTGCAATTTCCTGCAAGCATAAATGCATTTCCAGCTCCATCAGCTCTGTTTTTTTGTTTATCTCGCCGCATTTGCACTATTATTTGCAAGGGGCGAGGAATCTAGGATTGAGTTTGAATAGCTCCGTAATGAAGAAGAGGAATCAATCATCTCTTCAAAGTATGCCTGCTGCCGTGACGAGAATGCAAATGCAGTCCGAACTTCCACAGTTTTGGCCACCACGTTTCCAACAGCCTTGTTTGTACACAGGCTGGATGGTCCTTTTGGGAGTTAATAATAGATTTACCCAAATTGGCCTTCAGCTATTAAAAAAAAATCACTAAATACAATTCTTAATTTGAGACTCAGAAGGATGTTTTGCCTACATAACAAGCCCTTTAGCATTTGGCATGTGTGACCGTTATCACGTTTGCCACATTAACTGATTATAGGCATTAAGAGGGTTTCATTGAGGGCACTTGTTTTTGGCATCACGCTGACCTTTCTGATAAATGTTTTTAATGCCATTAATAAAATGGGCTGTGCTTAATATGTATGTTTTTTACAAGTAAACATCAGATTGTTGACTATCACCTTGATACTTATTTCAGATGTGGGCCAAATTCCTTATTCTATGATGCCTCAAGTCTATGGAGGATTTCCTCAGCAGGTCTCACACCGAAGGCATGTATGAAGAGCAATAATTTACCTGCTGTATTCACCAGCCTTGGCAGGGACTGCCAGCATGTGTGCGCTATTAAGTGGTGTTTACCATTACATATAAACCCGGAAGTAATTCCTGTAGGCATTGTTTGCTGCGTCTTGGTGAGTGCTTCCTCAACTTCGGAGTTTCTGGACAACCTGGTGACTTCCAACCTCTCAAACAGATTGCGTGTGCATGGCATGCCGGGCATTGGACGACAAGTGTAGCAGAGTGGTGGAAAAGGGAGGAGAGTTTTGAACATAACTGAAAAGGCTCACCCCGCCCTGGCAAGTGGTGACAAATGTGTGACATTTGTGGCAAATAGTGGCATGTGTGATGGATAGTGATGAGGGCTACACGCACCTCTAAAAATCACACAGCGGGGTTTATGTTATGCAGATTAGGGTGTCTGATGTACTTCGTTGTCCTGATTTGAATCTGGAGGTACATTTGAAGAGTTTGAGGATTTAATTTCTTGATTTTCTGTTTTGCACATGAGGTTTGAAGACGCCTCCAAGAGACAGTCCATTGTCCAAGGGAATCGACTTGAGAGTTCCATTCCTTTATTTCTCTTAACTTATCCCAGTTTCCCTTCTGAATCTTGCTGGTTCCATGCTTCACTTTCCTCACTTGTACCACACCTCATCTCGCAATTCTGCAAACCTGACCTTATTCTTTTCTCTGCTCATTTTGATGGTGACACCAAAAGTGGGAAACTTATCTCTTGTGACGGCCTAAATATTTTATCTCAACAAGTCAAGATTAAGTTTAATTTGTTTTGCAAAAATAACCTTCATTTGACCTTCCCTGGCTGATATTGCAATGTGAAAAGGCTTTCAGCCAGGATGTATGAACGGTGTTGATATACACGTGCCATCATTCTGAGGAACAAACGTTGTCCAGATGAACTTTTGGAACACCAGCCTGTTCACTCTCCCACACTCGGTTTATTTCCCAAAGCCACCTGCACCGTCCAGTGTGGGATTCCAGTGCAGCCACAGCAGTAAATCACACGATGACCTCACATGAGATGAGAACATTCAACATCCTTTTTTAACCTTCACACATGGGATCTATTTGGACTCTGTATTAATAATACTCTGGAGTATTAAGGCATGCAGCATGAGCAGATGTATTTGTCCCCAGGCTGATTCAACTTGAAGACATTTCTTCTACACCCCCCCCCCCCCCGCCTCAATCCTGAGGCAAGCATGATTACCCGATTTTAATGAGATTTGTAATGTGATTCCACCCCCTGCCCCCCACCCCAGCTCCTGTCCCTGCAAGAAAATGCAAATCTCTCGCCTTGTCATAGTGTCGGCCAAAGTAATGCTTCTTACATTACAAGAAAACATAATTTGTCTGTTTTACTTCTTGCATGCACATAGTCCAGTCTTGTATTGCACCTTTTGTAACATGAACATTTCAGTTTCCTCCACTGCTGATTTGGACGGCGTGCACATTGCATCTACATACATGTGCTCGTTCATTTGCATGGTTGTCAGGTACACTTCAATTATTTTAGCACCACAGGTCCAGGGTATTTGTCTGTCAAACCATTTCTACGGTAATACTGCCAGGAAGAAAACTCGTAAAACTCCCCTCCAACGTCCTCCAACTGCAGCTGGGGCCACACGTTTGCATACACCTTGGCTTAAACAAGTATGGAACACAAGTTTCTCCAATTACAACCATGTCATGGTGCCTAATATGTGCATCAAGTCGGTTGGAAAATCTATAATTTACATTTCAAATGAACATTTATTTTGCATTCATTCACTGTCAGATTTACAGTGTGGCAGAGGTTTACATACACCAATTTTAGAAACGGATCTAATTCCCGTGAGAAGCTTCTCATTGGCATTTTGGCAACACTAGTGTGTTGTGGAGCAGGTAAATCGGTGGGATTAAGATCTGGACCACCAATATGTAGTAGTCCAGTCATTTTATGGTTTGACCCAGAACAAATTGCAACAGAAATGATTTTGGTGGCATTTGAACTGTGAAACTGTTTTATAAAACATACTAAAAGTCTAGAAAGATAAAAAATCGGGAACACTTCCAAAATCCAAGATGGCCACTCAAAAACATGCAAAAAAATTTTTTTTTCCCAAATAACTCAAAAAATATCAATATTTAAGCACACAAATTTATTGATGTTAAATATAAACTTGGGTATTGTGGACATTTTGACACCAAAATTAAGTCTCTATCTGTAACGGTTCTTGAGATAGTTTATTTGTAGTTTTACATACACTCAAGGACGGCAATTTGGTTTGTGTCCTATTACGTTAAAAATATTGCAGTTAAGGCCCAGAAATGTATTGAAGTTGAATATAAACTTGTGTATTGTGGACATTTTAGCACCAAAAGAATGGCTGTAGCTCTTACAGTTTTTGAGATACAGCACATAAGCCATCTACACTTGGCTAAAAATGGTGAAATTGTTATGTTGAAACCAAGTAACTGTTCTGAAATGTTCATTTAAAGAATGTAATAATATTCTTAGTGCTTGTTAGCTGCACTAACTTTTTTTTAATGACACAGATGTAATCAGACACTAATTTTACAGTAAAACCAATGAAGCATGATAATAAAGTTCAGGTGAAATCAGTATTGTGTACATCATGACACTTGAAATTTTACTTGTTCAAATTTCAGTCTCATCATCCTGGTTATCATTGAGTTGGCCTGCATTTGTACACCCTGTACCTCTGCAGTTGCCACACGCTGCTGAGCAATCTAAGTTAAGTTTGCGACATGTACATCGCAATGTACTACAGTCAGTACTGCAGTTACATCTCACAGCATGCAGAAGAGAATCTGGTGCTGCTTGCAAGTCAGTCATGATTGGGACAACCTGACTATCAGAAACTTTCCATCCCCATTCTTGCAATGGCATGTCACCTTCATCTTCACCTTTCCATTCCTGAACTTGCAAGTAAACTCTGACTATGAAACTTGGCAGCTGCCGAAGTGGGTGGCAAACAGTGTGGCTGCACATGAGTTGTCTTTGTTGCAACCTTATCACAAAAGTGCCTGTATCTGAGAGAATTGAGGCTTTCTCCAGGTTGTCCACACAGCAGTGGTGTCACCAGTGTGCCCTGGTTGTGCATTGACATCCACTCTATTATACATAATATATGAGTAACTTCTCTATTCATATTCCAGTGACGTATTGACTCAAAAAGATTCTATTACCTTCTTTAGATGAACATTTCAGAAATGGTACTTAATTTTCAACATAACAGTGCTCAGTTTCATAAATTTTTGTCGAATGTAGATGTATTTTTATACCATATCTCAAAAACTGTAATAGCTACAGCTATTTTTTTGCTGCCAAAATGTCCACAATGCACAAGTTTATATTCAACTTCAATATATTTATGGGCCTTAACTGCAGTATTTTTAACGTAATAGGACACAAACCAAATTGCCATCCTTAAGTGTATGTAAACTACATATAGGCTGTATCTCAAGAACCGTTTCAGATAGAGACCTAATTTATGGTGTCAAAATGTTCACAATACTCAAGTTTATATTTAACATCAATACATTTATGTGCTTAAATATTGATATTTTTTTAGTTATTTTGTTAAAACTAAATTTTTGCATGTTTTCAGACGGCCATCTTGGATTTGGGGACTCTTCCCGATTTTTTGTTATCTTTCTAGACTTTTAGTATGTTTTATAAAACAGTTTCAGGGTTCAAATGCCACCAGAATCATTTCTGTTGCAATTTGTTCTGGGTTGACCCCTTTTTTTTCATAAAATGACTGGACTATAGCCCTGAGTTTGAGTTCTAGTCATGCTACCTGCCTGTGTCTTTAAACGAGACACTTCATCTGCATTGTCCCAGTCCGCCCAGCTGAAAATGGATTCCAGCCCTAGCTCTGGAAGTAACTTGCATTAGACTGGCATTCCATCCAGGGACTGGTGGACTCTAATCCCCTTCACACAATGCAGTCTGGAGGTAAGTATATTTGCACCAATGGGCCTTGGAGTCAAAAAGACTTGCTGCTTCTTCTGTTATCAGATTTACAGTATGTCAGAAGTTTGCATACATGAATTCCAGAAATGCTCATTATTGTTCAAAGCTTGAGGTGGAGATGAGGGCTTAACTGTAGAACCAGTGACTTATTGGACTGAAGAGAAATGGGAAATTTAAAGGAATTAAGGTGTTAAAAATTTGAGATGTTCAGTTAAATGTGGTGAAAATCAAAATTTATATAGTTAGAAAAAAAAATAAGGGCAGCATGATGACTTAGTGGTTAGCACTGTTGCCTCACAGCAAGAAGGTCACAGGATTGATTCCCACCTGTGGCATTTCTGTGTGAAGTTTGCATGTTCTCTCTGTGTTTGCATGGATTCCATCTAGGTGTTCCGGCTTTCTCTCACATTCAAGGCATGCAGATTAGGTGAACTGGAAACTTTAAAGTGTCCGTAGGTATGTGTGCACAAGTGTGAATGTGTTTGTCCATATGTGGCCTAGTGACAGACTGGCATCCTGTTCAGGGTGTACCCCACCTCGGATCCGTGACAAAATCCCAACAGACAATACATATCCCAGTGGCCAGAATCCCAACCCCTTTTTACAAAACTGGACAAAATCCAAGTATCATTCCAAAGTTCCATCTCACTTGAACCCTAGCCCTCTTATATTTTATATTTATATTGATTCATGAGACTGGGATTTTGTCCACTTCTTTAATAAGGGGTTGGGATTATGTCTGGGTTTTTGTCCATTGGGATTTTGTCCTGTCACTCCCTAGCTCAAACCCTATGACTGCTGTGATGGGCTCCAGCCCCCCTGTGATCCTTAATTGGAATAAGCAAGTAAAGAGGATGGATGGATGGATAGAGTAAAAAAATCAATACCTTGTTCAGCAAAGTATGTGGTCCTTAGTCTTAGTGACACCTAATCATGCTCATAACACTATTAACATGACAAACTGTAGCTGAGGAAGGGATGCATGGACTGAGGGAGCATATTTTTAAACCCCTTTCTGGTCATCCACATGGCGGTGGATGAAAATGTTTGACAAAAGTTAGCAGTAGATTGAAAGGACGAAGGTTAAATTCTGTAGCTGGGGTGATACAAAAATGGATGTGTTTGGCCATAACAATCAGGGCATGCAACCACATGTTCTTGGGGTATTTTGTTGTACTCAGTAAAATAAATGGCATCATGAAGAAACACATCAATACAACAACCACAAAGGGAAAGCTTGGTCGTAAATGTGTCTTCCATTAGGACAGCAGTCCCAATCTTATTCGTTGGATTTCAGGAAATATTTGAAACAAACCCTTTCATGATACAAATACAAATTCAGGGTGTATGTAAACATATGGCCTCAACTGTAAATGTAGTGCAGCTGTGCATTCATTGTCGGCAGTAAAATGTAGGCAAAGCTGGTATGAAGGAAAGTCACCACTTGACTCCATTGATTCTCTTTGCCCCCGCCCACCCGTATTTCAGAGATAGTGCAACGAGATTACTCAACATCATGTCATAAATAATTGAGAATTTGTTTTGCTTGAACTTTATGTTAAATTATTCACGCCTCCTCAGAAATGCAATGTTAACTTACTTCCAATCAAACTTTCTTTGTAAATGCCGGGCGGCAGAAAGGTGAAACATGCACTTTTCTAAGAAACCCAATAACAAAGGTTCTGAAGAAAACTTGAGAAAACCACTTGGTGCACATGTGAATTTTTATGTAATTTATGCTTCTTTTTTTTCCCCCCTGAGCATCGTGCTCGTTTAATCATCAAGAATCTATACTGTGGTTCGCAGTGTGAATCCCTCAAATAGTACACACTCGTCCCTCGGGTTTATTGATTTGATGAAATCCCACACACTTATAATATCTATTGAAGCTGAAAATGATGAGAACAATCGACAAAATTCACTTTGTCTTAGAAATAAACCAGAGAAAGCTTTATTTTTTTCCCCCCGTCTGCTCAGTTGGTAACTTGAACTTCAAAATCTACAATTTTTCAAATAGTTTTATACTGTAGGAGAAACATTTATTCATTTACAGTTTGGAAGATTTGCAACCTAAGTTAGAACATAACCCTAAGATGAAGGCAGCATGAGAGTTGTTCTTACTGAAAAATACAAGTCTTGAGAAAATTGATGGATATTCATATTTGGAATGTCCTGACTTGTTTGAGACATTTTTACATGAACACATTGATACAAATGACTCATGACAATTCTTGAATATGGAAAGAAACATGTTCTTTCAAAAAACAGATGGTATTGTGTCATACCTGGAGGAATGCCACAATGTAGTTTGACAAAATTGTATTTTTGCCCATTTTACAACTTAATGTTCTCCTGTTCCCTTAACAATATTGGCAGCTTATATATCAGAAGATGTATATAAAATTTAAACGCTTTTTGCATGTGAGGCTATTGTCTTCATTCCTGTGTGTTCATTTGCGTGTGTGAGTCGAAAATAACTCTTCATCCCATTTGGACCAGCATTCGTGGAATGAATGAGGGTCAGCCAAGGACAAAACAGTTCAAAAGGTGACAGTCCAAGAGCAGAATTTTGTCCCAATCCTTATGTATAATGGATGTTCAGAATAGGTAATTGGAGGGATTTGTTACAGAACCAACAGTGATTATCGTTATGAATGTTATGGTATTAATAAACACTAATTTGAAGTATTGTGACCAGGTGAGATGTTGTCTTGAAGTTGATGAATTGAGCTGGAATAATCCAATTGAGGGGGTCTAGGTTTGTATTTGCTCCAATTTTTACGTAAAACAGCTGTTTTGACCAAGTTACCCCTTGTTGTTTTAGTACCAGTTCAACAACTGTATATACTTTTATCACGTTACGCTGAGAACTTGTGCTGACATAATGTGGAAGGTAAATAGTTTCATATAATTGTGACTTTACAAACACTCCAAAAATTGGAGAGGCTTGAGACGTAATGAGTTTTGCACTTCAGACAAGAATTAGCCTGATAATATTTAGTTTTATTTGTCCAAATTCAAATAATATACTTCCTCACATGCTTCTTGGTGTCTGATTGGTGAATGTACCTGCACATTACTGTCCAAGTTTTCCATCGTCTCTGATGTTTATGCTGGAGCCCACTGCAGGTGAATACAGTGTTCCATAGTTCATGGTTCCAAGTATTAGGAAACCCAGAATTTTGTCATTTGCAGACAAATGGGCTCTGAAAGTGCCACTTTCTCAGAGCCCCATTGGAAGCAAAAACCTGTTTGAACTCTAACTGCTGTTAGGACAGCGGCCGGTGTTTGTGAGACTTTCTATGCAAAGATCTCATTATCAGGCTTCAACGAATTTGAAACATAGCCTTTCAGGATTAAAACACCCCTGCTGCTGTTCTCATCTTCTCTTGCTCATCCTCTGTTCCCTGATGGTGGGGTCAGGGGGACATTCTCAAGCATGTTGTCAACCATAAATGTAACAGATGAGAGACCTCAGGCTTCTTAACACAAGACTGACATCATCGGGTAAAACGCCTGGTTTCCACACTGAAATGTCCATCTTTGGGTTTTACTTGTAGTTTTTCCCACTGCTTGGAGAGCAGCTGCTTTTCACCGATTATGAATGAAACCCAGGACTTCCTGTATTTCTTTGGGTAATAGCAACCATATGCCTGGACAACAACCAAAGCAATGAAAGTTGCAGGTTTTGAATTTATTTTCTCGACACTGTACATCATCAATCAACTCCAAAGTGTTTGGATGGGGGTTATAAAAGTGCAGGAAAATAACATTTTTGCGAGTGTACAGAGAACCTGAATAAACATGAAGAGTTGTCAAGAAGGTTTTGAGTATTGGCTCGTGATGAAGTCATTTAATGTTATTCAAGGAAATGGAATTTGAAGGTTTGAAGGTGTAGTGTTATTTTTTTTTAAAGATATACATCAGGTTTATTACACAGGTGCGTAAAATCATTGGACACTTTATTAGGTACACTTGTTCGATCGCTTGTTAACACAAATTGCTCATCAGCTAATCACATGGCAGCAACTTGATGCATTTTGGCATCTTGACGTGGCAAATACAACTTGCTGAAGTTAAGCCGAGCATTAGAAGGGGGAAGGAAGGGGATTTTAGTGACTTTGAATGCGGCATGGTTGTTGGTGCTAAGCGGTCCGGTCTGAGTATTTCAGAAACTGCTGATCTACTGGGATTTTCACACACAACCATCTCTCGGGTTTACAGAGAGTGGTTGGGGGGAAAAAAAAGAAGCTGTCCAGTGAGTGCCAGTTGTGTAGACAAAAATGCCTTGTTGATGTCCGAGGTCAGAGGGGAATAGGCAAACTGGTTGATGCCATCATGCCAATATGGACAAACATCTCTGAGGAATGTTTCCAACGCCTTGGTGAATCTATGCTGCAAAGAATTATGGCAGTTCTGAAGGCAAACTAGGGTCCAACCTGGTACAAGCAATGTGTACCTAATAAAGTGGCCAATGACTATAAATGGGTAAATCCCCCCCTCCCCCCAATCTCAGAGTGACTGAACAAGCTAAAGCTAACATACATACCTTTGTTTTGGAATTTTATTAAAGCGTGTTTTTGTGTACCTGCCTGTAGTTTCCATGGCTTGTGTGAAAGCATGAAAAACTGACAGTGAAGCTAACATCACCAAGCTGCCCATGCCTGCTAACAGTGCTAACATACAAAGCTGAATAACAGGAAGCTTTCACTCAACAAAAAATATTGGACACATACTCCTTAGATTATTTATGATGACAATTAACTGCACAAGAAATAATATTACAGATAATTGTAATAAAAAGCTCAAAGTACGCACACAGTTGGCCCAAAACAGCTAGCAGCCACCTCCGCTAGCAGGCTCCAAACTGCTCATTGGCACCAGAGGTACATATTATCTGTCATTCAAAGTGACCATTCCCTTAATTAATGATAACTTTGTCTTCAAGTATGTTAAACATGAGTTATAGTACAGCTGTTATGGTGGAGGAAAGTTATGACGTATTGAAACCAAAACCTTTTTTTTTTCTTCTTTTTTATACCAGGCTACAAACATGTTTAGTTCTGCTGTACAGTTGCCCAATTTAACATGGGGGTCTATGGGAGGAAACTTGCTATTATAGCCAGCCTCAAGCAGCCATTGAAGAAAGTTCAAGATTTTTCACTTCTGGGTTGGCTTCATTTCATATGGCCGGAGGTTGAGGCCTGGTAACTAGTGATCGTTCTGCACAGTGATTTTCGTATGTTAGTTCATGTGTGCTAATAAGTGAAAGATGCTACCTGCTCATGTTTTGATGTGTCATGATTGAACCATGACAAAGATACGTATAAACATCTTTGATACATGACAGAAGGACAGAAAACAATCCACAGGAGCCTGTGATGGAGGTAAGTTCCTGATGGGTTTGAAAAAGTTGGTGAAAGTGGGGGGAAAAAAGAGGAAGGAATGTGATAAGAATGATGATTACTCCTGAGCACAGATTTGACATGTTACATAGGAGAAGGTCTTCCTTCTCTGGAGCTTGGAGACACTGAAGTAAATGAAGTGAGAAGCCTCCATTTATATTCTCAGCAAGACCTCCTCCCGGTTTCTACTCCACTAACCTCCATTTCATACAAAGGACGGATGCATTCTCACATGAGCCTAATATTTAAGATGTATTGCATTTAACTTCTTTTATTAAATTGCAAGAAATCATAATCTGCACAAAAAAGAGACAGATTTGGGTGCATTTAGTTTTGTCAGCCTGATCCGGTGAATTCTACACCACAGAGGATTTCTGGGAGCTGTCAGTGTAGCTCTGAGACGGTTCTGAATTTATCTGCAAGCTGTCGGTGGAATTAATACAGATAAGGTGAAAATATGGCAAAAGTTTGAAAGTGTGTAGTCAAAAGAAAGCCCTCTCACCGCCTGGTTACATTTAAGAGTACGGCTGACGGGGAAGCAGGATATTTAATAGGTCACATTTGGAGTTTGTGCAGAGCCCAAAGCTAATTATATCGCTCCTCTGTCCCCACTTAATCAACAGCCCAAGTACTTTCAGACTTTACATGTAACATTTCGAAAAATCTTGACAAAACACTTGCTGAGATTCCTTCCACATTCCCGCCGCTTTTCTTGCAATTGGAGTGCACAACTAAACACTGGACTTTTCCTGTCACCATCGACTTCATGTTAACAAGGTTTAAAGACTGCAATAAAACCAAAATGTAAGAGTTAAAAGCGTTTCCCTTTTGAAATCTTTCTTGAATTGTGTGACACGTATGGAACAATAGCGATGAATGTGCAACCGTGTCAATATTCATGCATTCATTTTCTGCTGCTTTTCTAGGTTGCGGTGGCAACAGACCAAGCAGCCACACTTCCTTATCGTCAGTCTGGGAGGTCCTGAGGCATTCCCAAGACAGTTGGGAAATATAATTCCTCCAGTTTGTCCTGGATCTTCCCCAGGGCCTCCTCCCAGTTGGACGTGCTTGGAGGACCTCCCTTGGGAGATGATGAAACCACTTCTGCTGGCTCCTTTTGATTATTTAAAAAAAAAAAAAAAGCAGCAGCTCTACTCAGAGTTCCCCCCAGATAGTTGTGCTTTTTGCCCAATTACCCAATTGAGATATCTTTTTTCTACTGCTTGAATCTGCAACCTTATTTTTTCAGTCAGTACCCAAAGTTAATGGTCATAGGTGAAGAAAGGAGTGTAAAATGACCTGGCAAATTGTAGCATCCTTAAAACATCAGATTCTCCCCCAATCAGTCTATTGAGCCCATGCTCCAACTTTCCCCCACTTGTGAACAACACCCCAATCTCCTTAAACTACTCTACCTGGAGCAACACCCATGAGGACAATCCAGCCTTTTCTGAGAGAGGACCATGGTCTCAGATTTGTACATGCCAATTCTCATCCCAGTCGCTTCACACTCGGCCTCAAACTTGCTCAGTGAGCATCAGAGTTGCCCGCCTGATGAAGCCAACAGAACCATTTTATATTTGATGGGTACAGTCTGTGTGCACCAGTGCATATATTTGGCTCTCTAAGAACTTACTACTAAAGAAAAAGAGGATGTGTCAGTCGTTGCTCATTTTCCAATGTGCACAGCCTACTGGTTTCTCCTAGATGCACACCCTACTGGTTGCTGGCCAATGCACAGCCTGCTAGGTGCTCCTTGATGCACAACCTACTGGTTGCTCCTCAATGCACAGCCTACTGGTTCTCATGTAGGCTAAGAAGTGTGAGAACATTCATTTGAGTGAAATTGAGGCTCATACATATTACTTCTGACGAGAGAAGGTAAGGCAGTGTCACTCCCCTTTACCAGAAAGAAGGGAAACCAGTGACAGCATAATGTAATCTGCAACCGCTCCACTAGATGGCACTAAATCTTACACACTGTAGCTTTAACTTTTTTAATATTTCACAATTAAATCATCCAACAGATGCAAGTGATGCAGGGATAATAGAGTAAAATATGAAAATAGCTTGATATATTCTAATTGTCTCTGAGATCACAGAGGACACCACTTGGAGAACTGAACTTTCTTTCAGCTCCTCCAGTAGTGGTCTGGACAGATTTATTTAACTGCTTTATCTGGTATAATCCGGTATCTGGGCTGGAACTGCGACTGTAATCTTTGCGGTGTTAAGATGACATGACATCGCTTTCAACTTTTCATTACCAGAAAGAATTCACTTTGCACAAGCACATGTGGTAACACTTTTTATTATTCACATGGCCCCCATGTTAACATGACTTTTTCCTTCTGCCTTAAAAAGATATATAAATGCTCAACTTTGTTCTACATCCATTTATAAATGCAGTACTTTAAAAGGCAGAATATCTTCCTGAAGCGACAAGATTTTTCTCAAAGAAGGCATCGTTTAATCCGTATTTTATATCTTGCCGCCCTCAGATGGTGTGCACGGAAGAGCAGGAGGAGGAGTTGCCAAAAAAATCTATAAAATCAAATCCTGTTAAGGCGCAATAAACACGATGACGCTAATCCATCTCGCACGTGCCTCTGCCAACTGTAAAATGGTGGAGACACTGACTGCAGCTGCACTGTGGATCTATCAATTGTTCACCCGCTCATCCTCATCAGTGTGAATTAACTGTAATTTAGGTGTTTACGCGCTGCAAAGTGGGCTTGATGCTTTCAGATACAGCTTCTTGATGTGCTCCACTTTTTAGCATGATGGCAGATTTTTCATTCGCTTTGTTATGAATGAGCCAAGGTAGGAACTTGAACATGTTTATCAATAGTCAGTGCCTGGCCAATGTGGAAGTGCCAAAACATGCAGTTCCTTCAATGGCTAGGTGAGGCTGGCTCAAAAAGTTATACAGTTCCCGTAGAAACCCATGATAAAATGTCTAAATTTACAACAGAAACAAACATGTTTACAGCCAGGAATAGTGAACTGTTTTGGTCTATTGCTGGCTTGTCCATTCACAACAGGGGGTGAATTTTAGTCATTTTAAATTATGAACCAATAAAAAATTGGGGATGTGGTCGCTTTGAGTGACAGTTAATGCACGAGTGTGTTGAAGGTCATGCTAGCTGTGGCCATTAACGCTGTGGACACTGTTTTTTCCTTTATGACCATTTTATGACAAATATCTGTGATAATATGGCTGACTGTGCAGTTAATTGTATAGACAGACCACAGAGAGTCTGTGCTCCAGCGTTTTCATTGAGTGAAATTGTAGTATTTAATTTGTATGTTAGCACTAATTAGCAGATATCAATTGATTGTCTGATGGTTAAGACGAGATCAACTTTATTTATCCCAAAGGAAATTAGTTTGCCAGAGTACCAAAACAGGATGTCAGTGTAGCATTCAGGGGGTGAAAGAAGGTGTCTAAGATGCTGACCAGTTTCCTCAACATCCTCCTCTCTGACACCTCCACCACAGTCTCCAGCTCAAGCCCCAGGACAGAGCCAGCTCTCCGAATGAGTTTGAGTCTCTTTATGTTGATGGATGCCGGTCAAGTTTTTTTAATAGTTACACCCAAGCCACCTCATTATGAAAACCACTGACAGGTCTGCAAAAATATGCATTAATCAAATGCCCGGAACAACTTGCATGTTAGCCTTTGCTAGTTTGGAATCTTTAAGATGGGTTGACATGATTGGGCTTAATTTGTCCCACTAAAGCCATGCAGAAATACTGAAAAGTATAAAACATTGTCTGATCATGAATAGTGTTTGTTTTGACTGAAGGTTTTGAGTTATGGAGACAAATACAAATGTGATTAAACACCAGTTTCAGTTTGTTCAGGTATCAAATGTTAAAGTTGCTCCAATTTGGATAAAAAAAATGTGAAGCACATTATTGGTTGAACGTATAGGATTTTAAAAATGAATAGTGTGTACTGTATGTTACATGTATACATGGAAACACACCATCGAACAAGAACTGAAGATGTCATGGGGGATTTTCACGATTTGTGTGGATGACAGCTGCTCGACTATTATTTCAACCCAGTGGACTCAACTTGGCAACATGGATTTTCCGTGACTGATTGGAGAAATATGTAATAACATATTTATAACAGTTGCCAGTAGCTACAAATGTGATATTATGAATGCTAACAAGCAATGGAAAACATAAATCTCACACATGGCTCGGGAGCAATTTGAAATAGTCAAACAACCTGTCCATCTGTGTTTGAGTGACAGATGTTGTGATCATGTATGGTGGCTCTCAGGGCAATAAACAGGTCAGCACAGCCGACGCTTTCAAAGTGTTTGAAGTAACATTAAAATTGATGGTATCAGACGTCACTGCGTTGCAGCATTTCCCATCATGGTAGGGAACCATATGATAAGGTGCATGAAGGAACATAATTCTGGTTCGACATAGTCAAGGGGAGGTGCTTGGAATTTTTTGCTTAATTGGTGCATCGTACACCACAACACCACATTATAGTGTCAAACAGTAGGACACCATAAGAAGTTGTTCCTGAAGGAAAATAATTGACATCTTCAAAGAGAGGTAAGTGGAGATTTTTTATTAATACCGGTATATTATCAGTGACTGTTGCTTTTACAAAGGTTGATCATATTAATTCAGTATCACCTGTCTCTCTGTTGTTTTCGGTGACATCAGTTGCCAGCATTAGATGGACTTCCCCTTCTTTCGTTTTCCTCCCTCTGTCACTCATTCATGGTAACCATCCTCCCTGCAGTGCTACCGCTCGACATCAAGCCCACCATTGGGAATACAGTAGTTAATCTGTGCTAGTTAAATGCTCTTGTATGGCCCTGAGCTGTAGCAGTCAGCCGTCCCTTCTGCTGACTGTTATGTGCACTCTTGAGAATACACCAAGGCCCATTTTAATATGTGACACAAGAAAAAAAAAAAAAAAAAAAATTCCAGGCAAAGGTTTTTGACCCTTGAAGAATTTGTCTGGTGTCTGAGCCTTAATTTTGTGTCTTATTTCTTTCTTTAAAGGGGTCTTATAGTGACAGTGCACAGATGCAATATATATGGTTCCCTATGGGCACCATGTCTGATCAAATTGACTTGTAATTTTAAACAAAATTATATTGGTGCAGGTGTTTGGATATAAATACATTACATGTTAAAGACTGGGTCATTCCATGCCAAATCAACAGGTGATCCATGCCTGGCCAGCTCAGATTTGCTTCATACTCTCTGGAAATATTGCTATTGGACACGGTAACAAATTTGCAAAATATTAGGCTTCTATCTCTTTTAGTTTTTGAGATATGGAGGTCCAAAAAAGTGGGCATGGCCCTAGTTTTCGATGATAATCAAGGACTTTTTAAAAACTTGCAATGTTCAATCAGAGATATCCTTTAAACTGCTCATTGCAGGGCTTGTTCTATGTTATTTGTACTCTCCAACCCTAAAACTAACAGGTCCTGTGAAGTGTATTTCCCAGTTCCCAGCTTTCTAAAATTTGACTAATCTGAGATGGTCAGGCATGAACTTTTTTCCCTTCAAATCTGTTGATTTGGCAAGGAATGACCACAATCCACAACATTTGATTTAATTGTATGCCAAATGCAAAGTTGCTTTTTGAGAAAGTTGAATGGCCAAAGCAATGGGTCACCTATTTGAGACTGTTCTGCTTGAGGTTTCTTCCTCAAAAAATGACAGAGGGAGTTTTTTCCTTCCCACTGTTGCCTATGTGTGTGCTCGATGGTGGTTAATCTTCTTCAGTAGACATTCATCAGTTGTTGGTTTTCACTTGATGTCTTTTTTTTTTTTTTTTTCCCTGGTTTTCTGTGACTGATCCTGTCATTAACCGATGTAACACAACATTTGAGGCTGGTTGTCATTTCCGATAGTTTCATTGAATGTCAAAAGCAAAGTGGGGGGGGAAAAAAAGAACTGCAAAGAAGACATTAAAAAGACGGACAATATGAAAGCCCCGCTGTGTTTGGGGAGCCCCCTAAAAGCAGTCTTGCTGTGGAAAAAAAATAGCACCTCGGAGCAGAACTGTCACCGCTATCAGCTGAAATTATACAGGAGCTGACAGTGAAATGACTACCAGCTGGTGAAGAGAAAAACATTTAATTTCCTGACAGCTCTTTTTTAATTACCCCCCCCCCCCCCCCCCTTGCCACCACCTCCATCCCCTCCACGAAGTCCTTAAGACCACATTAGGCTACGGTGCCGCATTAAAGTTTAAACTTGCACTTTTTTCAACTTTTTATTTTATTATTATTTTTTAAAAATCCCCGGTTTATACAGGGAGCTGAGTTTTTCCATTACAGTGAGTTGGTCACAGCCACTTTCAGTTAGTGGAGCTGCCACACGCCAGAGAGTTTTTATCATCGGAATGCATTATGTAAGATTGACTGCAGGGTGGTGTGGAAGGAGGGGAAGGGGGGGTGGAGAAAAAAAAAACAAGAAAGAAACTCGAGCTATCGGTTCCTCCATCTAAAATGGAAGAATCCTGTGCAGGAATAGTCACGGTGCTCGAGGCATTCAAATGGGCCAAGAGTGCTGATGTGTCCCATTTACCTCGTAGTAATGGATTTGTTTGTTGCCTGACTGATGGAATGTTGGGACACTTAGCTCCATTCACTTTCTGCTGCTCTGGACATTTATTTTGATTAGGGAATGAAGTCTTCCACAGAGCCATACCTAGAATAATTGACACGGTGTCCTCTGAGGTCAGAAAAAATATACCTTTAGTACTTAACCCCCTCAGCAAAGAGATTGCTGCCGAGCACCAAACCGGAGGTGTGTTATTTCTTTAGGTTGCAAGAACAACAACGACAACATCAACCAAAAATCTGTCGCAAATTATATTTCACATTCCTTGTTTTTTCAGGCTTGACAGGATAATTGATGTGTGCTGTAAACTTAAAATTGGCTCCTATATTGTGGCTTTTTTTTCCCCCCCTTTTGTTGTCAGTAGGTCTAAACGGTCACAAGTCACATTAGTGGTTTGATTGTGAGTCAGCAGCCAGCCAAGATGTGTGTTCTGAATATTGCCCCCGCAGAACTGTACGCCATCAGTCTTAAAAACTGGAGTTGGTCTGAGCTCAAAATCCTTATTTTTCACCCGTACCCCCCACACGCACATTATGGGATTACTTCCTGAAAGTGCCATGATGCATGTCGGCTCCCAGATGAAGGCGCCCGGGAATATGGAGTGGCCAGGCAGAGAGGGAAGGAGGAAGCAGATGGCCGGCCTACAGAGGTTCTGATCGCAGATTTGCTGGCAAGATGCTGAGCCGGAGAAATTAACCTTCAGAGGTTTTTACACCGCGCGGCAACTGTTGGCTCATGTTGGAAGCATCTCTGGCCGGCTATCGCCACCACCGCCGCCATTTCCCCAGTCAACTGTTTGCTGAATTTGTCTCAAGCTTGTCCTTAATTCTCTTTAGTTACCTGGAATATTCCATCTTGTCCTCTTCTGCGTCTACAGTCTTGAATGGGCGCTCCAGTGGCTGCTTGATAAATACCCCAGCTTGGCAAGCTTTGGTTTAGTGCCCTTTCGAAGGAGTTCCAGTGGAATTGCAGATATTTGTTGTGGCATTACATCAATGTCTGCTTCATTTTGATCAGGGATCCTCCTCAATAAAAGAGAACCAATATTCCACCTCCAGCAGCAAATTGATGCCCTCAAAACACCTGGTGGCAGCAGGTAGACACTTACTGTGGTACTCTACATTGTAAACTTTCACTGCTGACCTTTTTACCCTGATCATTGATACTCATCATTAGACCTGAACCTGTTTGCTGTTCTTTGATGAACTTTGATCCAGATTGACCTTCCCTATGGTCATGCTTTAAACTTTATGGATTTTTTTAAATCCTGGGCTTTTATTCTTCTTGCTGACCTCTTGATCCTGATCAGTTGTCTTTGAATGTGATCTTTGATCCTGATTGCTCAACTTTGAGACAGTTCTTTGATCCTGGTCACTTACCTTTGATCTCTGAACATGGCTCAGGAGGTTATGTTTGCATTGAGTGTTATTTGTTTGCCTGTCTTGCTTTCATCTTCAGGTCAGGATCTGCCTTTTTATCCTGGTGGCTGATTGATTCAGTGATCCTAATGTCAGGATCAAAGGAATTTAATGTTCAACAATCCCTGATAGGATTATGACCCAAAGACCCAAGACCAACCTCTTCATCAAACGTAGTTAAACATCAGATGATAGAGTTGAAAGATAAAAGACCACATCTACCTCTTGATCTACACCAGACTTTAAGCAGTTCTTCTTTGACCCAAAGTCTGCCTCACTCCCTGAAATCTGTTCTTCTCCTTTTGAGACATCTTGCTGATGAAGTAACTACCTACTGGAAAAAATGGAGACAAACAACAGAAGAAAACACAACCTCCTTGGTTGAGGTAATTGCCTCTGTGGATGATGACCAACTATTCCTATATTGACAGAACTAACACTATACTACCTAAAATCAATTTAGTTTTTCCTCATTTGTGCCAATCAGTATTTCCATAGCTCAACAATATGTCAAAGTCTCTAACTTTGCAAGAACAGGCAATGGAATAATGAGTTTGAAGAAGACTTTTTCCACATTTGCCTTTGATAATCGTATCGTGAGACAGCCAGCTATGTTCTGTTGAAAATCCCCGAGATGTGCTTGTTGCACGCCCACAGCCCTTTGTTCTATTTGCTGCCCGCAGTCACAACACTTGTCGTCTACTGTGCCTTTAGTGCAGTCAAGCCACAAATCCTGAAAGCATAATGTCTGTTTATTCAGCTGTTTAGCTCTCGCGTTTCATGCTAGCTTTGCTGGCGGCCAGCTGTGACAGTGACGAGGATGTTGGCCACATAGGAATTTGGAAATTGTAAATCATAATCCTGGGGAAGCCAAACTGATTTTACTTCGAGTTATTCAAGCAAATGTTTTTTTTCTTTCTTTCTTTCTTTCTTCCCCCCAACTGCACAAGGTGGCGGGGGGATTTTGTAAAGCAAATGTTTGCAATCAAGTTAAATTTAAAGATCACGGTTTCAAACTGTGATGCTTTCATGCACAAAGGATATTATGTTTACTTTTGTTGCGAAAGAAGCTGTTTAAAATGCAGAAGAAACTGAAAGCAAACTATATGAAATTGGGTCCACTGTGCATATCCATTAGGTTTGGAACATGATGTATGAAAGGACTACAAAGCACACAGTTTTTGCAAGTGTTTGGAAATGAATCTTGTATGCAAATGACAAATGAGAAGACGCCACTGGTTTTTGAATGTGAAGAAAAACCATAGCACGATGGATGAATTCCATTACATTTTGTCCATAGACTTTCAGTATCTGATTTTATACTTAATTATATTGAAGCAGTTTAGTTTGAAAACCCTCCATAAATTCCACACCATACTTGGCTCTAAATGTGGTATAATTCAAAATGTATTCATACAGAATCACAGTGTCATTAGTTCAAGATGTGGTTTTCCTTTAGTAGTCTCCCAACGTAGAAATCTGCGATTGAAATTTAACCCTCGACCCTCTCCTGTGGCAGACAGTGATGTGGCGAGATGTTTTTCAAATCCTTTTTCTGCTACTGTCATATTTTTGTACCGGAGTCTGATCCTCAGTGGCATGAATCATCATTAAAAGTACTTGTCTTTTCCCACTCGCTGGCTTAAGCAGGTCCTTTCCTTCCACTTTTACTGTGAACAAAATTTCTTTTCGGGGGGGAGGATCCTACCCATTCTAACCATTCTCAGTGTTCTGATTGGACACCTCTGATATGCAGTTGTGCATGGCACATGGTATTTGGGCATTATTTATGTTAAATCATCCTTCCCTTGAACCTGTGCTGATTTACATCACAATGGAATTCAGGAGGTTGGGTACCACAAATTTAAGAATAATTTACACAAATAATTCTTGTATGGTGTCAAATTGTTGTTAACGTGGCATATTTGATTTCTGCTGGGTTGTACTATGTACTACACTTAAGCGGATATTGATGCTGGTCTCTGCCGACATATGTTGGTGTTTTCCATTAGCATATTTGGTCACCTAAAGTATGCTCTTTGCTTGTGGTTAGCATCAATTGTGGCTAATGTCAACTAGTGGCTACACAAGAAATTTCAAAATTTTTGTTGGTCACATTGACATTGCAACAGACTGGCATCATGTCCAGGTGTACCCTGCCTCATACCCTCTGACTGCTGGGATAGGCTCCAGCTAGAGTCCCTTTATTCAGAGAGTAGCGTGACGAGTCAGGAAGAAAAAATGGTCACGTGACTTGTGCCATCTTGGTGCCAACATAGCATTCACTGTTAATCTATCTCCATGTAAATCCAGCTGTTTTATTTATTTAATCGCTGAAAATGCCAAGTTGTTGTGCATTTGGATGCATAAATAGACACAACAAGGGCTTCAAGATGTGCAGAGTCCCTTCAGATCCAAACAGAAGGAAAATTTGGGAAAATAAAGTCAGTTGTGTGGGATGGAAGCCGAGGTAAATTTATTGTTCAGTCACATGTACAGTAAAACTCACCTAAACTGTCATCGTATAAACCAGATATTCGCAGTCATCAGACAAAAAAAAAAGTCCTGAAGTTTTTGTGTTGTTTTCCATGTAATAAACACCGTAGCTAACGGATTTTGTATAATGGATTTTTCGCTCAAATGGGATAAAATGTCCCATCTGATCGCAATGTATTTCCATTAAAACCCCCTCGCATGTGGAACCGGAGTCATTTCTGTGATTAAAAGCCCGATCGTTTATTTTTTTCACACTGTGTTCAGACTCGGACCTGCAGTCTGGACGTGCACCTGTTAATTCAGATACCGCAAAAGGCTGTGAATTGAGACTTTTCTGCTTCAACTCCTTTGTCTCCCATCATATTTTTATAGTTTTTGCAGTGCGCACGCTGATTACATTTCGGGATCACATACGTTTGGCAGAAAAGTCTGCAGATTTAAAACACTGAGTCAAATAAAGAAGAAATTGTACACTTTACCTTTGAATTGGAGGTGATGATTGTAGGGAAAAAAAAAGATTGTTGAGGGTCAAATTAATCTATAATAAAGCATAATCCAGTGACGGAGAATTTGAATATTGTCACACACGTCATTGCATGACACAGAGTTACAGAAGCATAAATCAGGCTTAAAATTAATTAAATAAATCACCATAAATTGTAAATTTACCTTAGCTATTGTTGCATTTACACTTAACTAAAATATAAATGCAACACTTTTGGTTTTGCTCCCATTTTGTATGAGATGAACTCAAAGATCTAAAACTTTTTCCACATACACAATATTACCATTTCCCTCAAATATTGTTCACAAACCAGTCTAAATCTGTGATAGTGAGCACTTCTCCTTTGCTGAGATAATCCATCCCACCTCACAGGTGTGCCATACCAAGATGCTGATTAGACGCCATGATTAGTGCACAGGTGTGCCTTAGACTGTCCACAATAAAAGGCCACTCTGAAAGGTGCGGTTTTGTTTTATTGGGGGGGATACCAGTCAGTATCTGGTGTGACGCCACACACGCTGTCTGCTTCCCTGAGACAGTTTCTGACAGTTTGTGCAGAAATTCTTTGGTTATGCAAACTGATTGTTTCAGCAGCTGTCCGAGTGGCTGGTCTCAGACGATCTTAGAGGTGAACATGCTGGATGTGGAGATCCTGGGCTGGTGTGGTTACACGTGGTCTGCGGTTGTGAGGCTGGTTGGATGTACTGCTGAATTCTCTGAAACGCCTTTGGAGACGGCTTATGGTAGAGAAATGAACATTCAATATACGAGCAACAGCTCTGGTTGACATTCCTGCTGTCAGCATGCCAATTGCACGTTCCCTCAAATCTTGCGACATCTGTGGCATTGTGCTGTGTGATAAAACTGCACCTTTCAGAGTGGCCTTTTATTGTGGGCAGTCTAAGGCACACCTGTGCACTAATCATGGTGTCTAATCAGCATCTTGATATGGCACACCTGTGAGGTGGGATGGATTATCTCAGCAAAGGAGAAGTGCTCACTATCACAGATTTAGACTGGTTTGTGAACAATATTTGAGGGAAATGGTGATATTGTGTATGTGGAAAAAGGTTTAGATCTTTGAGTTCATCTCATACAAAATGGGAGCAAAACCAAAAGTGTTGCGTTTATATTTTTGTTGAGTGTATTTTGATAGCACCTGTACCTGGATGTGTTGCTGTATGTGGTTAAAAAAAATGTTGAAAACATAAAAGGTTCATTCAGTAGTTAGGCAGAGTTGGCGCCCAAATGGTGCCATGTTCTCTCAATAAGTGGACCCTTGCTCCAGCCAACCCCCCATTACCCTTAATTGGAGTAAGGGTATAGCAAATGAATGGATGGATGTTAGATTAGATTAGATAGAATTTTATTAATCCCTTGGGAAGACTTTCTCAGGAAAACTGAGGTTCCAGCAGCATTGTGTATCACCACACAGGGTAAGAAGTAAAAGTAAAAAACAATTTAAAAACATATAAAAATACACAAATATAAATACCAGAAATACTGCTCGCTATTGGTTTACTGGATACTACTGTTCCTCTGCTTCCTGTCTCCTGTCTTTCTGTTACTCCTCCTCCCCCCCAGTGAGGAGTTGTACAGTCTTATGGTTCATATTGACATTAAACTGTTGGAAATGAGATGAAACAGGTCTCGATTTTCCTGGCAACCATTAACTTATTCCCTATAAATTGGCATGGAAATGTAATAATACATTTTGTCATGTGATGAAATGTCCCAACGGATCATCTGAGACATCTATGCTGTAGTATTTGCGCTGAGTGAATTTCTTGTCTTATTTAATGTTGCATGCTAACACCATTAGTACTTTTAGCAGGTACTGGTAGCTACATTCATTAGGTCCACTTAATGTATAATTACTGAGTAAATAAGCAGGTGATAATTTTTAATGCCGACAGCAACAGTCCCCAAAATTTGATTCATTTAACACCAGAATCAAGGTTAACCTGTTAACTTAATTCAGATTTGGATTAAAAATGGGGTCGTGCCCAGATCATGCACATGCAACACCTCTGGGCTTCAAAATAGCTCTTCTGAGTCTTCGTAGAAAACCTTTGGGTGACGTCATGCAGGGTTTGTCCAGTGTATATGTATACAGTCTGTGCATATTGCATGCACTTCTATTTGTGTAATGACATTATTCTTTAACTTGCCCAAGTCTATCAATTTCACCAACTAAATTTGTGGTGGTGAAAAATGATTCCTTGTTGCACCATTTTGGTGACTGGGGGAGGGGGTGGGGGGTTAAATCTCGTGAAGGCAATGTCAGACTGTCGCATTCAACATAACTTTTAAATTTACTTGAGATGAAAAACATCAAAACATCAACATCCAGTGCCCATCGAAGGTCGATCATCAGCACAGTCTTTCTTGCAGATACAGCACTTGAGTGACATGTTCAATTTAAAGCGTAATTCAAATGGCATAGACCAGCAAGTAAACACGGTCCACTCCTGCAGGAATTGTGGCTTCCCAGTTCCTACGCATTTCCTGCAGTGTGTCATTATTTTTGACACAATCTGCAGAACAGTATTTTCTGTCTCACAGGTGTCTCTTGATATTTATTACATTTCAACATTGCTATGAACTGCTGTTATGGACAGTCTAATATCTAGTATGAGTTGTTGAATATCACTTTTGTGGTGTACCTCAAACCACAGGGTTTGAGGTACAATGTGCATATGGGGGGTGAGACAGGGAGATTTTGTGTACACACACACACACACACACATATATATATATATATATATATATATATATATATATATATATATATATATATATATATATATATATAGTCTTCTGCCTCATGGTCGTGACCACGAGTCTGTCCCTGTGTGTATGTAAATTGACTTGAAAGTGCGCCTGCTGGTTTCCCAGAATGCAAACTATTCTTTCCTGTGGAGGGGGGTGGGGTGGAGTTGCTGGCTCACCAGAAGAATCCAGGGTTCTGGTTTCCAAAATCCCTGCATCAGTCCATTCTTCAGCAGAACTCTGATTCTGTCTGCCTCCTGGCACGGGACCTGGCAACATCCTCACTGGCCTCCCATTGTTGCCTTTCATCTGGCTCACTGGCTATTGAATGGATTCTCAATCCGGTTTATTTTAGATAATAGGAAGTCTTGCGATGACAGCACCAATGTTCAGTCCACGGTCCAAAAATAGCACAGAGTAAGAAAACAAAAAGACAAACAGTATATTTTTCCAATATATCTGCAAATGGGATGCTGACGTTTCTCTGGGGGGCAGCTTAGAGATCAACATGCGTCTGGAGTCATTCCAAAATCATGACTGCAAGATGCTTCATTTTTAAAACTCTTAAATCTCACTTTCAATCTGTGTATATGCACAAAAGTAGAAATTTGCATACCCAGTTCTTTTTGTCAGTGTTGTAACATTGTGTGTTTACATGGTTTTCCTTTCTCAATTTCAGACATTGAGGAAGTGTGCACATGTGCACAGGCCTGTAGTTCACGCCCATCTTTTGACATGAATGGAAGTTGGGACACCCTCAAATATTAATTTGCATATCAAGCTGTCTGTGTCTGTCACTCAGTTGTTGGATAGTTCTGTTTGCACAGCAGAGGACAGGAAAAAATTTACCAAAAAGGCACAAAGAATATCGGTTTCACTGAATGTGACACTGAGTCATCAGAGAAGTTTAGAAAAGTAAATGTTTGATGTGGTAGTTTCAGCTCACATGCACAGCAAGGCTGTGAGACATTGTTACCTTGACATGGTGCATTTGACTGTAGATAAGCCATTTCAAACTGTAACCGCGGTAACATTAGTATACCATGCTAGCGGTAGATGAGGGTGCCAGTTTGTGGATGGTGCTGACCTTCAGATCTGATGACATTTGCAGTTTACCTTCTCGAATATTGTCTAGATTTAGCATCAACGGTGATTAGCGTTTTCTTTTGGAGTCAAACGCACCACATTGACTTTAATATTCAGCTGTAAACGCTTGCAAGCGCCAAATGCTGAACTACAGTAACATCTGGAGAACTTTCATCTCTGCAATATGCATTTCTTGTCCGTCGTATAGTCGTTGTTTGTATACCTCGTTCTCCTCCAATTGTCTGGTGTACGTTTTACTGCAGTACATCCTTAAAATTCTCTCGTTGAGTCAGAAATATTTAAATAGATGAGAAGCAGAAACAAACTTTAAACCACTGGATGTGTTTTTAAAACTTTTTGTATTGTGGCAGCGCTTTTGGCACATCCCTCTCTCTCTCTCGCCGCAAACTTTGAAGATATTGTTTTCCTGATGAGTCACTGCAGCTGACACCGGTGCCCAAACGAAAATACAAGACCAGTGGAAATCTATACAAATGTGGTGAGGAGCAATTTCCCCTTTGACGAGAACTGTGGGTAATACGTTGGACCCAGACCAGTGGGGGGTAAAATAGCTTCATCAGTCTTTTCCAGTCAAACTGAGGTAGAGGGAAACAAGTGAAACGCCAATGCATAACACTGACATTTTTTAATAGAATTCATTTATAACAAATGGAAATGTGTCAGCAAAGAACTGATTTTCATACAGATTTCTTTCGCCACCATTGTAGCCTAAGTAAGAAAATAAAAAGCACTCCTTTCATTCAGAGAGAAACAAAATTATGCTTACAATTAATAAGAGGTAATTGTATGATCTTTTTAACAAGCCTTTTTTTTTTATTTTTTTATTTTTTTTTTTTTACAATTTCATTATTTAATTTTCAGTCTATGCATCCAGACGAGAGATAGATAGAGAGAGCAGAGAACACCACGTTTATTTCTGTTAATAACACTCCAAGCTTGAATGGCAAAGCCACAAGAACAGATGGTTGGGGGGGACAAATTTTTCTTCTTTCATCTGCTGGAGTCACCATGTCATCACCACTGATGCTCCATTTCTCCACAAACCTTTATTTTTTTTTTTGTCTTTTTATGTATATGTCAATACCTTTTTTTGCGTTATTTACAGACACACAAAGTGAAGGTTTGTCTATATAGATGGGTTCAAGTAATATATTATTGGGTTTAGAATCAATAGGGCAGTGCATAGTACAAAGATAAAAAAGTGCAAATCTTTCTACTGGGCCAGCGTCGGCCAATCTGCAATGTTTAATCATGCATATGAGAAATTAATGTTAACAAAAACAAGGCGAAGAACATGTTCAAAGATGTGGAACATAATGCAACATTGGCTGCCATGGTGTTAAAGAATAGCACTTTTATATCTCAAAATTATGACAAAATCGCTCACTTAAGGGGTCGACAAAAATTAAACGCACAGCTGCTTGTTAAAATAGGAACAACAGCAATGAAAGTTCTCCAGGATTTTGTGGATTCCTGCGTGTAATATTAACGCTATCATTTAGCATCAACTGCAGCAAGCACAAGACTAACTGGGGTTCATGCTAACGGTAGCATCAACTGAAGTGAGAAGAATGCTACCTGCTAATGTGTGGCCACATATGCTGTGGTTGATGCTAACAGTAGCACGAGCTATCGTGAGAATGCTAACGTCTAACGTATATGCTAACCCTAACATGATTAATCCTCACAGTAGCGTCAACTGCAGTGAGAAGAATGCTAACCGCTAATGTGTGGCTGCATATGCTAACCCCAGATGCTAACAGTAGCATGAGCTGTAGTAAGAATGCTAACATGTAATGTGTATGTATATGCTAACCCTAACACGATTAATCCTCACAGTAGCGTCAACTGCAGTGAGAAGAATATTAACCGGTAGTGTGTGTATGTATATGCTAACCCTAACACGATTGATCCTCACAGTAGCGTCAACTGCAGTGAGAAGAATATTAACCGGTAGTGTGTGTATGTATATGCTAACCCTAACACGATTAATCCTCACAGTGGCATCAACTGCAGTGAGAAGAATATTAACCGGTAATGTGTGTATGTATATGCTAACCCGAATGTGGTTAATGCTAACAGTAGCATAAGCTGCAATGACAATGCTATCATCTGATGTGTGCATGCATATGCTAATCCTGACACGATTAATCCTCACAGTAGCATCAACTGCAATTAGAAGAACATTAACCACTAATGTGTGGCTACATGATAACCAACTCTATCATGATTAATGCTAACATGGACGGCTCATTATTCTGAAGGTGCATTAGTCGAGAAAAGAGTTCAAAACAGAAGTGACATCTTTCAGTTCTCTAATTTTCATCAGGATTTGAAAGTTTCTCAATGACAAATCCTCGTTAGGTTTCTGAACCTTCAGTGGCATGTTCCCCTGAAGCTCTCGGCATCTGCCTGTATGCTCCTCCACCACTCAGGTTCTTCTCTGTGGGGCCTTATGCCATCTCCACATCCAATCTAATTGGCCTTCGGACCAATGGGTCTTGGGAAATATTTAATAGTCACCAGTGCTAACGCTAGCATCAACTGCAGTTGTCAGAATGTTAACCGCTAATGTGTGGCTGCATATACTAACCGGCATTTATCATTTCTATAATGCAGCCTGTCAGGACTCAAACGCATCATGTCAGCGTAACCATGTCTGACACATTAAGCAGTGTGCTGCACATGCGGAAATCCAGGAATTCCCAGGAAACTTTCATCACTTCAAAGAAAGCACCTGGAATGCACATCCACAAAGCCATCAAGGAGGGTGTGGGGGTCGCGGAACCTTCAAGATGTGGCTCAATGTAAAGGCTGAAGCATTGTTGAGTGAAACATTCTCAAACTCTGTCAAAGAAAGACTTGACACAATGGTGAGAACAGTCAGGACGTCGGACCCAGGATTCATCCAGTTTATCCGCATCTACTCTTTCGAGTCACATATGAAATTAATCAAAAATCTCAGGCGTGAAAACCCTTCAGTGATGACGTGTGCATTTAGCATTCTTTTTGACCCAACTGATTGAAGTTAAATTCAACATATGTTGCTTGTACATTGTGAGAGTGTGTGTGATACAGATTACAACGGGTTTGTTAGTTTGGGTTGTTCTTGTTATGTCACTCTGTTTCTCCCTCATTCACTCACTCGTCGTCAACAACTTACTCCAATTGAAGATCACAGGGGGGCTGGAGCCTATCCCAGCAGTCATGGGGCATGAGGCGAGGTACATCCTGGACAGGATGCCAGTCTGTCGCAGGGCCACATATAGACAAACACACACACACACACACACCTATGGACAATTTAAAGTTTCCAATCCACCTAACCCGCATGTCTTTGGATGTGGGAGGAAGCCGGAGCACCCGGAGGGAACCCATGCAGACATGGGGAGAACATGCAAACTCCACATAGAAAGGCCACAGGTGGGAATCGATCCCATGGCCTACCCTGTTTCTGTTGTTGAAATTTGACAGCATGTTTTGTCGAAATTAATGAAATATAACCTTTTATATATTGTAATTCACTCAGCCACAGTAAGGCCACTGAAAATGAAAACAAAACAAAAAAAACAAGAGTTTCAACGCGTTATTTGCATATATAATCTCATCATGTGACATATGAACACTAGAGGTAAAACTATACAGTTACATTTACAAGTAAATGCTTTGAACGCACAAAGGATACATTATGATAAATGAAACATTATAAAAACAGGCATAAATATAAGGCACTCTAAATGGAAAATGATTCAAAAAAACAAAGAAACAAAAAAACTGTTTAAAGAACCACAAGAAAGTGACGTCTTTGTACCTTGCCCTATTGGTGTTGAGCGGTCGGTGCGGCCGCGTGACTCTGATTCTAATTACACACCGTTCGGGATCTTGGGAACACAGCAGCCATGCTTTTATTGGCAATCCAACCATTCCCATTCCCGCACCTCGCGTGTGGGGAAACAACAATGTCATGAGTGAATAACGTATCCACGCACAGCAGCACCCTAACTAAGACACATTTATTGCACAAGAAAAGATGCACTGAATCAGAATACAGTTTTGTCGTACTGATGTGCATTCCAGTGAAGAATAATTTAATTTTCCCCAATAGCACACAACTTTCCGTTTGGAAGCTTTCCGGGAATTACCGGATTTTCGGAGAAGAGGCGTGCTGTGATTTATACCGTACAGTGACATGCCGATTTAATCCAAAGGAAATATTAGCCAGTGACATTAGCTAACTGGTGATTATGCCAACAGTTAGCAGTTGAAGCTAACTGTGGATAGTGTTTTCTTTATTACAACCCATATCCAAATAAATCGCAGCGTGCATCAACCCTGGAAATCTGGTAATTCCTGGAAAATTCTCAGCTGTTTCATTACTGTATTTCATATTCTATTATGTACTTTATATATATTTATTTATTTCATTGTATACTTTAATATGGAATTCATATATATATAATATATCTTACCCAATTTATCTGTTTCTCTCTACATCATTTTAACATGGAAGAACGAAGATAATCTGTAGCAGCAGCTTCATACTTTGCTCATCCCTGTTGATTCCACAAAGCCCCAGTTTATTTTATGGGAGCAATTAAATGACTATGTATGTGATCATGGACAAAAATTGAAATGAAGAAGGAACAAAAAAAAAAATGAATTCCTTGCACTATGTGCAATGAAACTGAGGAAATAATATTTATAACAAATAAATGTCTCTGCAATGTAGCACAGCTCTACAGCTTCAAAAAAAAAAAAAAAAAGACGTACGTAAATATGCTTTATCGCTTTTTTCCAAGTGATAAATTGGTGTAAAAAAAGGAAATTCACACAGTTCAAAAAAAGCACATCAGCTGTATAATAAAGTACTAAAAAACTAAATCAATAATTATTTATTTCATACATCATTTTAACTTTGCCTTTTCCCATAATTTAGGTGATGAACATTGAGACAGGAAAAGGGACATTTACTCATTATCAAAGTAGGTCCTGCTCGTTTGGACCACACATCGTCTTCTTTTTGCATGGGTTGTCAGTGTGTTCTTGATTGCGAAATGGATTTTTTTTTTCTTTACAATGTGCATTGTTTTTTTTTCCCCCAAAATCCCGTGTGCCTCTGTCATGTCTCCTGATGCATTTCTGATGATGTCATTGTAGTTCGTTGACGTCTTCGTGTTGGGTTTTTAGTTTGTTGTGTTTTTGTGTGTGTGTGTGTGTGTGTGTGTGTGTGTGTGTGTGTGTGAACATGAACGTGAATCCTTGAAGCACCGGTAAAAAGAAATTCCACACGATGCTCCCATAGTCAGGATTCCCCTCGTCCAAATGTGAGGTTTTTGTAGGGCGTTGGAAATAGTTGGTCCTCCGGGAATCATCTTTTTCAGGTCTTGTCGCACATCCAACACTTAATGAGTTGTTAGCAAGGAGTTGAGTACTTTCTCAAGCAAGAATTTATGGCTCAGAAGAAAGGCTCCCTGGTTTCTCTTTCCAAAGGCCCCTCTGCTTTCTTCCTCCGTGACTGGGTGGTTTACGTTGCATAGTGATCAAAGCTTCCCAGGTACTCCAAACCAGCTCGGTAACAGAACTGGTATTGATCCTGGAAACAAACAAGAGAAGATTTTATCTCACGCTGCCTCTTTAGGATCTTTAAAGCCAACTACCCATGAAACATTCTGTTTGCAGAGTTTTTTTTTCCATGTCTGGCTGTTGTAAAACATTTTTAAATGGCTTTCCTGGGAGACCAGACAATGATTCTGACCTTTAAATGTGGGCAAACCAAGTAGAAAAGAAAATCTTTCCGCCTGCTCTATTAAAGAATTTTCACCATTTTTGTTTTTTTTTTTTCTTTTTTTGGATATTAGATAAATCATTGTTTTTACTGGATACTCCTACCTCAATGGGGTAAGGAGTTGAGCTACTACTACGTTGACCTGGGTTTGATTCGTGGTCACGTTACTAGTCTGTTTTTGGACAAGATACTTCATCTGAATTGTTCCAGTCTGCCCAGCCACAATTGGGTACCAACCTTGGCTGAGAAGTAACCTATAATGGACCGTTGTCATTTCCAGAAGGAGCCATTGACCTTCATCGTCTTAACAATATGTTATCCGGGGATAAGCACCATCAGGACCTACACAGGACTTAGGTTTACTCTGATGAAAATGAATAATGGGTGCCTTAACGAAAACATGTGCTCTTGCTAAGTATGATAACTATTATTATTTAGACACTGCAACGCCAACATGGTAGTTGGCCGATGGGCTCAAACATCTCTTGAAGCCAGCATTTGAGCAATTCCATGAGCCCGTCACACCCATTACCACTTTCTATGTTCCTGCTGTGATCTTGCTGTGATGTTGAGGAAATAATGGACAAACCATAATTCTTTGTTTGGGCGAGATGACAGCAGGGCCATTGAAACAGCTAACAGATGTGACAATCTCATGGAATTGCCCACTCTCTCTTTCATACGCACCGTGGGTTGTCAGATGTGCTGTCTATGTAACAATGTCTCACATACTGTGAATAGCAGTTTGTCCTCAAACCTTGGAAATCTGGCAACATCTGCAACACATTAAATGGATCTACTCATGTCAATTGGTGTAATCTTATTGATGCACCATGTTCTACAGCGAGTTAGTTCAATATGTCCTGCTATTGGTATAAGATGTCAACACCATGCCTTTGAATGTTGATGGCTAATAAACCTAAATGCTAAATTCAGCTGGCATACGCACAAACCACTGGTGGCAACCATGGTGAGCATCATCTCCAAATGATGTTGCTAACATTCATGTATGTGGTCAAGCTAAGCATGGATAGTGTTAATGCCCCATGTTGACATGGCAGTTCCCATTATCAATAGATATTGACCTCAAATCCTGAAATATAATAATTTCAGAAGTCTTTTTTAAGTGGATTGTTTGGGTTCTAATGAGACATTTTTAACTTTAAAAGAACCTTACCTCTGCATTTTTGTGGCCTCAAAAGGTTCCTTTGGTTCTTAGCAACCATTTTACAAAAGTGTACACAGAAATTAGTTGCAAAATGGACAATTGTTTAAAAATGTGGCTTTATTGCTGTGGTTTTTAAATCTGTTTTTTTTCCCCTTAACAAATAAAGGGGAACAGTATAAATGTAAAACAGGTTCACCTCTGTCTGCACCATTGCTGGTCTCTGCGTCCGTAGCATTTTTACCGTCTGGAAGATGTCTACTACGCCCTCATATCTCATTCGTTCCAAGACTATGCTGAGGGTGATGAAAACTCCAGCTCTACCTACACCGGCACTGTGCGAGAGAGATCAATAGGTCAAAAAAGGTCTATGCTGGGGCTGGAGGAATCTGATAAGTCTGAAAGTAGCTTAATTTAAATCAAATAATGTAGCAGTAGTATGCTAATTAAGTGCTGAAGTGGATTATATATCTTGTACTATCTAAGTAGTTTTAGCTCATAAAGAAAGATAATGGTTTAAAAAAAATACACCATAAAAGGTAAAAGTTGTGAAGATGGTTGGGGGGGGTTATGTGGCTGTAGACACCCACTAAAATCTATCTTACCTACAGTGGACCGAGATGGGTCCATCTTGGCCAAACTGTTCTTTTGTTTTATGTACTTGTCCAATGAAATCGATGAAGCCCTCTCCAGATTTTGGCACTCCTTGCTCAGGCCAGTCTGTGAACTGAAATTGCCTTACTGTCCGTGAATGTCCATCCTGGTAAAAGTGGAAAAGGGTACAAAGTCCAGTGTTTGAAAGCTGTTCAAAATGGCTCACCAAATGATACCATGAAATGTGGCCACATGACTCCAACATTGGGTTCCTGTATATATGACAGCCCTTTTGTTGTTAACTTTACTTACTAAGATACCACTGCCAATGAGGTAATGTTTTCACTGGCATTTGACGGTTTGTTTGTCTGTTAGCAGGATAACTCAAAACGTAATAACCGGAATGTCAATACAATTTGGTGAGAAGATGAGTAGCACATTCAACTCAAAACATTGTGAGAGCATGTTGCTGAAATATAGTGTGTAGATGGATAATGTCCTGGAAAATGATGGCTTTTATTTTGAAATTTGATCTGGAACATATTTTCTTGAACAAATGTGGCCTTGGTTGGAGGTCTGCACTCTGAGTGCCTTCCAGCTGGGATTGTGGAACCTTGCATATCTTCTCGTGGAGAGGTTGTGCATAGAACTTTGGTAGATTTGCACAGAAAGCCTTACTATTGTTATAATTATAATTATTATTTTTAAATTAATCCAGATATGGGTTTCCTAAAAGACTTAGATTGCTTCGACTTAGAAGGCTAGCTTTTAGCTTTTTTATGCACTATAATAACATGATTTGAAGTATATTCTGCTCATATTTGACTGTTATGTGAGTGGTCATCTCCAAATGACCTGGCCTTTGTTGAATTTGAATTTGAGGATGGCATTTTATTCAGACTTGGGGTGCACAGAGACATATTAAAGATGCTTGTTATTTCACCTGAATGTATTAAACATGAACACTAAAGATGCTAAAGCCTTTGATGTGCAACCCTTGACAGGGTGCTTGGCAAATTGACTTTGAGGGTGTGCATTATTTAAGTGATATTGTATCCCCTTGATAAGGAAAGAAATCCCATTGATGAGCCAGTGTAACAGGCACTACAAAGGAGGAAGCCTGCACCATTTATCTGTGTAAGCCTTTGATGGAATTAAAAACCCTGGCAGCTGAGTGCTGCTGGCACCGCGTTTGTTTTTTTACACATTGACATGTCATAATTCTTGCACATATATATTTAAAATGGTGCTGCACTTAAGGCCATAGTCTGATGTAAACAAATATTACACACAATGCCGACATTCTGGGCTAATAATTAATGCGAAGTTAAATTGGGTCAGCGGGTGATCACCATCCAACACTTTCAACAGTCAATTCCTTCTTGTCAAATGAAAACAAATTAAGAAATCACCCCACAGGGTAATATTTTAGTAAACTGTGCACACCCAAACAACGTTTTGTGTGGTTTCAGGGATTCATGCCTGTTGATGGAATTCAATGCTGAGAAAACTGTTGTTGTGAAGATAGTTGTTGCTAAGAGTTATGTTTTCTTGATTAATCCTAAGTACACTGTGACTCATAGATGCATCACAGCACATTCTTTTGGGCACAATGTGTGTGTCCAGTATAAATGTGTGCTTACCCGAGCATCAGTTACTTTGAACTCTCTGAGGATATACTGAGGCATGTTATACTCAGCCATTGGATCCACCACAAAGTACTGATATCTGGCCGACCTCTCTGCTGGCCAGTACTGGTGGCATTTTTCCTGCAGAAAGTGAAGAAAACATTTGGTTTTGTTCTATTCATAGTTCTTGTATTTGAAGGGGTCACTTGTGTGTATTATGTCAGTCAATAAAAGATTGATCACGCTTACCCTGCCCATTTCTCGAAGCTTGGTCAGCATGACAACAATTGTAGAGTTGTGCTCCCAAAGCATTCTCCAGAAATCCTCTGTGGTCTCTGCCAGTGGTCCCTGTGTTGCAATATAGGCTTTCTGTTGCCTGCAGGAGAGCAAGAAATTTGACAGAGGTTAAGTTGCACTTCCAATATAACTGGACTTTGACATTGATTGTGAACAATTGCAGTGTGGCAATTGAAACATATAACAATGTACTGATACAGAAAAGGGAACACATAAAACACAAAGCATGTTTCTTCATTCTGTGCCACGATTTGAACATTTTAAGATGTTTGGGGCTGAACACCTGACAGAACAGAGATGAAATTGCTCAGTTTCTAGAGAGGGAGCATACAGTTATTTCCATCGGACATTAACCCTCTGGGGCCGACGCCATCGTATACGATGGCTGGGACCAAGCTTTTCTAAATTATAAATAACTTTTTAATGATATGAGATAGAAACGTACTTTTTTTTTTTTTTTTTTTGCTGAAAAGTTAACTCTGCGGACTTTCAATCCACCATCGGCCATCTTTGTACTCCTCATAGAAGCTGTGTGATGACGTGCGCAATGTGAGTGTCCAATCGGAATTGGTTCACCGTCACATGGTTTTCCAAAATCCAATCGTAGGGCAGATTTACCTCACATGATAAACCAAAGATCGTTTTGAGCAGCGATATCTTACTAGTTGGCCCATTTGAATAGCCCCCTAACTCCTCCAATGCACCCTGCACCATTACGCACAGCGAAAGTGAAAGCAGGCAGAGAGCCTCGCATGACAATCTCACGTGCTCAAACAGAGTATGCAACTATCAGGATTGCTTCACTAGTTTGCATTTGAATGTTACTGGATTTCTCTGTGGCCCTCTCCCTCTGGCGTAAAGCACTGTTTATCATATCAGTGGGGTGAGGGAGAGGGGCCACTCCTCAGACTGGCGCATAAACGCATAGACCATTTTGTATATACTGTTCAAAATGTGCATTTGTTTATAGTTTGAACTTTTTTGTTGTACAGTCTTTCACACAAGACCTCAAATTACCTTTATAAAGTGTCAAAACAGTTGTTTATTATGGTTTGCTGTGTGTTTTGAATAAATGTGTGTGGAAAATTATTTTTCGCTTTACTTTTCCTTTATTTTTGATTGTAAACCTTTATTACACTTATAAAACACAAAAGCACATATATTATGAAAGAACAGGTTGTCATGAAAAAAAGAGACATAAAACTTGATTGTGGGGTGCAGGGAGAGCTGTTAACAGCAATAATAAAACATTTATGCCAGGCGAGTAAACTGTCCAAAAAATGCCCTCGGACCCCAGAGGGTTAATGTAGGCAAGACGCCATTGAATACTGATGAGCAATGTTAAAGAAAATACTGTGATTAGGACTGGCATATGTGGCCATGCATGAGGTTAGCATTAGCATATTTGGTGACACTAACTGGGATTCACACTGCCATATAGTGGTTGACACAATCACCGATTGTTGGTGTAATTAGCATCAAATGCCATGAGCACAACTGTATATGCTAATGCAAAGCTCCAATCAGTGAGTGTTATTGAAAATAAACTGCAATTTTTCTTTAATATGGCCCGTTGGCAGTGAAAGGCATCTCAATGCAAAAATGTCTGATATAAAACCAGAAAACTCTTGTCTCTGCCTAAAAGAGGGAGTCTGTCCTTTCATTGCTTACCTGTAGCCATCAATGAAACTTGCATTGATGTAGTCGGACCCCTCAACTCCTCGAATGGGTTGAAGACACACTCGTGTGGACTCGTATGGCATGATGTTCACAAGGCGGTTCTTGAACTTGTTGCAGGGGAGATTGGCACTGATGAATCGTGACGTATGGGCTTTAGTGTTTGCTAAACGCTACAAGAGGGAGAGACAGACAGAATGAAATGACATGAGGAAAAGGTGAACAGTGTAAATCACATGCTTTAAGAGTGAGGGTAGAAACCATCAAATAATTCCCTGCATGTTGTGGGTGATGGAATTTGTACTGTGGGTAGGTATGATTTCATACAAACACCAAGCATAGCAATGGCGTAAAAGAGATTGCCCTCACAGCCTGCCTTTGGAGGGGGAAAAGTACATGTGATGAAAATAGATGACCAAGTGAGCCTTGAGTGGACACAACTGAGGTATAGTCTAACCTATTCGTCATCTGAGTGGAATCGGGATCCATCATGTTGCGTGTTCCTGTGTGACGGCTATAAAGGGCTCACATTATAAATCCAGAGTATACTGCTTAAGGCCCGTTGGCAACTGTCAGTGTTTTCACGAAGAGCGCCTTGTAGAAAGCCTGGGTTATTTCATGTTGGGTTTGACAAGCATGTCAGTTAACTGGACTAGAGAGGAAACCACAGGCCCCATGCTGTCTTGTGGTCCAAATACGATCCGGAGACGTGTCCAGGAGTCCTGCTGTGACTAGCTAATCCATAGCCTTGGAGCCTTGATATTATTATTAATTTTATTATTAGAGCATACTACAATTTGACAACTGGGAAAACATTTATATCATCTGATGTAATCGACCACTGTGGCTTCACTATATGCGAGCGTGTACCTTAAACTCCAGTTCCATTCCGGTGACGTTCTCTCCACCTTCTATCTGTGTCAGTTTCTGGATGTAGGCATATAGGTTTCTAGCGGGCACTTCGGTGGTGCCGCAGTTGACGGCCTCCTGGAGCGCATCGTGTATGAAGACGTACTGGTCCTCTGTTTGCACCATGTAGTTGCGCTGGGCTCGCATTAATGTTACGTGCCCGTAGATGTCCACAGTCTTCTCATGTTTGATACGTTCCAGCATGGCATCAATCACGATGAAGCAACCTGTGCGCCCCACCCCAGCACTGTAGTCAAAAAGAAAATAATGAAGAGAATATCACGTCTTTCTAAAGGAGGAAGCAATATAGAGGGTGACCCACAAAAAACAGAACCCATAAAAATTGTAATAAATCCTACAAAGTTCCAGCAGAAGACTTTCATCTGTGTATGACCATCCCCAAAAGTTTCAGTTATCTTTGTCGCTTTGCAAAAAAGTCATGTTCTTTCCAAATTATGCTCCAAATGGTAGGATTTATTGGTGAGGCAAAATGTCTTTTCCTTGGTTGGCCAAGAGATGTCTTGTATTAATTTGTGTTGTCATGTGTCTTGTATTGATTTGACATGTTTGAAGACTGTTGACCAGTTGGTTTTGGTCAACAGTCTTCTGGGTGTAAACAAAGAGCAAGACTTCATGAATCACATGCAAGCAAAATGCCTGCTTCACATGTACTGACCTGAACAACTCCAGATATGTCCAATTCAAACAAATTTCCAATTTAAACTAATATGCAAAATTGTAATTGCAACTGTTGTGTTCAAAAATGCCAACATGGCCCAAAATTGGAGGTTCATTTGTCCTCACTTGTATGTATCAGGACCCAAAATTTGAGAGCTGACTATATTATAGATTTTATAGAGAACCACGGAATGTCTGACTGATCTGACATCAGTGAAAATCCCTGATTTCCAAGTGCATTCTGTTTGGCCAGGAGCCTCGATGGCAGATCCTGTATATCCTTCGTCCATCCGCCATTGTGAACACTGAAATGTATATGATTGATTTGCTGTAACACTTCTATCACTGCATGTTTGGACAAGTCTGTGCTGTCACCCAACTGCAGATTGTCACCCTAATGAGTCCAGTCTACTTGAAGTTCCTTCCTGTAATCACAAAAAGTTGAAGGGACTTTTTCCTGACAGCTGTTGCCCATGTGCTTGCTCACGGGGAGGGTATGGTTCAAACTTTACTGTTGTATAGTGCCATGTTGTGACTTTGTGCAAATTGAATCGCAAGAGTGTGAAACTATACTCTATATCAATCAATCAATCAATTTTTTTATATAGCGCCAAATCACAACCAACAGTTGCCCCAAGGCGCTTTATATTGTAAGGCAAGGCCATACAATAATTATGTAAAACCCCAACGGTCAAAACGACCCCCTGTGAGCAAGCACTTGGCTACAGTGGGAAGGAAAAACTCCCTTTTAACAGGAAGAAACCTCCAGCAGAACCAGGCTCAGGGAGGGGCAGTCTTCTGCTGGGACTGGTTGGGGCTGAGGGAGAGAACCAGGAAAAAGACATGCTGTGGAGGGGAGCAGAGATCGATCACTAATGATTAAATGCAGAGTGGTGCATACAGAGCAAAAAGAGAAAGAAACAGTGCATCATGGGAACCCCCCAGCAGTCTACGTCTATAGCAGCATAACTAAGGGATGGTTCAGGGTCACCTGATCCAGCCCTAACTATAAGCTTTAGCAAAAAGGAAAGTTTTAAGCCTAATCTTAAAAGTAGAGAGGGTGTCTGTCTCCCTGATCTGAATTGGGAGCTGGTTCCACAGGAGAGGAGCCTGAAAGCTGAAGGCTCTGCCTCCCATTCTACTCTTACAAACCCTAGGAACTACAAGTAAGTATATATATATGAAGTATATATGTCAATAAAAATGGTCTGAGTGTTGTGCATTTATTTATTGATTGTAATCTCACTTGTGATTTTAGTTCTGTTGCCTTCTCTGAGGAGAAATAAGAGCCGTCCAAACTCGAAGGAAGGAGGCCAGAGTGCAAACTCTCTCTGCCAAGTTTGCCAGTACAGAAGTGACCATTTGGCTTTGACTTTAATTAAACCTGAAGTTGTGCTGGAGAAGAGGGCTTGGCACTCGCATCCTTCAGTGAGCTCATTACTGGCACTGTGATCTCGTCTCGCCCCCTCTGGAATGCACCTGTGCTCTCGAACCCATCAGGACTAATGAGTTCCACAACAGTAATATTTAACCTTTATCTCACTTCTAAACAGAACCGCTGCAAAATGCGCACAAACAAATGTGGGTATGGGGCACATAATTTCAAGAGCGTGGATGTTGAGGGGCTTGCTAATGCACCAGGCGACCATTCTGAAGAGCAGCTGACTTCGGTTAATGCTATTAGTTTTAGCACGGTGCACCCAAATGGCATAAAGAGCTTCAGTGGAGGCAGATCCATTCATTAAGTTTCACATTGGTACATTTTTGCATTAGTATGTAAATAGTTTTGTTTTTTTAAGGAGTGATGTTTTTCTCGGTCTGGTTGACCTTCCTTTGCAGGTCAGATTGACATACGCTTTGTAAACGTGGCACGCTGACAGTTTATAAATGCTCCCCTACATGTTTAATCTTCAAGTACAGCATTAGTCAATGCAGAAGATGCGTCTCTATGACAATTTATTTACGGTGGCGTGACGGGGTAGAGCTAAATCGTGTTCATTGCTCCAACACGAAGCATAGCTTTGACATGACAAGTCCCCACACTTGGCACTCCAAAGTAAATAAGTTATTCAATCTAACATGCCTACAAGGTGTGAGCCATGCTCTCGTGCTGCCGCCGCCTCCTCCCGATGGCGCGTTTGTCATTTGTTCACAGGAAGAGGGAAAAGGGTGAGAAGGAAAACTTGAGGGAGCAATGTTATCCCCCAGGGGCAATGCTGCACTGAAACTGTGATGCGAACAGAATAAAGGCATGTGTGGGAGTCGTTGGCTTTAAGAAATGATCTGATGATCATTTTCAAAATAGCTGACACCGACTGGATGAGACTGAGCTTTTTTTTTTCTTCTTCTTCTTTCTCTCTCAAAACTGTGGCGATTACAAAATATGCATCTGATTGAAAACGTGATAAGAGCTGATGCGAGAGCGTTGGGAGAATATTTGAAGAATGAATTGCTTCCAGGTCTGAGAACACCTCTGCGCTTGGATGCAGAAACTTGAAGCGAGTTCTTCCTTTCCTTTTTTTTTCTCCAGCTGTTTCTAATCTGAAAGTATTTTACAGTTTGGACCTGAATGTGGGAGAGTGATGACCTGTGAGAGAGCAAGTGACAGAGTGACACCGCTGAGCTGGAGAAGGATGACTATGAGGAACCATGGGGCGGAGGGTGGGAGTAAGAAGGAGGAATTTATCCAGGGAATGATGCTGCCAGTTATCCTCCAGCTGTTTTGTTTGTGTACTCTTCAGACTGATCTTTGTAAAATATTATAATATATAAATGACAGCTTTTCCCTCAGTGCAAAACAACTATTATACATGGGCTAGGTTCCAATTTCCATGAATCGACAAGTATCAAGATTTTCGTTTTGATAATATGACCCTCAAAAACAAACCTCACTTCGTTCCCATGGTTCAGTGTGTGAGCTCATTTATATAAATCCAGTAATTCATGACTAAGAGTGTGGGAATATTTAAATATGTCTTTCAAGCCAACCAAAGTTTAGAGATGAAAGCCACCTAATGTGCAAAATATGCTTTTGAAGAATGACTGTCGTACAGTAAGTAGAGGAACACCAACCACAGCTCTTTATGTGATTTTAAAAGTAGCAAAACCCTATGTAGGGTGCTGGATTGGATATATTGGTGAAATTAATACTCTAGGCTGGCAAATGATGCATATAACACAGCTAATATCGGCAAGATTCTTGTTTTCAAGCATTACTAACTTTGGTTGAAATTCATAGCAAAATGCGATGGAGCCATGAAGCTGACAAAATGTTTTACACTTGTAAATCACAAAAGGCAACTCTCAAGGGCCAACCTGCTCATGGAAAATTATTCACTCTACAGTGAATGAACCTGAAAATATAACGCAACAGGTCAAGATTGTGCACATGCCCTGGGCCTGTGTATTTCTGCATCCATCACACCATGGAAGTTCTTCAGGTCTTGAATGGGAGTCATCCAGGGAGATAAGTGGTTATCCAGCATGTTGTGCAGATACATGTTGCGTTACATTACTGACAAGCAAGGCATGGTGAGGTGGCATTGACACATTTAAAAGTTGAAAGGGAGTTGAAAATCTGACTGCTTCAATGACCTGACGTTGCCTTTTCAGCCAAGCAGGACCAGCTGTCTTGGATGTCGTAACATTAAATGTCAGACTAATATGCTTTGAAAGTTGAGGGAATAAAGAATGGGAAAGTGTAGCGTAAAATGCTGCAGTAAAAGCGGTTACATATAAATTCTTATTAAATCTCTTACTGACAGCTCACCTATCAAGTAACCGGTTCCATATGCTGCTCAATAAACAAGTTCAAAATTATGTACGTGGCAATTCGTAATGCAAAGACTACAAAGGATTCAAAAATAAGGCTCTTATGTTCAGAATATCAGACCGTAGGTTCAAAAAGTGTTACTTGTTTTACTTGTAAAGGTTTATATCAAGTTAGAATAATCTTCACTTAGCATTTCTGTTGGTTTCATGTTTAGTTCATTGTATGGAGAGCAAGTACGACAGATACTTTGACTTCTTGAGTGCCACAGTCAGGCACATGGAATCTTTAGATTTTAGACATGCCCGTGGATCAGGATCCATAGGATGTACTCATAGGATGAACCATTGATTCCACAAGGATCCTGATCTTTGTACTCAGGATCAGGATCTTTATGGAACCACTGATTCCACAAAGATCACCGCATCATCTGCAAAGTTGCGGTCAATGACCCTTTCCTCACTGAAAAATACAAAAGGTTGCTGGAACCCATAACCCTCACCCAACCTAATGCAAGCAATAAACCAAGAAGGAGCTAGAATACATCCTTGATGACTCCCATAATCCACTGTGAAGAAGTCAGATATTCTACCTCCACTTTATACAGCTTTAGCCACCTTCAGGTGTTTCAGCTCTCTGGCAATCTGAGATTCAGACTGATGGATGAGTCACAACAGGTCTCCAGTGTTAATTCATTGACCCGTGTCTGTTTGCTTTAGTGTTACAATGATAGAATGAGGAAAAAAATATATGGTGTCACTCGAGATTAAATACCTACAACTAATATATCTAGTATATATGAAACTGTATTTCAAAAGAAGTATTGAATAATTTCCCCATTTTTTTAATTTAAATTTTCTTTTGACTAATTCTCATGTGCATCAACAGGTTTTACAAAAACATACAGGATAACTTTACATTAAAAACATTAAAAACTACTGTGTAAAAGTGTTAAATAAATCATGGTGACTGGAAGTTCCTCCTTTTTTTTTTTTTTTTTTTTTTTTTTTTTTTTTTTTATTTAAAAAAAGATGTGAAGCTTGGCAATGATTCCATCTGATACCAAGCCAGAGGAATTAAGAACTCCCATCTGCAGTCAGACATTAATTCCTGCATTCACTTTCATTGTAAAAAGTCTGTATTTTCAATTTGAAGTGATTCGGGAACCCACTAATTAACTTTAGCATGTGGTAATTTTAATTCTTCATTAATCCTCGGTCTTGCTCTCCCCTGTCTGATATAACTTTATCACTGGCTCCTGCACTTTGTGCAAAGCTTCTGATGACTTGCTGCATTAAGGGGCACCCAAAGTCCTTGTGCCTCACTGTTGGGCGTCTGGCCGCTTGTGCTACTGAGAAAAGTGAAATTGGCACGAAAGTTATTTGTCTGGGATGCAATAACCTGAGGCACGAACCGACCTGTGGGCTGCTGATGTGCGGCGTGTTAGCGGTGTTAGCACAGGCGACGACAGGTCTGCATGTTTGTGTGGGAGGACAGGATTAAGTTTGCTGAGGGCAATGACACTCGTACTCGGTGATGTCGACAACACTCTGAGATTTAAAATGGCTTCTGTGAAAGCTGGTGGGATGGTTTGGTGAGTTTGCACAGAAATCTCTATTCCAACGACATGTAAATAAACATGAATGCGTCGCATTTTGTCACTGCGTATGTATTCATATATTCATTACAGCAAATGAGGAGGAAAAAATTTATTTCATACCTCAGTTTGGTTTAGTCAGTTGTGCCGCCGTACGGTGAAGCCCTGTTGTTTCTTACCTGCAGTGTACAACCATGGGCCCGGCATCTGGAGGGTTGCACGCTTTCACCCGTCTCAGAAAGGCCAGGAAGGGAGTGGGATGTTCCGGCACCCCGTGATCTGGCCAAGCTGTAAACTGGAACTGCCTCACCTCTCTCTTCTCACTGGAACCGTTCTGAATGTGGAAGTGCCGTAAGGTTAGTGACCACAGTGACTGTGCTCATATTCTGCAGCCAACATCAATGCCACTTACTTTAAAAAGTGCAAATGTTCTGACGCAGTATGTGGCTAGTTCTACTGTGTCGAGCAGTGTTACTTGGATAAGACCGTAGGTTTCTGTCCCTCTTGTTGGCCAGTATTGGTCACATTTCACCTGCATCAAGAGAAACATTAAAACTAGTGACAAACATTTCCCAGGAATTACCTGATAGCCCGTTATGGAGTGTACCGTCATTTATGCTATCTATACCGGACATTTGCTCATCACAACTGCAGTTAGAATTAAGTGTGGTGAGCAAGATTGAAAAATCTGAATGGCATTCTCTTTAATAGGGCCTGTAATTCATCAAATGTATGCAGTTGTTACATCTGGCTGAGATTTGTTGGCAAGTTTTCCCAAGAATTGCCTCGGCACGGCTCACGTCTGTGCCCCGGTGGGGAGGTTGGTGTGCTGTGCAGCACAAATTTAGAAAGTATGGTTAAACATATGGCAGTTTTGAATATGTTGAAAGTTTTCTGGAGCTCTGCTGCACTCTGGGCCACCTTGCCAGGTTGATATTCGGCTCAGGGCTGCTTGGTGCAGGTTCGGCACAACTCAAGTCCAGTTTTCATGCAAAGCGTGGAAGGAATTATACGAATATAATAAGAGTTGAGGAAAGGGTGTGCATTGGGTTCACCTGCAGTTGCACTGACTTGTGCTGGTGTAACAGTAAATCTTCCCTGCCACCTGCCCCAGGGTTTGGAGTCCACCAAACTCCCAGGATAAAAAACAACTCTTCCTGACTTTTCCGGAGTGGTGCGCCTGTTTGGGAGGATTCAGCACCACTAGCAGCCATTCAAGAGCTGCTTATGGAAACTGACTGAGGTGTGAAACAGTGCCAAACTCGCCTGAAAACACATTATCACACAATTGTTTCTTCATTTATTACAGTATGTTTAAACTGCACAAATTCTCTTTTCCAGCAGAGCTTGATGCTCACAATTGGACACTGTTCATGAGATAAATGTAAACAGTTCCCTTATTTGTGCTGATTAATTCTGATTTCACAATCAGTGAAATGACTGGAGATGATTTCGCAGAGATTGTGGAACTAATTTTTTGACATTTCTCTAATTACAAAGGTAGCCACAGTATCTCATTATCTCATAATATATGTTCAGCATGATTATTATTCCAGCAAACAGATTTCACACTCAAAAAAACCTGCTGTGCATTACTGCTTGTTGTCCAAACGGAAACACTTTTCCGGAGCAGTTAGCCTGATTTACGTACAGATGTTTCTCATTGTATTGTCCATTTGTGGGAAGTGGATGATGTTTGTTTGATATATTAAACTTATGTGCTGACAAGAAAACCTCACTGAGACACAGTCTCTGTACTAAACATGCCTTGGTTAAAACAGGCAGTACAAGACATTCAAGAGGTAAAATTATCCAGCCTGCCATCAAGCCAAAATGGCTCACCAGGTGTCTCAACAATTTATATTAATACTTACCACAAAAAGTACCCACTAAATACTTCTTAATAAAAGATCTTTGGACATGCAAAAGTACTTGGTTTTGTGCCTGTTGTTTTAAATGGAAAGGGGCGACTGTTGGCAACGTCCATCTTGCAAGGGAATGCTTGCAAGAATGACGTACTGGCTGTTTGTTCCACAGACCATGTGACCAGCCAGCGTACAGGCAGGCGGCATGGCAGGAACCAAGTAGAAGTTCCGATATGGATTTCCTTGACAATGCGTCACAAAAGCCTGAAAGTGGAGTTCATTTGGAATAACTGCCAACCAATCAGCGTTTTTCGTCTTTATGCATCATTCCTCATGTGCTCTTAGGATTTGAAATTGAAGGAACGAAGGAGTTGAATTCCAAGATGTAGAACGAATCGCAGTTTATGCAGCACGCTGCATCAAACTGGTACATTTTACAAATATGGTATCATATTCAGGAAAACACTTCCCACTGATCGTAACAGCATATACAGCCATGCTTTCTATGTGTTATGGGACCCACGGTTGATACCAATTGCAGTTAGGTGTGACGGTTAGTCATTGGCGGTTTGTGTCATTCATGGACTGTATGTTAAGGCTCAAAAGTGTGTGGCCAGGTGCTTGCTCACAGGGGGTCGTTTTGACCGTTGGGGTTTTACATAATTATTGTATGGCCTTGCCTTACAATATAAGGCGCCTTGGGGCAACTGTTTGTTGTGATTTGGTGCTATATAAAAAAAAAATTGAATTGAAATTGAAAAGGGTTAGTGCTCTTTAATACGGTTTATCATGAACCAAATGTGTCAGGAAGATGGTGGTTTCTCCACATCCAGAAATCTGGCAAATGTTGAAGAATTTTAATCACTGAGTCATAGATGCACAAAACAAACAGTTTGGGTGCTTCCCGCGAAATGATGTGATTAATATAAAAAAATTAATATTGTCAGAAGCAATAAATTCACACTATGTACTCCAGATATCGATGGTAAACGTAGCAGTTCTGTGTTGGGTAAATGGCCACCTGGTCTGAAAATGAATTGATAGATTCTGTGCTTTACAATGTCACACTGCAGTCAAAGTATGTTTTTTGCTTTTCAAATGCAAAGGAAACTGCTCCCCATATTCAGTCAGCATCCCCGTTAATACCTTGGCCCATTGTCGTGGAAGGCAGGCGAGTGTGAAGGTCAGTTGATTACGGAGCCTGTGCAAGCTTTCACAAGCTCGATCACACACTGCAAGATGTGCCAGAGACATAGTGAGTGCCATTTGACCACAGTGACCTTAAAGGAGAAGCAATTGCATACAGCTAGCCACTGCAGCTTTTCAGTGTTGTCTTTGAACCGCCCTGATGTAAGTTTTTTTTGTTTTTTTATATCACAAACTGTAATCCAGTGGCGGGAGCAGTCCTGGGTTAATGAAGTGAAGTGTGCCAGTCAGTCGTGACTAAACATCAGCGCCACGTGGTGTTGTAAAAACAGGTCTACGTGTCGGTCGTCATTGGCAGCAGGGAAACGTAACTCGGGCATTAAGCAACATTAAAGCAAGTTTCAGCGGAGTAATACAATGACAAGATGGACAGAGAAAATGTCGCAACAGTAGTGCGATGTGTTTTCCATCTGAATATCACTTTGCCAAGCAACAGAGAGAAACGATTCAGAATAGTTGGGGTAAAAGCGCAAATGTTAATTTTCAGGTGAGTGACCCAGGGATGACAGCTCTGCTCTGCCCTCTAGAGGATATAATGATTAAACATTCAGGCAGACAGGCAAGCATGCTTTCCATTTGGGATATGGACTAAAATTCTTATACCGCTATTTACTAACTAACTATCTGGAAATTTCAGGTTTATATCACAGTATTTCTGTTGAAACAATGCTTGAACCGCAACAAAATAACTGAGCAAAGGAAGGAGCTCAATATTAAAAATCAAGAGATGCAGAAGGATTCCAGCACACAAAAAAAGCTCAAGTAATTGTTGTGTTTAACGATACATTATCCTTCCATCAGAGGTAACGTACTGTGTTATGCTAGGCTAGCATAGGTTAGGTTCCTATGTTTTCTGGTACTGGCATGTAATAATAAAATCTCTAAAACAAACAAAAAAAAAAAAACAAACAAACAGAGGGTTATAAAGGAGAATACCTATGAAGCAGTGTATGAACATTGGTTACGATGATATTGCGATGCTGTAGTGTGGAAGTAAGCGCAGCACACTTTGGAATAATGAACTGGCATTTGCAGTAATGTGTCATTCATATATCGTGGCAGAGGTCATGATTTTAATATTTATATATATTGCTGAGTTTTACTTGCCATGAGGAGATTTTAGAAGGTCATCATTTTATGTTGCAAAATTCAAATAAAACTCCAGAACAGTAATTACCCACATCTGACACTTGATGGGGTCAATAACCATTTCAATCCAACCAGCAAGACCACACAGTTTTTATTGAAATTATTCAGAGGTGCTGGTTAGTGATGCATTTTTGCTTTGCCTGTTCATAGTTTTGTTTTGTGTTTATAGGTCAGGGAAGAGACAATTAAATTTAAAAACGGTTCTTCTGAATGACCCTTTAAGTCAAGTTACAACTCCAAACAAAAGGCACTGGGAGTTTATGTCCTTCTGTCTCTTACCCGAGACCTCTCCTCCAGTTTGGTCATCATGACTATGATGGCACTTCTTTGTTCCCAAATCATCCTCCAGAACTCTCCAAATGTTTCTGGTAATGATCCCTGGGTGGCAATGTAGGCATTCTGTTTTCTGTACCCGTCAATGTAGTTGGCATTTATGTAGTCACTACCAGGGACACCTAGAAAGAGAAAAAGGAAGATGCTAGGATTGCTCTACAGAACCAGTGTTTTGCAGGTGAAAAGATAATTTAGGGATGAGTCCAAAGATGACTGTCAAATGTTGGCATTTGTACAAGCAGTGTATTACATGTAAGCATCCCGTATAACTGAAGACTGAGTGATAGGGATGTCTCTCTGTTTGACCTAGTATTAATTTACTGGCTTAAACTGTGAAAAAAGACAGTAGTCCCAGCATTGACATTGAAATGAATGAACTTCAGATGTACTGGGTTAGAGCAATTTAACTTTAATATGCAAGTTGTATATTGGCAAAAGTATATTGAGAACATGATACAGCATTGGAATATGGGAACCCTTCTGTTTTAGAGAAACTGTCATTTCCCCTTCTTATTGAAATGGGACATTTATCATAAATAAATCCTGTGGGACAGATCCAAACTGTGTTCTTCTGTTGATTGGTCAGCTGATTAAAACATAATGCAATGCAAGGGTCCTCCTGAATTGATTTGTCATAAATCTGTGCCACACCAAAGGGTTTTTTGCACATTATTTGGTCCAGTTCCACCACATTTTGAATTTAATTTAAGAATAAAAATATATATGAGTGAAACTGACATCAAACAATTCCGAAAGTGCTTTAGAAGAACAAGGCAACACATTTCCACTCACACATTTCTGTATGTTAACAGAGATGAGTGATTTTATTATTATTACTATTATTATTACGACTGTTGGTGTCACACATTGTTGGCACCAACTGGATATTTAAAAAAAAATGTTTAAAGATTAAATATGGTTAAACAATAGTCTGGTATAAATGGAGAATGTAAGATGATAAAGATGTCAATATAACATAAGAATCACAGTATAGAGAAGGTATAGGTGGTATTTTGCTAATATTCTATTAATTGATGGATTCAAAGGATCGGCAAAAATAAACCTTGAACTTGAGCCAAGTCCTTTTGCTGTCACTGATTGTATTAATTTTACTGTATGAAATGGATTGACTTATGGACAATTTCTGGAAAGAAAAACCTGAATAATTGTTTTTTTTTCACAACAAATAGTGGAATATTCAAAACCCAGATAATCTAATAGCATCTGTAGCTTTCAGCATTGTTGATGTCAAGAAACGTGACACTTTCTGCATTGGTAGAAGTCACATTTAAACAAGATGTATGAATCAATATGACTGGTGCCGTTTTGCTTCTTTACACTGTAGTTCTCGGGGTGCCTGCAGTATTTTGAGGTAAAATGTGATTCTGCCCCAGATAATGTCCAAGTCCCACGGTGAAAGAATGCCATTTGTTTGTTGCAAGCCAAAAATAAAATTCAGTGAGGATTTCAGGATGTAAATTTGAAAACTAATGCATAAACCTGTTGGGTATTGCCATCAACAGAACACTTTTTTGTTGTTGTTTTTCCGTCTCATATCTGCAATTGCCTCACGTAGACAGCTCGGTCTGTAAAAGTCTATCAGCTCACAGAGAGAAAATCCAACCAACAACAGCCAAACAATTTCCACCCTCCCCGCTTTTCCTTCTTCTCTTTGCTTATGTGGAATGAAAGGCACAGAAGCCTTTTTCGGATCCACGGCAAGGCGACAGAGCTGACAGCTAGTCAATGCTTTAGGACTGGCAGTTTAGGGGCTCTGTGCACACATGGCCGACCGAGATAAGTCTCATCTGCATGGACGCCACGTCTCCGAGAATCCCTTCACTCCAACTGCTTCCCCCCACCACCACCACCACCACCACACCTCCCTAAGTGGTCCTTTTACTTCCCAGGTAACATATTCGACAGAAAAACAAAACAAAACAAATAAAACATTCCAAACCCACCCACGTTATTTTCCGGCTCTGTCTCACCCTCTGTTTTCACTGCAGAAATTGTCCATGATGGACAAGGGATAAACACATTTCACCCCTATATGTTTTCATATAGAAAAGCCAAAGCGAAAAGACACATTACTGCGGTTTACTGAGAGTGAGCGAAGTTGTTTCATGCACATTTGTGAGTGGAGTTTGCCTTTGTGCCTTCCGTCAGTCAGGATTTGGATAACTTGTACAATCAATCTTCCCTGCCAGTGTGCTCGTTTAGACAAACGCTACACTTTGCCCCGTCTCCAGTTGTCCTCATTACAATACGAAAGAATCTCGCAGGAAATGGAATAACTGAGTGTCGCGTTAATCACGCGGACGATTTTTATTCCTGCCAATTAGCAATCACGCATATCTCAGTGCTTTGGCATGCGAAAGCTCGGAAGCAAGAAATGACAAGAAAACACATTAAATCTAGGCCCAAATCTCTCACGCATCCTTCTCTGTTTGTGAAGCTGTATTACTGGTGATCTCGCGGATAAAACTGGCCGATGGCTTTTGTGAAATCACAGCCACAGAGCCGTATAACCCCTTCAAACTTTTCAATGGTGTCTTGTTAGCTTCCCTCATGAGCCTTCTCCTTGCATTCTCAATCATAGTTTGATAACTGCCTACTCTGGAAAGATTTACCATACAACACCATACTATTTGTATTTCTTGATGATGTAAACAAAGCCCAAGACGCATTCAATGACTTGGAAATGTTCAAGCATCAATCTCCCGATGTTTCAAAATAAAAATGGCCGTCTAAAAGTGCAATTTGCACACTAATATGGCAATTAATGCAATGTTGTTGTTGAACTGTTAAAATTTTAAGTTGAAAGGCCAAAAAGCTGAAGTACTTAGTGATATCGTACTCGAGTACCATCTTGCGCTCGAAACGACCTTACTCACTCACTTGATCGTTACCTCTTGGATGAGAATACGTGTGAATTTTAATGAAAAAATCTGATTGTTTTATTAACGCACTCTACTGTAAGCTATCAGAATAGTTCAATATCCAGCTCAAAGACTTTTACTACCTGTTAAGTTTTGATATGCTTCTTATGTTTGACCTTCTGACTCAGAGTTGCTGAACTCATCTCCCCCACCAAAATTTCACTTTTCAATACGAGCAGAGGTAACGTTAAGTCCAATTAAATTCATGATCTTGAAAGCAGACTTGCTTTTGTCGATGTTGGCCTTGACCACTCCAAAATCCCAAAGTCTTGGTCGTGACTCATGCTCTACCCCTAAAGGTATTGGTCTTGACTTGGACGCTATATTTATAGACCCGAATGTACATTCACAAGCATACGCGCACTTCTGCTTTCCAAAATTCACACATTTAAAGTTATCAGCCTGGATTTTCAAATGTTTTTTCCCCCCATTTTGGCTCCATATGACCTATAGAACAAGCAAATTAGTGTGGCTTATTGTTCCAGCAGTGAATGTAAAGGAATTTTGAAGTATGGCCTTGCATTGAGAACTGGGGATTTGTGTACTTGGGTGGTTGCCATGTAGTTCTGTAGTGTGGTGGATGTGCACAGCACCAGTGCATCATCCCAGACCTGACCTAACCTGTTTATATAAGACAATGGACAGTAATAATAATAAAAAAAAGCACAATTTCCCCAAATTCAGGCTGAAGGAAATGTGAATTAACTACAAATTTGTTGAAGGTAATCCTGTGTTTGTTAGAGCTGGACAACTCTGAGGTGTTTTGCCAATTTTCAAATATTAAACAAAATCAGTTACAATGTGATAAAGTCAACAAATGCATTGAAATCGCTGCATTCCAAAGGTTCTGCTGAGCCATTGCCACACAATTTTGAAAACGAGTTGTTTTGAATTTTCGTGTCAAATCCCATATCCCCTGTTTTCACAGAATGCCATAAATGTACACCCCCCCCCCACCCCAACCGCCTCAATAAGACTTTGCGTAATCTTGAGAAGGAACAGAAAATCCCTCACGTCTTCCTGAGAACAACTCGCCAGCTCCGACACAGTGATTTACGTCTGGCTAATGGCACCCATCAACAGTCAGCTGCCAGTTGTGAGAGGTTGCAAAGCATTGTTATCTATTGTTGTCACATTATCCATACAGTTTATTACATTATTTTCTTCCACCCTCAATGGGAGCATTTCAGTAGAAATGGTTAATTAATGGCTGTGTTTGTGTGTTATATGCGATCCAATAAACGGATGAAGCAGATGGCACTTAAAGAGCCTTTTCAAATCAACTGGAAATTCTTAACTCATCTAAGTAACATCATGGATAAAGTCGAGTCGATGCTTCAAGCTAAATCTATGAATACGCATCTGTTGGAACCCTAATGTATGACAGTTAAGTGTTGCAGAGTTGCCAGATAAATTTCAATTCAGTTTATTTATACAGCAACGCCATCTCAAAAATTTAACATGAACAAGATCTCAACCTTACTCACCCCACCAGCAAGCACGCTGGCAAGAGTGGTAAGCTTAAATACTCCCTATGGTGCTAGTATCAAGTGTGTTCTACATATCACTTGTGAGTTAATGTGGTCATAAAAGTGTGTCCACAAGTGGGATGACATCATGTGCAGAAGTAGACTGTGTACATGGTGGCTGGACAACAAATGTTTTCTAATGTGCCAAGGTGATCATTTCAAAGTAAGCAGTCATCACCTGCATCTCTTTGCCCTTATAAGTGAATGTTGGATACATTTTTGCTGATAGTGCCAATATTTTAAGTTAGAGCCTTATTCCAAAATCTAGTAAATTCATTTTTCCTGTCAAAATTTCACTCACAATACCCCATAATGCCAACATGAAAAAGTAGTGTTTGAAATTTTTGCAAATTTATGAAAAATAAAACACTAAAAGATCACATGTATGTAAGTATTCACACTCTTTGTTCAATACTCTGTTGATGTGCCTTTGGCATTAATTACAGCCTCAAGTCTTCTTGAATATGATGCCACAAGCTTGGTGCACCTATCTTTGAGCAGTTTTGCCCATTCCTCTTTGCAGCACCTCTCAAGCTCCATCAGGTTGGATGAAGAATGTCAGTGCACAGCCATTTACAGATCTCTCCAGAGATGTTCAGTCAGATTAAGGTCTAGGCTCTGGCTGGGCCACTCAAGGACATTCACAGAATTGTCGTGAAGCCACTCCTTTGATATCTTGACTGTGTACTTCAGGTCATCGTCCTGATGAAAGATGAACCATCGCCCCAGTCTGAGGTCAACAGCGCTCTGGAGCAGGTTTTCATCCGGGATGACTTTGTACATTGCTGCATTCATCTTTCCCTCAATCCTGAGTAGTCTCGCAGTTCATGCTGCTGAAAAACATCCCCACAGTATGATGCTGCCATCACCATGCGTCACTGTAGGGATGGTATTAGCTAGGTGATGAACATGACACCTCGCATTCATGCCAAAGAGTTCGATCTTTGTCTCCTCAGAACAGAGAATTTTGTTTCTCATGGTCAACTGTTGGTCCTTATATGTAGGCAGGTGTGTGTCTTCCCAAGTCATGTTCAATCAACTGAATTTACCACAGGTGGACTCCAGTTAAGCTGTAGAAACATCTCAAGGATGATCACCTGAGGTACCTGAGCTCAATTTTGAGCTTCATGGAAAGGGCTCTGAATACTTATGTACATATGATTTCTTATTTATTTATTTTTTTTTATGATTTTGCAAAAATCTCAAATCATTTTACATATTGTCATTATCGGGTATTGTGTATAGAATTGAGAGGAAAAATATGAATGTCATACATTTTGGAATAAGGCTGTAACATCTGTGGGAAAAAGTGAAGCGCTGTGAATACTTTCTGAGCGCAACGTATTTGCTTATTTCGATACTTTTCTATTTCTGCAAGCATCTTTATAGATGCAAGTGAATGCTTTTCAAAAGTGGAGTCCAGTGATGTTTCTGATGTGTGAGACACATGGATATCTGTAGACTCGATACAGCAGCAGAAGGGAGGGAAGATGCAGCTGAGCAGCTTACCATCAATAGCGGAGAGCAGAACTCTGGAGTGGTCATAGGCAATCACGTTGGCATATCTGTTCTTTGGTTTGTTGACCTCTAAGTTGGAGTGCTCCCACGTGAACTGCTGGCCAGGGTCGATGGACTGTCAAGAAAAGGAATTCCATTATTGCATCAGAATGATTTACACTACAAGAAATTTGAGCAAGCGTTCATAGCTGAGATTGAATTCCACTTTTTTGCAGTTTCTTGATGTTGATGTGTAATCTACTGTTTGCCAGTGTTGTTCTGGCACATTTGCCAGGATGGACAGTTTATAATAGCGTTGCATGTTAAATTAATTGGTCATGTAGCTGCAGAGCCTCCTTATCTGCACCGAATTTTGCCAAAATATTCATTGAACAGGTCAAGGTTGAACTGTAAGTGTTGCTTTGGTTCTCGATTCCCAGCATTGAGTGCAAGCCTCCATCTGAGACACACCAAAGATCGGAGGGGGGCTTGGTTTTGTCTACTTGTAAGTGTGCATATTAACTAAACGCTATATGCAGGCAGCTACATGTAAAGTAGACCTTATGTTTGCATCCCACTTATGAAATATACAATTATGATAGATTGCCATAAGGGTAAGGTCTAACCTTACCCATCCCCCTGAGCAAGGAAATTGGTAAGAGTAATTTGAAAAACTCCCTCAGGCGTATTTGATTGTTGGAGTAAACCTCAAGCAGACCAGACTCAAATTAACAAAGAATTGTCAAACACGCCATACAGAGAAGATGCAGCAAAGCATCCAGTTCCACATAAAGCCCAGTGTTGAAGAACAGGTCTTTATTCAACATGGGTCACCAATGAATGCACAAAAGAAGTGTACAAGTCGAGCATTAAATTATATGTAACAGTGTATGTATATATATTTTCGTGTTCCATAACTTGGTAATATGGCAGCTTCCAAGCTCTGCAGCTAGCATGCAGAGCTAGCTGCCCAATCAATTGAAAGTGTGTCCAAACTTTTGAGTGCTTCTGTATATGCAACATAATAATAAACTTTATTTCAGCGTGCCAGGAAAATTACTTTCCACAGCTCCTGAATAACCACAATGAAATTGGAATTCAATGTACTTAAGCTGGAACAGTGATTGGGCGTCTTGGCAAACACCCATGCAGTGACCTCATAGATTTGGGAGCTTTTGCGTGACCTACAGACTGAGAGGTTGCCAGAGAAACAGTGACTGTTTTCATCCCACACAATGGCCCTGAAATGGTCTTGCTCTGTTAATGTTCTCAGTTTATCTACAGTGCTGTGAACCTTTGTTTGGCTTTAGTCCACAGGGGTTTGAGGTCCTCTTACACTTGGCATTAGATGTAAAGTAATTATGAGATGCATCCATTTATTTCATAAAGTGCATTGCAATGGAAGCTATAGCACTGTGCCAAAGTTTTAGGAATGATGGATTTTTTTTTGTGTGTCTCGAATCAACATAAATCAAACTGGAAATGCACAAACTTCCACAGTCTTGACTAAAAGTTAAGTTTTTCAATCAACAAAGACCAGACAAACTGCAGGATACATCATGTTCTTTTCTAATAGAAAATAAATGATGTATTTTTCAGTAATAAATGGTATTCAATAATTACCAGAGTTATTATGCATGTGGATGATATAGCTATTTATATTAAACAATCTTATGCCGACATGGTGCATTTGAATACTGAATATTGTTTTTGTTCATTAATATGCCATTAAAATCCTGAGGTTTGAGTTGTCTGTTAATATAATAGATAACAGTTGCAGACAGTTTCTCTTTTATTAAAGAAATACCTTTGTGAAAGATTTTTTTTTTTATTATCTTATACAGAACTAATGAATTCAATATATTTATGTAAAACTTTGGGATAAGGGCGGCGGTCGAGGGCGGGTGGCCCGGCAGCCCGGTCCATGCTCACAGCCCCTGGCTGTTGGGCCGTGGAAGGGAGAGGCGGAGAGCTGGGGTCGCATTGCTTATTGCTCCCCATCTCAGTCACCAAGTGCTGGAGTTCACTCCGGTGAACGAGAGGGTCACGTCCCTACGCCTTCGGGTCGGGGACAGGTCTCTCACTGTTGTCTCGGCCTACGGGCCGAGCAGCAGTGCAGAGTACCCGACCTTCCTGGAGTCCCTGGGAGGGGTACTAAATAGTGCTCCGACTGGGGACTCCATTGTTCTCCTGGGGGATTTCAATGCCCACGTGGGCGGCGACAGTGAGACCTGGAGGGGGGTGATCGGGAAGCACGGCCTCCCCGATCTGAACCCAAGTGGTGTTCAGTTGTTGGACTTCTGTGCTAGTCACAGTTTGTCCATCACGAACACCATGTTCGAGCACAGGGGTGTCCATAAGTGCACGTGGCACCAGGACACCCTAAGCCGGAGGTCGATGATCGACTTTGTAGTCGTATCATCTGACCTTCGGCCACGTGTCTCGGACACTCGAGTGAAGAGAGGGGCAGAGCTGTCGACTGATCACCACCTGGTGGTGAGTTGGATCCACTGGGAGGGTAGGAAGCCGGTAAGACCTGGCAGGCCCAAACGTATCGTGAGGGTCTGCTGGGAACGACTGGCGGAACCCTCTGTCAGCGAGGTCTTCAACTCCCACCTCCGGGAGAGCTTCTCCCAGATCCCGGGGGAGGTTGGAGACATGGAGTCCAAGTGGACCATGTTCTCCACCTCCATTGTCGATGCGGCTGCTCGTAGCTGTGGTCGCAAGGTCTCTGGTGCCTGTCGCGGCGGCAATCCCTGAACCCAATGGTGGACACCGGAAGTAAGGGATGCCATCAAGCTGAAGGAGTCCTACTTATCTTTGTTGGTAGGTGGGACCCCAGAGGCAGTTGACGGGTACCGGCAGGCCAAGCGTGCCGCAGCCGGTGCGGTCGCAGAGGCAAAAACTCGGGTCTGGGAGGAGTTCGGAGAGGCTATGGAGGAGGACTATCGGTCAGCCTCGAAGAGATTCTGGCAAACTGTCCGACGCCTCAGGAGGCGGAAGCAGCTCTCCACCAACACCATTTACGGTGCGGGTGGGGAGCTGTTGACCCTGACTGGGGATGTTGTCGGGCGGTGGAAGGAGTACTTCGAGGATCTCCTCAATCCCATCGTCACGTCTTCTGAAGAGGAAGCAGAGACTGGGGACTCAGAGGCGGACTCATCCATTACCCAGGCCCAAGTCACCAAGGTGGTTAGAAAGCTCCTCGGTGGCAAGGCTCCTGGGGTGGATGAAATCCGTCCTGAGTACCTTAAGTCTCTGGATGTTGTGGGGCTGTCTTGGCTGACACGCCTCTGCAATATCGTGTGGCGATCCGGGACAGTGCCTCTGGATTGGCAGACCGGGGTGGTGGTCCCTCTGTTTAAGAAGGGGGACTGGAAGGTGTGTTCCAACTATAGGGGGATCACACTCCTCAGCCTCCCCGGTAAGGTCTATTCCAGAGTACTGGAGAGGAGAATTCGACCGATGGTTGAACCTCGGATTCAGGAGGAGCAGTGTGGTTTTCGTCCTGGTTGCGGCACACTGGAGCAGCTCTACATGCTCCATCGGGTGCTCGAGGGTTCATGGGAGTTTGCCCAACCAGTCCACATGTGTTTTGTGGATCTGGAGAAGGCACTCGACCGTGTCCCTCGGCGCACCCTGTGGGGAGTGCTCCGGGAGTACGGGGTCCAGGGTCCTTTGCTAAGGGCTATCCGGTCCCTGTACGACCGCAGCAGGAGCTTGGTTCGCATTGCCGGTATTAAGTCAAACCTGTTTCCAGTGCATGTTGGCCTCCGCCAGGGCTGCCCTTTGTCACCGGTTCTGTTCATTATTTTTATGGACAGAATTTCTAGGCGCAGCCAGGGTGTAGAGGGGGTCTGGTTTGGGAACCACAGAATCTCGTCTCTGCTGTTTGCGGACGATGTGGTTCTGTTGGCTTCGTCAAATCAGGACCTTCAGCGTGCACTGGGGTAGTTTGCAGCCGAGTGTGAAGCGTCCGGGATGAAAATCGGCACCTCCAAATCCGAGGCCATGGTTCTCGACCGGAAAAAGGTGCTTTGCCCTCTTCAGGTCGGTGGAGTGTCCTTGCCTCAAGTAGAGGAGTTTAAGTATCTCGGGGTCTTGTTCACGAGTGGGGGACGGATGGAGCGTGAGATTGATAGACGGATCGGTGCAGCATCTGCAGTGATGCGGTCGCTGTATCGGACCGTCGTGGTGAAGAGAGAGCTGAGTAGGGGGGCAAAGCTCTCGATTTACCGATCGACCTACGTTCCGATCCTCACCTATGGTCATGAGATTTGGCTCATGACCGAAAGAATGAGATCGCGAGTATAAGCGGCCGAGATGAGTTTCCTCCGCAGGGTGGCTGGGCGCTCCCTTAGAGATAAGGTGAGGAGCTCGGTCACTCGGGAGGAGCTCGGAGTCGAGCCGCTGCTCCTCCACGTCGAAAGGAGTCAGTTGAGGTGGCTCGGGCATCTTTTCCGGATGCCCCCTGGACGCCTCGCTGGAGAGGTGTTCCGGGCACGTCCCACTGGGAGGAGGCCCCGGGGAAGACCCAGGACACGCTGGAGGGACTACATCTCTCGGCTGGCTTGGGAACGCCTTGGGGTTCCCCCGGAGGAGCTGGAGGAGGTGTGTGTGGATCGGGAGGTCTGGGCGGCTTTGCTTGAGCTGCTGCCCCCGCGACCTGACTCCGGATAAAGCAGAAGAAAATGGATGGACTTTGGGATAATGCCCCCCCCCCCCCCCCAAAAAAAAAATCTATAATAATTTATAGAATATTTTTGCTAATTTTAAATGAGTCTAGAAAAATTATTTCAAATTTTTAAGATTTTCAATATTTTTGAAACACATCATACCTTAGGTCTTTCGACACAGTGACCTGTGATAAAATTGTTCACCAACATGGTCAACACTGGTCAGTCAAAGGAAATGTCAATAAAAATACATTGATGCAAATTTTGCACTGACAATTTTAAGTGAACTATTTTCTTTGTGTTTTTAAATTAAGAGGCCCTGGAGGTCAAAATGCACCAGCCCCTAACCACCCACCCAACTGTAGACCAATCACAAACCAGTGACATCATCAGAATTACTCCTCAGAAGACCGACATCATATACACACTGTCTCATTATTGTACCAGCACAGCAAAATGCACAAACATGACTAAATCTGGCAACTGATTGGAGACCATGGATTTTATCTATTCTAAAATTTTGAAATCAACCAGTACACTCTTCACAGATTGAGACTGTAAAGTAACTAGTCTGCATCATCTCTTGTTATTAAGAAAATAATGATTTGCAAATCATCTGGTCAAATTAACTTCAAATTTGACATGCAACAAATACGATTTGCTTACTGGTTCATTGTTTGACGTTTTCGTTTTTAAGGTAGTTACATTTTTTACACTGTGCAAGATGTACATGAAGTCTCACTTACATTGCATATATGACTTTGATGCTCTGATTGACACACGTGTTCTTTGCTAAAATTTGGTTGTCTGTGAAGTTTAGTAAGATTAGAATTAATTTGGATGGACACAGTGGGTAAACCACTAGATACAGCAATGTTTCAATTTAATGTGCCAGATAGCAGTTGAACTGTGACACCTAGAAGAAAAAAGGAAAGTAGGAATTATGTGAAACTGTGAATAATGATTTCACTTGCATCATTGAGTCAAAGCATCTTTGATGAAATGGGCCTGTTTGATTTAAAACGTGCTTATACAATGAACACCACAACCTTCATAAGTGTTGTTCATAATGCTCCTTATTGGGCGTCTGCTTGTGTGTTTTTGACAAAATGACTGGATGAAGGGTTTCAGGAAAGCATCGTTACTTGTGTGTTGATGGTTTAATCAGTACTGGGATTGAAACTTACCTCATATTCCTGTGAGAACTTGAGGTTGTCATTTGCTTTCAGGCGCTCTAGGTGGTCCGCCAACTCCATGATTGGGATTGGAGGGTGGTTAGCCATGCCTGCCAATCAGACAGACTGATGGTTAGTCACCAGGCTTGTAAGTAGGCGACGCCCAGCCACAAGCCAACGGTGACCCATTAGATAAACAGCGTGTGTGTGTTTAAGAGGGGAATGGAAAAGTGGATCTCACTCAAAGCAGCGGCCATGCTAATAAAGAGAATGTGGACACAACCACCAATGAGAAGTCATAGAGCCCCCCCAACTGGGACTCTACTGTCTGTGAGATAAGAAGTTATTGATGCAGAAAGCTGTGGCCAGTGGTTAGCACGAACAGAAACACACAAACACCCCAAAACAGAACAAAACCTAAAAACAAACAAACAAAAATTTCTAGCAAAAAGTTAGGCCCAATGTCGTCATCTTTTTGGAGTGATGACATATTTTCAGGCAGTCATTTCAAACTCCACCTCCTGTGATGACATTAGAATGACACCGGATGAATTAGGTGAACATGGGGATGAAAGACTGGACAAAGAAAGGGGGTGGGGAGGGGATTTGAAAAAACAAAACAAATCGTCAAAAAGCAGAATCAAGAACGACTAACTTGACAAATGGAGGTTACTGGGGTGACTGGGCGCACCTGAACCTGGGGAGGAAACGGCGGTATAATTAAATACATTGCAGGTATCAAAGAAAGGTGATGAAGACTTTCTCAGTGATGAAAGTTTTCTGGAGATTAGGTATTCATGTCAGAATATGGTTCTTTTGACTGATGGTATCAGCAAACTTAATGTTAACCACAGATGGTCACATCAAGTCAGGTCTTGAAGCATGCACCACACTACAGAACCTCACTGGGTGAGGTTGAACATCTGGTGTATTGCTTGGATATGGACATCTTCAGCCACTGTGGTCCTCAACACCGAGGCACCTGTGTATTGGATCATGGCCAGAGTAGGATGCTGCATAGCTAAAAAGTCATAGGTGATGTTCCCTTGCCATGCAAGTGGTATTCCTCCCAAAGTAGCCATTTGTTTGCCACAAACTCATTCCAGTGTTACCCAGTGGTCCTAGCACCCAAGACCAAGTACCAAAGACATCCAGTCATCACCTTTCGTCACTGGTTAGCATCCAAGTCTCACAACCCTACAATAAGACAAGGATACCAGGGCCCAGCGTTTTGTGGTGTTACTAAAACCCTTTGGGCTAAGACGTACTTGACAAGTGGTTAAAATATAGCATTAGACTAAAAAAATAACTGTGCTCTGAGCTCTTTAAAGGTTCCCAGCTACGGAGTCTTGGACAAAGAAAAACCCTTGACTAAAGTTCTGTCCAAACTAGTTGTCGTGCAAATAGCCTGAATTTTCTTGTCCTTCGCAAATGCTCTTCACACTCATTTTATCTTTGTGGTTTCACTTTTGCATTTGTCATCACATATTCTGTGGACGTGAAACCTCTCTTTGCCCACAACGAGCGGTAACTATGTAAAAAAGGAAAAGAAGCAAAAATTTTCTGAATGCTGAAATGTGCACTCTTTGAGGAACATGTGAGTCGAAAGAGTTCTTGTGTAAAAATTCTTGTGTGCTAAAACTAAATATAAGTGGATTTAGCTGAAGTTCGGGAACCAACAACAAAGTTTTAATCATGGTTTCCCTATTTTTGCCAACTGGACAATTGTGTGGTGATTTCAAAGATGAAAGCGGGAATCATTCAGCTGTCAAATACAGTTTTCAGCCTTACCAGGTTGAATCCTACGTACATCTTGATACGATTTTTAACAAATGTACTCCAGGAAATATCCTTTAATATGGCAAGTTGATTTTAAAATCAGCCAGAATTATCACATATTTGAGAGACTGGGGGAACTTTGGTGAAAAGGTCTCTCTTGATGAAAGAATTGCCATCTTGGACTTGGACAAGGACTAACAGGCTAAAACTTCCTCAGGTAGATGAGTCTGGCTTGCCTAGTGTGTCCCCATAGCATGCCACCAGTTTTTTTTTTTTTTTTTTTTTTTAGTCTGACTAAAACCTGAGGACTAAATCTTGGCATCAGTCTGTGTTCCTTAGTGCTACTTCACAAAACCAGACCTTGGACCATCAAGGCTTGGACCTTGTTTTTCCTATAAACCAATTGCTATGATGAGATAACATCAGAATTATTATCTGATATCGGTGGCAGTGTGCTCCACATTAGGTAATCTCCAGAAAAGTTTCATCACGGGTAATGAAATGTGAAAACTTGGAGATGAATTGCAGATATTTTTATGCATTAGCAACAAACAAATACTAATCCCAGAAGTTGCTCTGTGTTCCTATGTGCACTTCATTAAATGACGGGGAATAAAAATCCAAGCAGTACATTTAATTACTTGTTGTATCAGAACTTAAAGCATAAAGTTGGCTCAACTTTGACAACATGTAAATATAATAGAAAATGCATCATAATCTCGTTCTTTTTTTATTTCCTTGCCATATTTATGGGGCTGAGCTGCAGGGAATCTAAAGTGCAGGTTACAGGCTGGCCCGTGACAGCATGTACAAGTTCTTCTTAAGAATGCGTGCACCATTATGATGACATTCTCTCAGCGCCTTTCATTTTCACTCACTGGCACAAGTGGTCATTAGCTAATGGAAGCTGGGCTCTCATTTTCCCACTTACTCTCACATCTCTCCAAATGACTACCAGGGGTGTTTCTGTCGCAACCCCCTACTCTAAATCTATTTCCACCACTTGGGACAATGAAAGTGCCATTTCCAATCCGCTGTAAATCAAACATTAAGATGACAATATCCACTGAGGGTTGAAGAGGTGAAAAGATTCCAGGGGAAAGAGGTGGCTTAATGTAGAAGCACTTCGGGATGTTGGGGCTGGAGAGAGGGGACGTGGAAGAAAAAGAACTTTGATGCAGTAAGGGTGTCAAGAATTGAAGTTTTTGAAGGAAAGGTTTGACAGAAGATTTACATATTGTCGGAACAGTCGAGATCACGTTGAGCCAGAAGGAAAAATACTCTTCTGACAGAATAAAATGGGCACTAATGGTGCTACTATCATTGAAGAGCTTTCATAAATATGCATAATCTTTGCCATCAGGGATAATGCATCCACCTCTCATCCTGGCTGACCTGAAAAATATGGCTTTGATAGTCCAGCATTATTGGCTGTTTTTGAACAGCTGTCCCAAATCAGTGGGTACCAGAGGACCTGGACAAGAGTAGGAGTGTGTCTCGTTCAGTCAGGAGGAGCTGCTAAGATGTGAGCCGCCTTTCCAGGTGATGAATGGACTGTGACACCTGGTGTTTCCCCGATGTGTGAAAAGGCCCCATGGAGCTAAAGCGTGACCACTGACCACCACTCATCTCTCCAATAAAGGCCATCGCAAGTTTTCAACTTGTGTTTATGTCATATCACCTTTATATCATTAGTCATCATCCTTTTGGCTCTCATAGAAAGCCGGACACAGACCTATAACATTGTGTCCCTCAGTTCGGCATTGCTGCTCCTGTGACTTTTTGCAACATGGCACCGTCCTGAGCAAACGTGACGAGTTTTGATGACCTGGATAACCTGAGCGCAAAGGCAAGTGACAGCTGCCAGGAAACTGTCAAAGTTGCATTTCTGCCTCATCGTGTTTTTATTTCACTGAGAAGACTCTCCAGGGAGGTTTCTGTCAGTTGTGACCCTCTGCACCTTACCTAAGCACCTGTCCACAAGCTACCTCCACAATGCTAAATTCTTTGGGGAATCATGGATGGTATTACAAGTCCATGTCAATCCAAGTCACAAAGATGGGATATTGGGATTATTATTATGTCAATCTTGATCCATGTTCTCATACAACAGTGACAGAGAATGGTACATTTAGTGAAAAAACTGAACCTCATTGAGAGGTTTGAGCCACAGTTCAGTGATGAAAGTTTTCATAATGCTCCTGAATTTTCAGGTTTGGACTAATGATGGGTTGTTTTTATGCTCTAACTGCCATTACAATTGTGTTAAGAAGTGATTGACTGTTGGATTAAACAAACATGGATTGACCTCATCTGCAGACCTGTATCAACTGCATTCCAATTGCAATCATCCGGGAGAAAAGAAGCTCATCGTGAATGTTGAGTTTGATGATTTGTTGGTTGTTCTTTACTCAAGCAAGCAATCTGTAACACTGGCATGTCTTCTCAAAATGCAGATTTTCTTAAATTGAGACTGAACAAAATGAGACCGAATTCACCAGCTTGATTTGAAAAACATACCAGGTGTTTGGAAGTTGAGGCGTCGAAGTTCAACGGGGTCAGTGGGATGATGCAGAGGCATTTCTTTGCTGTTGGGCAGACTTCCTTTCCTAGCTTCAGATTCAGCTCTTTTCCTGCAAAGCAAACCATAGTCAACTATTGCACTTATGTTTTGTTTTTCCCCATGATCATTTCATAACGATGACTCGTGCATTCTTGTTGGTTTGAACCTTGAATAGACATGATTGCATTCAGTAAAGGGGCAAAATTGTTTATAACGATTAAAAAAAAAAATTGACATTAGATGTACCCTTTGACTTATTATTCATACTTGACATTTTTTAAAGCATTATTTGTCAGCAATTAACTCAATTAATTCAATGCTGTTTTCTTGATTGCATCAGTTTTAACTTGGGGTGTCTCCAGTTTTTATCGTCTATTTGCGTTCATAAAATGTCACATTTGTTTTGTACTTTGGTTCCCCAGTATTGACATTGAAATACCAGAGATACAGCTAATGGTGTGCTGCATTGGTTTCAGGGTCCTGTCACACGCAGATGAAAAAGAATGCACTGCATCCTGAAAATTTTGATGAAGGCAGCAGAGATGTGGTCAAAATGGAAAAATGCCATTTTCAAGTCCATACTTCATTCATATTCCGTCCCTGCCATGTTCTCGCAGCATCTAACACATTCATATTAATTTCTTACCACATGCACCATTACCACATCCAGTTTATTCTTACAAAGGTCTTTGGACAATCCCAATGCACTATGCATGTGCTGCCACCTCACTGCATCTGCCCATGTCCTTTTCAGTACTGAGGCATGTCCTCTTTCATTTGTTCTGCAATTTTTTTTGTTTTTTGGGTCCACATGTAGGTTCAACAATAAACTACAGTCAGAAAAACAGCTCTCCTGCCAAATGTGCCCATCTCTATTGAAACATGCACTCAAATATGCTCCATGCATGTGCGTGTGCATGCTTTGAAGCAACCCTCCATTTGTATGAGGTGAAGCTTTTTTTGTGTGTGTTTCAGCACCATAGACAGCGACCAGCACATTAAAAGCAATCAGTGAAATCCCCAGGGTTTTTTTTTTTTTAACGTCATTATTATGTCATCACAGTTGTCACTCTGTCCTTCAGTTCTTACCGCGTTGTAATTCGTATATGCCCTCTCTGCACATTTATTTTTGAACACGTCCAAAGTTTGACCATGTCCTGTATGTTCACTGAGACCACACCATGTCCCTATTGGTTTCTACTGTGTTCCTACTATGTTGTGCAAGTTCTTGCTGCTTCCTCTCTTTTTTTTTTTGCAGAAGTAGGAGAAATGTGGAAAAGTGTTGGGGTATAACATGCTAATGTGGCATTCAGGATGGAGTTGAAAGAGAACTGCACCATTTCATGATTTGTTTTCCAAACCTCTGTACTATGCTTAGTGAGCAGCAATATGGATTTAGAAAAACATTGTACAACATCATTGGCTTTAATTGACTTTGTTGAACAAATTACAAATGCAATTGAGAATAAGAAATACACTGTTTTGATTTACAGAAACCATTTGGCACTATAGATCATGCCTTATTGTTGGACAGATTGCAGAAGTATGGTATCGGGATTGGCATATGAGTGGATAGCGAGTTATTTATAATAGGTATCAGTAGTTAATTTATGTGGGATAAATTCAGAAATTTTGAAGATCACATGTGGGGTGCCCCAGGGGTCAGTCCTTGGTCCATTGTTGTTTTTATATATTAATATGTTTAGTTTATAAGTCCCTAACTTGTATTTTGTTTGCTGGTGATGCAACTGTATTTTGTAGTGGGGATCATTTGGGACAGCATTTGGGATGGAGAAGGAATTAGAGAAATTTAAACAATGGTTTGATTCAAACCAGTTTTTGCTCCATTTTTGTCAAACTAAGTGTATTATATTTGGAAATAAGCCCAAGAATTTAAGCAGAAATTTATTATTACATGATACTGAAACTGAACTTGTAACTGAAACAAAACTTCTTGGTGTTTTTATTGATGACAAATTAAGCTGGAAAATACATATGTTAAATCTAAAATGTCTAAAGCCATTGCAATCCTGTATAAAGCAAAAGACTTCCTCTCGCAACATTCATTAACTGTTTTATATAATTCATTACTTGTTCCATATAAGAGCTATTGCATTGAGGTTTGGGGAAACACATACAAAACCAATATTTTTACTTCAAAAGAAAGCTATAAGAATTATGAGTAACAAACCCAACCGTGAACCAACAAACCCATTATTTGTCTGTTTACATATTTTCAAATTCTGGGACTTGGTTGATTACACCACAATTCAATTCTAATATAAAGTCAAAAACAAACTGTTTCCTCAACATGTCCATGATCTGTTTACAATGAGGGAGTCCAGTTACAATTTGAGAGGAATGCTAGTATTTGAGAAGGCAAAGACTCAAACTACTGTAAAAAGTCATTTCTGTTAAAGGTGTTAACATTTGGAATAATTGTCCTGGTAACATCAAATTATCAGGTACCTTAGTTGGCTTTAAAAGGCTCTATAAGAACAATATAATTTCTTCTTTAGGGCCCTGTCCCACATCCGCCAAACAACCGCAATAACCGTGTAACATTCCTGTATGAGTCAGCCGCCATCCGAACACGTCCGTGATCATCCGCAGAGGCACGCATGTCCTCAGCCAGGATTTTTGAGCGGCTCAAAAATCCTGCTGCGGAACAGATCCGCATCACTGTCTGAACACATACTGAAGACATACGCAGGACATACACAACCAGCGCACGGCATATCCCCTGTCATCCGCTGATATCCGCAACCGATGGGTTGGCGCGGTTTGGCGGCGGACCGGGACAGCGTGCAAAACAGATATGACGCGTGCCCAGCACGGCCACATCATGGTCGCAAATGGTATGTCGCGCATGCAGACAGAGTGGGCACAGATGGAGCGAGTGCATCATGGCTGCTTTGCCCCTCATAGGGGCGCCTCCGCGGTCGCCTTCGCTTCTGTTCCCTGTTATATCCGCTTTTCTTCCTCATGTATTCGCTGATCCACCCCAGAACATTTGTCATTTCCACCCACCTTTGTTGTGGACGCTCAACTTTTGTCTCCTCATTTCATGCGCAAATCCTCCTAAACACCAGTGGGACAGGGCCCTAAATCTGATGAACTAGGTTTATAGATTTTTGTTAATGTTTTTGGGGGTTGTGCACTGTTTGTCTGGTTGTGTTTGAATTTTTGTTTTTGTTTTGTTTTTGATTAATTTATACTGTTTGTGCCGGCATTTGCTGTTGTGTGTGTGCGTGTGTACATTTTACTTTTGTGGTAAAAGGGGTGGGCGTTTATAAGCTTTTGCTTCTGCTACACCCTTTCGGTCACACAGGTTCACTGTTAAATTGTCCTATTTATGAGTTGTTTTTTTTTGTTGTTGTTATTGTTGAGTCTGTGTCCTGAATAAATTCATTCATTCATTCATACTTACCTATCGGGTTTGCTGCTCCATTGGCCAGCAAGGAAAGAAACATGGACAAAGCATTAGGTGATAAGTCCTTTGGCTGTTTCAAGTTAAAACATCCAGACAGTTTTAATTTTTGCAATAAGAAAATGACTGACTACATAAGAAACTAACATCTCACACTCACATCAAAGGCTTTGCATGCAAAATTAGTGATGCTTGACATCAGAGATTACACCCAATTATGCAGCCTTGGGGCCCTCTGTTTCAAACTCTACAGTTTCCCAGGTGCATCTAAGATTTGTACATTGTATCTCTGTTATTTCAAGCAGTTTCAGCTGATTGCATCTTGTTCAAGCATAAAAGTCATCTCTTGACTCCTAATTTCCTCTAAATTGGTCTAATACTGTTCCATTTATTAAATTCACAAATGATGCATATTCAATAATTATGCTTTAGGGATAATGAATGCCACATTTGGGATCACAATTATCACTGAATGAGTATAAATTAGGCCCTGATGAATTAAACATACAGACTTTCCTCCATGTTGCAGATACTTCTTAAATGAATGAACGTGTATGTGTATAGTTTAGTCTGATTTATGTTTTTTGCAAAAACCATCCTTCATGTCTTCCCAGGGTTCAGCAGCTCATTGTTGCTCTTTGATTTCCCCAAGAGGAGTGTTCTGTCGCATAAAATTTGAACTTAGGTATTCACTGACATGGCAGAGGTTTGGTAATCGTAAATGGAAGCACTGGAGCGTTCCAGCACACAGTTAAATTAATCTTTATATTATATAAAGTAAATCTTAATATGAATGAGTCCCAAGGACATATAAGACAGACAGTTGGAAGCCATGCATAAGCTCCTTGCAATATAATGATACAAGTGATGAAATTTTTTTAAAGTATTGGTACCATTACTGATTATAGCATGTGCTGACTCTTCATTTACTAATCTGACACTCCCAACATTACTTCTTGAGGACTACACTGAATTTCTGCTTAGGTGTGGATATTTGATTCAATGAACTCTGCAGAATATTTGCCTTATGTATCACAGTAAGTTAGTTTGGAAGAGGCCAGATAGGATAGAACGGACAAATCTGTGGGTAGTTGCCTGTATGTGATCTTGCAAACTGGTCACCTAGCAACTTAGCAAAGGTTCAGTGTAAATGTTGGAGGTTTAGAAATGGTAGTAGAGGTAAATCAGGGTGTTTTCTGGTGCAGTTTTCCCCAATTACACCAACATAACTGGGGCAGCTAATATAAAATAATCAATACTGTTCAAATGATGCATGTTAAAAACCATCTCCTTGGTCAGGTTGTCTCAACAAAGGCTTTGTCATTTGGTTGTTGATTGCAGGACCCCACTGGCTCCTAGTATTGGCTCTCATAGTATTGGGGAAGGTACCATTTGGATGCAACTTGGACATAGTGGTCTAGAGGATCTTGACTTGACTTTAGCTTTGCTTTTACATTCATATTTGATGACCAGGGACACTGTCTGGTAAAGTCACTCGGCACACGTTACTGTGTGAAAACAATGAAATGGTGAATTCCTATTTTTGCACAACCTCTCCAAACCCTTCCAGCCCCTAAATGTTTATCATAGGAAATCATACTTTTTGCTTATTCTACTGTGCTGCATTTATGTGTTAATGCAGATGTGACAGACTGCAGAAATTATTTTGTGCATTATTTCATATTTGCATGTAATAGGAGAAACCTGGGTGTATGCTCATTTAGGATGAGGTGAAGCTGTGTGTCAAATTTGGACGCTATCCATCCAATGTTGCATGGGTTTTGCAAGGCTCTTTTTGAGGAGGGGGGTTGGAATGAAAATTAAATAAACCCTGGTGACCAACGCTGACATAAAACTGATAAGATACATTATACAGGAATGAATGCCCAAATGTGTCTTTCATTCCTGTATAATGCATTCCACAATTCAGACTCCAGAAATTTCCAGTGTACAGTATAAGTACATACTTAGGTTTTGTTTGTTGGTTTTAGTATCCATTTTTAATTGATTCTTTTCACAATATAATGGTTGTGATGATTGCATTGGATGTACTTTAACCTGTCACTCAAAATACATACATTTACAATCCTTTACAAAAGTGTCTGCCTTCTACTTGGATTTGATTTATTGATAATGACTGTGGTACTGTAAATGTTTCCTACAGTTTTGTCTTTGTTGTCTGTACTGGGGGTAGATTGATTGGTCTGATTAGCTTTCAGTCAGCGCATGTGTCTCTGTGAAGGATTGTGGGTGTGTGCTTTGATGGCTTGTTAGGTTAGGTATCTGTCTGCAAGATTTAGAGCGCGAGGTTGCGCTTGAATCATGTTTCAGGCGTTCTGCTAGAAGCGCATCCACATTCATGTACCGAAAGAAGATCTTTGTATTTTGCTTGAATGTTGAATGCGCATATGTACGTAACGACATACAGTTTCCTGGTACATGTGTGTGTTGTGCATCCCGTCAAGTGTGCTTTTGTCAGTTTTGGTTGAATTTGATATACAGCCTGCTGTATCATTTCATAACCTCACCTCTTGTAGAGGAGGATGGCAATAACGATGCATATGATGAAGATGACGGCGAGGACAGGGCCCACCACCCAGATGAGACCTTCCTCTTCATCGATGATTGGCTGAGGATCGATGTCAGCTGAGACTACTGGGTCTGAGTAGGGACTAGTGGCATACATGATCTGTGCAACAGAAACACAAAGATTAAAGGCCCTGTCACACCTTGACAATTTAGCCTGCGTATGCCGACCGTATTAAAAACGCGTAGGTCTAATAAATTAATGCAGCTGTCACACCTTAATGATTAACCGGCGTATGCCGACAGCCCCGTTTCCACCAAGTGGTTCGGGTCGAGACTGCACGGTGTGGTGCGGGTCAGAAACACAGTAATTTAACGTTTCATTTTTTTTATTTTCATTTTTTATTTTGGTGGACCATTTTCGCCGTGTACAGACAGAATGCTGATGAGTTGACTGGCTGTGGTAAGCACTGCCATGAATGAATGAACTGCTGTGACTCATTAACTTTCAAAGCGACGAGCGGTTGCTTTCTGATCAGGTCTGCTGATCAGACCTGATCAGGTCATCACAGACCTGAATAATGAAACACTGTGATGATTTATACTTTAAAAGCGCCAGTCGACCGTACTGTGCTGTGTGATCCATCAGCATCAACAGATCTCACAGTGGCGGTGCTTTAAAAGTTTAAAGAGTCACAGCACTTTATTCAGCTCTGATCAGCCGTGATCCATCAGGTTGTCTGATGATCGCACCGACATTGACAGCGCTTTAAAAGTTTAAAGAGTCACAGCACTTCATTTGGCTGTGATCAGACGTGATCGATGAGGTCGTCTGGTGATCACACCGACAGCGATGGCACTTTAAAAGTTTAACAAGTTACAGCGCTTTATTTGATCACACCTGATCGCGGTCAACTGGTGTTTTAAAAGTTTAAATCATCTCAGCGCTTCTGTGTGTTCAGAGAGCGACACCAGCATCCACTGAGGAATGCACCTTCAGCAGAAAAAAAAAAGAGGGACTTGCTTTAAAAAGTTATGTTTCCAGCAACACCAGTAAAGTATTTTCAGATGTCGTTTTCCAAAATCAGGAGCTTTATGTGGACACATGATGGATCAGACTGAAGTGAACAGGTAATATTTACTGTGTGTGAATGAAACCATCTGTCCACATGAGGACTGCAGCTTACAGCCAATCAGTGGCCAGCACTGATGGACGTACTTAGACTCAGTAAATTACAAGAAACGTGTGACAGCAATTGCATAGCTTACCTGCAATTTATGTCCTACATGTGCCAGACGTACAAGTCACACGTTGGCACTAGTTGAAAATTTTCAACATGCCCAAAATTTTTCAAGGAGTTCAGCGTATTAGGACGTGTATCAGCGAGCTTCAACGTGCTTCAGCAAGGTCTTAACATTAAAAAACCTTACCCTTCAG